>NC_057345.1:163843398-164145065 GCF_016509475.1 Prionailurus bengalensis | reverse complement strand
GACAATGGGTCTGAATGTGGCCTGCCCACCAACACAACTTACTCCAGACAGCACAGGGGAAGTGCCCTGTAGTTTGGAGCCACCCCAGGGACTACCCAAAATGATGAAACGGAAGAACTCTCCTCAAAAGAGACTCCAGGAAGTAGCGACAGCTAACGAATTGATCAAAAACGATTTAAGCAATATAACGGAACAAGAATTTAGAATAATAGTCATAAAATTAATCGCTGGGCTTGAAAAAAAGCATAGAGGACAGCAGAGAATCTATTGCTACAGAGATCAAGGGACAAAGAAATTGTCATGAAGAGCTAAAAATGCTATAAATGAGGTGCAAAATAAAATGGAGGTGGCCATAGTGCAGATTGAAGAGGCAGAGGAGAGAATAGGTGAATTAGAAGATAAAATTATAGAAAAAGAGGAAACTGTGAAAAAGAGAGATAAAAAAATCCAGGAGTGTGAGGGGAGAATTAGAGAACTAAGTGATGCAATCAAATGGAACAATATCCGTATAATAGGAATTCCAGAAGAGGAAGAGAGAGAGAAAGGGGCTGAAGGTGTACTTGAACAAATCATAGCTGAGAACTTCCCTGATCTGGGGAAGGAAAAAGGCATGGAAATCCAAGAGGCACAGAGAACTCCCTTCAGATGTAACTTGAATCGATCTTCTGCACGACATATCATAGTGAAACTGGCAAAATACTAGGATAAAGAGAAAATTCTGAAAGCAACAGGGATAAACAGACTCTAACTTATAAAGGAAGACCCATAAGGCTAGTGGCAGACCTATCTACTGAAACTTAGCAGGCCAGAAAGGAATGGCAGGAAATCTTCAATGTGATGAACAGAAAAAATATGCAGCCGAGAATTCTTTATCCAGCAAGTCTGCATTCAGAGTAGAAGGAGAGATAAAGGTCTTCCCAAACAAACAAAAACTGAAGGAATTCATCACCACTAAACCAGCCCTACAAGAGATCCTAAGGGGGATTCTGTGAGTGAAATGTTGCAAGGACCACAAAGTACCAGAGACATCACTACAAGCATGAAACCTACAGACATCACAATGACTCTAAACCCATATCTTTCTATAATAACACTGAATGTAAATGGACTAAATGCTCCAACCAAAAGACATAGGGTATCAAAATGGATAAAAAAAAACCAAGACCGGTCTATTTGCTGTCTATAAGAGACTCATTTTAGACCTGAGGACACCATCAGATTGAAAGTGAGGGGATGGAGATCTATCATTCTACTGGAAGTTAGAAGAAAGCTGGAGTAGCCATACTTATATCAGACAAACTAGACTTTAAATTAAAGGCTATAACAAGAGATGAAGAAGGGCATTATATAATAATTACAGGTTATATGCATCAGGAAGAGCTAACAATTATAAATGTCTATGCGCCGATTACGGGAGCCCCCAAATATATAAAACAATTAATCACAAACATAAGCAACCTTATTGATAAGAATGTGGTAATTGCAGGAGACTTTAATACTCCACTTACAACAATGGATAGATCATCTAGACACAGGATCAATAAAGAAACAAGGGCCCTGAATGATACATTGGATCAGATGGACTTGACAGATATATTTAGAACTCTGCATCCCAAAGCAACAGAATATACTTTCTTCTCGAGTGCACATGGAACATTCTCCAAAATAGATCACATACTGGGTCACAAAACAGCCCTTCATAGGTATAAAAGAATTGAGATCATACCATGCACACTTTCAGACCACAATGCTAAGAAACTTGAAATCAGCCACAGGAAAAAAATCCTGAAAAACTCCAAAAGCATGGAGGTTAAAGAACACTCTACTAAAGAATGAATGGATCAACCATGCAATTAGAGAAGAAATTAAAAAATATATGGAAACAGATGAAAATTAAAATACAACAATCCAAATGCTTTGGGGTGCAGCGAAAGCAGTCCTGAGAGGAAAATACATTGCAATCCAGGCCTATCTCAAGAAACAAGAAAAATCCCAAATACAAAATCTAACAGCACACCTAAAGGAAATAGAAGAACAGCAAAGACACCCCAGCAGAAGAAGAGAAATAATAAATATCAGAGCAGAAATAAACAATATAGAATCTAAAAAAAACTGTAGAGCAGATCAGTGAAACCAAGAGTTGGTTTTTTGAAAAAATAAACAAAATTGATAAACCAGGCTTCTAGCCAGGCTTCTCAAAAAGAAACGGGAGATGACCCAAATAGATAAAATCATGAATGAAAGTGGAATTATTACAACCAATCCCTCAGAGATACAAGCAATTATCAGGGAATACTATGAAAAATTATATGCCAACAAACTGGACAACCTGGAAGAAATGGACAAATTCCTAAACACCCACACACTTCCAAAATTCAAACAGGAAGAAATAGAAAACTTGAACAGACCCATAACCAGCGAAGAAATTGAATCAGTTATCAAAAATCTCCCAACAAATAAGAGTCCAGGACCAGATGGCTTCCCTAGGGAATTCTACCAGACATTTAAAGCAGAGATAATACTTATCCTTCTCAAGCTTTTCCAAAAAGTTGAAAGGGAAGGGAAACTTCCATACTCATTCTATGAGGCCAGCATTACTTTGATTCCTAAACCAGACAGAGACCCAGCAAAAAAGAGAACTACAGGCCGATGTCCATGATGAATATGGATGCAAAAATTCTCATTAAGATACTAGCAAATCGAATTCAACAGCATATAAAAAGAATTATTCACCATGATCAAGTGAGATTCATTCCTGGGCTGCAGGGCTGGTTCAACATTCACAAATCAATCAACGTGATCCATCATATTAATAAAAGAAAAGAAAAGAACCATATGATCCTGTCAATCGATGCAAAAAAAGCATTTGACAAAATTCAGCATCCTTTCTTAATAAAAACCCTCAAGAAAGTTGGGATAGAAGGAACATACTTAAACATCATAAAAGCCATTTATGAAAAGCCCACAGCTAATATCATCCTCAATGGGGAAAAACTGAGCTTTCCCCCTGAGATCAGGAACACGACAGGGATGTCCACTCTCACCGCTGTTGTTTAACATAGTGTTGGAAGTGCTAGCATCAGCAAAAAGACAACAAAAGGAAATCAAAGGCATCAAAATTGGCAAAGATGAAGTCAAGCTTTCACTTTTTGCAGATGACATGATACTATACATGGAAAACCCGATAGACTCCACCAAAAGTCTGCTAGAACTGATATATGAATTCAGCAAAGTCGCAGGATACAAAATCAATGTACAGAAATCAGTTGCATTCTTATACACTAATGATGAAGCAACAGAAAGACAAATAAAGAAACTGATCCCATTCACAATTGCACCAAGAATCATAAAATACCTAGGAATAAAACTAACCAAAGATGTAAAAGATATGTATGCTGAAAACTATAGAAAACTTATGAAGGAAATTGAAGAAGATATAAAGAAATGGAAAAACATTCTGTGCTCATGGATTGGAAAAAGAAATATTGTTAAAATGTCAATATTACCCAAAGCTATCTACACATTCAATGCAATCCCAATCACAATTGCACCAGAATTCTTCTCGAAGCTAGAACAAGCAATCCTAAAATTTGTATGGAACAACAAAAGGCCCTGAATAGCCAAAGTAATTTTGAAGAAGAAGACCAAAGCAGGAGGCATCACAATCCCAGACTTTAGCCTCTACTACAAAGCTGTAACCATCAGGACAGCATGGTATTTGCACAAAAACAGACACATAGACCAATGGAATAGAATAGAAACCCCAGAACTAGACCCACAAACGTATGGCCAACTAATCTTTGACAAAGCAGGAAAGAATATCCAATGGAAAAAAGACAGTCTCTTTAACAAATGGTGCTGGGAGAACTGGACAGCAACATGCAGAAGGATGAAACTAGACCACTTTCTTACACCATTTACAAAAACAAACTCAAAATGGATGAAGGACCTGAATGTGAGACAGGAAACCATTAAAACCCTAGAGGAGAAAGCAGGAAAAAACCTCTCTGACCTCAGTTGCAACAATTTCTTACTTGACACATCCCCAAAGGCAAGGAAATTAAAAGCAAAAATGGCCTATTGGGACCTCATGAAGATAAAAAGCTTCTGCACTGCAAAGGAATCAATCAACAAAACTAAAAGGCAACCGATGGAATGGGAAAAGATATTTGCAAATGACATATTAGACAAAGGGCTAGTATCCAAAATCTATAAAGAACTCACCAAACTCCACACCTGAAAAAACAAATAATCCTGTGAAGAAATGGGCAGAGGACATGAATAGACACTTCTCCAAAGAAGACATCCAGATGGCCAACAGGCACATGAAAAGATGCTCAACGTCACTCCTCATCAGGGAAATACAAATCAAAACCACACTCAGATACCACCTCACGCTGGTCAGAGTGGCTAAAATGAACAAATCAGGAGACTATAGATGCTAGAGAGGATGTGGAGAAATGGGAACCTTCTTGCACTATTGGCGGGAATGCAAACTGGTGCAGCCGCTCTGGAAAACAGTGTGGAGGTTCCTCAAAAAATTAAAAATAGGTCTACCTTACGACCCAGCAAGAGCACTGCTAGGAATTTACCCAAGGGATACAGGAGTGCTGATGCATAGGGGCACTTGTACCCCAATGTTTATAGCAGCACTTTCAACAATAGCCAAATTATAGAAAGAGCCTAAATGTCCATCAACTGATGAATGGATAAAGAAATTGTGGTTTATATACACAATGGAATACTACTTGGCAATGAGAAGGAATGAAATATGGCCTTTTGTAGCAACGTGGATGGAACTGGAGAGTGTTATGCTAAGTGAAATAAGTCATATAGAGAAAGAAAGATACCATATGTTTTCACTGCTATGTGCATCCTGAGAAATTTAACAGAAGACCATGGGGGAGGGGAAGGAAAAAAAAAAAAAGGTTAGAGAGAGAGGGAGCCAAAGCATAAGAGACTCTTAAAAACTGAGAATAGGGGCGCCTGGGTGGCGCAGTCGGTTAAGCGTCCGACTTCAGCCAGGTCACGATCTCGCGGTCCGTGAGTTTGAGCCCCGCGTCGGGCTCTGGGCTGATGGCTCGGAGCCTGGAGCCTGTTTCCGATTCTGTGTCTCCCTCTCTCTCTGCCCCTCCCCCGTTCATGCTCTGTCTCTCTCTGTCCCAAAAATAAACGCTGAAAAAAAAAAATTAAAAAAAAAAACAACTGAGAACAAACTGAGGGTTGATGGGGGTGGGAGGGAGAGGGGGGTGGGTAATGGATACTGAGGAGGGCACCTGTTGGGATGAGCACTGTGTAATGTATGGAAACCAATTTGACAATAAATTTAAAAATAAATAAATAAATAAATAAATAAATAAATAAATAAATAAGACAAAAGACTGTAATGAGAGTACCTGGGTGGCTCAGTCGATACAGCATCCAACTCTTAATTTTGGCACAGGTCCTGATCTCACAGTTCATGAGTTCGAGTCCCTCAACAGGCTCCATGCTGACATTGCAGAGCCTGCTTGGGGTTCTCTCTCTCTCCCTCCCTCTCTATATGTCCCTCCCCTGCTCATGCTCATGTGCATGTGCTGTCTCTCAGAAATAAAATAAACTTGAAAAAATAAATAAAACAAAGACTGTAACAAGACAAGAAGGGCATCACATAATGGTAAAAGGATCAATCCAACAAGAGGATATAACAATTGTAAACATCTATGCACCCAACATTGAAGCATTATTATACAGTAATACCAGGGGACTTTAATGCCCCACTTATACCAATGAATAGATCATTCAGGAAAAAATTAATAAGGAAACAGTATCTTTGCACAACACAAAAGATCAGATGGACTTACCAGATATATACAGAACATTACATCCCAAAACAATAGACCACACATTTTTTTTAAGATCATATTTTTTAAGTCACTTCTATACTCAACATGGAGCTTGAACTCACAACCGTAAGATCAAGAGTCACATGTTCTCCCAACTGAGCCAGCCAGGCATCCCTAGGATACACATTCTTTAAGTGCATACATGGAACACTCTCCAGGATAGATCATGTTACACCACAAAACAAATTTCAATAAATGTAAGAAGATTTAAATTATATATGCATCTTTTCCAACCATGATGGTATGAAAGTAGAAATCAATCAAGAAGAAAATTGGAAAACACACAAATACATGGAGGCTATACAACATGCTACTATGGGTAAATGGGTCAATAAAGAAATAAAAAAATACATAGAGACAAATTAAAGTGAAAGCACAATGGTCCAAAATCTGTGGAACAAAGTAAAAGCAGTTCTACTAAGGAAATTTATAGCAATACAAGTCTACCTCAAGAAGAAAAATAAAAAATAACCTAAGCTTACATCTAAAGTAACTAAAAAAGGAAGAATAAACAAAGCCCCAGGTTAGGAGAAGGAAGGAAATAATAAATATCAGAGCAGATATAAATGGAGACTAAAAAAACAGTAAAGCTGAAACCAAAAGTTAGTTCTTTGAAATGATAAACAAAATGATAAGCCTTTAGCCAGACTCATCAAGAATAAAAGTGAGAAACCCAAATAAAATCAGAAATGAAGAGCGGTGCCTGGGTGGCTCAGTTGGTTGAAAATCTGACTTTGGCTCAGGTCATGATCTCATGGTTTGTGAGTTTGAGCCCCATGATGGGCTCACTGCTGTTAGCTCAGAGCCTGCTTCAGATCCTCTGTCCCTCTCTCTCTCTCCTCCCTTTCCTCTGCACCTCCCCCGCTCATGCCTCTGTCTCAAAAATAAACATTACAAAAACTTTTTTAAAGAAATGAAGAAGAAACAACCAACACCATAGAAATACAAAGGATTATAAAAGAATTGCAAAAAAAATTTTATGTCAAAAATTGGACAACTTACAAGAAATAAATTCCTACAAACATATAATCTTCCCAAACTGAATCAAGAAGAAATAGAAAAATCTGAACAGACCAACTACTAGTAACAAAACTGAATCAGTAATCAAAAAACTCCCCACAAACTAATGTCCAGGATCAGACGGATTCACAGGTAAGTTCTACCAAACATTTAAAGAAAATTTGATACCTCTTCTTCTGAAACTATACCAAAAAATAGATGAAAAAAGCTTCCAAATACACTCTGCAAAGCCAGTATTACCATCACACCAAAACCAAAGATATTACAAAAATAAAAAAATAAATAAAACTACAGGCCCATATCCCTGATGATCATAGACAAAAGAATCCTCAACAAAATAGAAGCCAACTGCATTCAACAATACATTAAAAGGTCATTCACCACAACCAAGTGGGATTTATTCTGAGGATGCAAGGACGGTTCAGTATTTACAAATCAACCAATGTGATCCACCACATCAACAAAATGAAGGATAAAAATCATATGATCATCTGAATAGTTGCAGTAAAAGCACATGATAAATTTCAACATCCGTTTACAATAAAAACTCTTAAGGTGGACACAGAGGGAACATACCTGACCATAATAAAGGCTATATATGAAAAATCCATAGTTAACATCTCTCTCAATGGTGAAAAACTGACAGATTTTCCTCTAAGATCATGAACAAGCCACAGCCATCCACCCTCACCACTTTTATTCAGCATGGTACTGGAAGTCCTATCCACAGCAATCAGATAAGAAAAATAAATAAAAGGCATCCAAATTGGTAAGGAAGAAGTTCAACTGTCACTATTTGCAGAGGACATGATACTATACATAGAAAACCTTAAATACTAACAACAATGACAACAACAACAACAACAACAACAAAACATTAGAAGTAGTAAATGAATTCAGTAAAGTTGCAGGAACAAAATTAATTTACAGAAATTGGTTGTGTTTCTATACACTTACAATAAAGTAGTAGAAAGAGAAAGTAAGGAAACAATTCCATTTATAATTGCACCAAAAATAAAATACCTAGAAATAAACCAAGGAGGTGAAAGACCTATACTTTGAAAACTATGAAACATCAATAAAAGCAACTGAAAGTGACACAAACAAATGGAAAGATAGTCCTTGCTCATGCATTGGAAGAACAAATATTGTTAAAATGGACATACTACCCAAAGCAATCTACAGATTTAATGCAATTCCTATCAAAATACCAACAGTATTGTTCACAGAACTAGAAAACATACTACTAAAATTTGTATGGAACCACAAATGATCTGCAATATCCAAAGCAATCTTGAGGGGAAAAAACAAAGCTGGAGGTATCACAATCTCAGATTTCAAGATATACTACAAAGCCAGACAGCAGTCAGTAGAGCATGTGACTCTTGATCTTGGGGTTGTAAGTTTGAGCCCCACCTTGGGTGTAGAAATCACTTAAAATCTTAGGGCGACTGGGTGGCTCAGTTGGTTAAGCATCCAACTCTTAATTTTGGTTCAGGTCATGAGTCAGGTCATGGTTCACGAGTTCGAGCCTCCCTTTGGCCTCTGTGCTGACAGTGTGGAACCTGCTTGGGATTCTCTCCCTCCCTCTCTCTCTGCCCCTCCCCTGTTTGCTCACTCACACTCCGTCTCTCTCTCTCTCTCTCTCTCAACATAAACAAGTAAAAATAAACATTTTTGAAAAAGAAAATAAGATAAAATCTTTTTAAAAAGCTATACTACAAAGCTACAGTACCATACTGTTTTTGTTACTGGCACAAACATAGACACATAGATCAATGAAAAAGACTAGAGAGCCCAGAAATAAACCCACAACTACATGGTCAGTTAATCTACAACAAAGGAGGTAAGAATATACAGTGGAGAAAAGACAGTTCCTTCAATAAATGGTGTCGGGAAAACCAGATAGCTCCATGCAAAAGAATGAAACTGGACCACTTTCCTACACCATACTCATAAATAAACTCAAAATGTATTAAAGAACTAAATATGAGACCTGAAACCATAAACTCCTAGAAGAAGACACAGGCAGTAATTTCTCTGACACCAGCCTTAACATTTTTCTAGATATGTCTCTGTAGGCAAGGGAAACAAAAGCGAAAATTAACTATTGTGATGACACCAAAATAAAAAGCTTTTGCACAGCAAAGGAAACCAGAAACAAAACAAAAAGTCCTCCTGAATGGGAGAAGGTATTTTCATTTTGTTTTTGTTTTTGTTTTTCAATATCTGAAGTTTATTGTCAAATTGGTTTCCATACAACACCCAGTGCTCATCCCAAAAGGTGCCCTCCTCAATACCCATCACCCACCCTCCCCTCCCTCCCACCCCCATCAACCCTCAGTTTGTTCTCAGTTTTTAAGAGTCTCTTATGCTTTGGCTCGGGAGAAGGTATTGTCAAATGATATATGTGGTAAGGGAATAATATTCAAAATACGTCAAGAACTTATGCAACTCGCACACGCAAAACAAATAATCCAATTAAAAATATGGGCAGAAGACCTGATAGACATCTCTTTAAAAAGGACAGAAAAGATGTTCAGAATCACTAATCGGAAAAGTGCAAATCAAAACCACAATGAGATATTACCTTCACCTTTCAGGTTGGTGCTAGCAAAAAGACAAGAAACAAGTGTTGGCAAGGATGTAGAGGAAAAAAGAATACCCACGCTCCGTTGGTGAAGATGTCAATCGGTGCAGCCACTGTGGAAAACAGTATGCCTTTCCTCAAAGAATTAAAAATATAATTGCTACATGATCCAGTAATTCCACTGGTGGTATTTGCCCAAAGAAAATAAAAACACTAATTTGAACAGATACATGCACCCTTATGTTTACTTCAGCATTATTTACAATCGCCAAGATATGGAAGCAGCCCAAGTGTCCATTCAATAACAGGTGAATGGATAAAGGAGTGGCATAAATATTTACTCAGCCATAAAAAAGAATGAGATCTTGCCATTTTGGAACAACCCAGATAAACCTAGAGGTATTGTGCCAAATTAAATAAGTCAGAGAAAGAAAAAAAAAAACCATATGATTTCACTTAAATGTGGAATCTAAAAAACAAATGAACAAACAAGCAAAAAAAAACAAAAAACAAAAAAAACAGACTCCTGGATACATAGAACATTCTGGTAGTTGCCAGGTGGGTGAAATAGAAAAAGAAAGAAAAGAAAAGAAAATGTTCAGCAACACTAGATAAAATCGTGTTTTTACTAAAACTACAATGAATTTTTTTTAGTAGCTCATCGCCAGTTTTTCTCATAATAACCTAATTTTTGAAACACCATGACCAAATTCCTGTCTCTTTATGTTACTTCTCATGAGGCTATTTGCAATCTTAAATATTTGCAGATCTTTACAGCAAGAGTGGATTTAGTTGACTAGTTTTTGAAATAAGTGGCCAGCGATTTGGTCCTGCAAAATACCATTATGGACCAGTTTTTCTCATATTCAGCATGTGCTTCTAAGGTCCATTCTTTCATTTGAGTGAAATATAAATGCTCCTTTGGACAGAGGAAAGATATTGATCTGGGACCACATACTCCTTCAAGACAAACCAAAATAGACCCAATTTAAGCAACTCATCTCAAAATATAGAACTTCTTCCTAAAACTTGGAAGAATAAATGTTGTATCTACCCAAATGGAAAGTCTATTAGAAAAATTATATTTAGAAGGAATGCCATAGTTAGGAATTTTAAAAAATAATTTTAAGTTCTTAAGATCTATCTAACTATAAATTAGATTATATTTATGTTCTACTTGTTGAGTAACAAGCAGAAGCCACTAAGAAATTCACTACAAAGCATTGCATGGGAACCCAATGAATATTTTTAATTTTTTTTAATGTTTTTTTTACTTATTTTTGAGACAGAAAGAGACAGAGCATGAGCAGGGGAGGGGCAGAGAGAGAGGGAGACACAGAATCCGAAGCAGGCTCCAGGCTCTGAGCTGTCAGCACAGAGCCCAACGCGGGGCACGAACTCATGAACCGTGAGATCATGACCTGAGCCGAAGTCAGACACTCAACCGACTGAGCCACCCAGGCACCCCAAGGGAACCCAATGAATATTAAGTAAGCATTAAAATCATGATTTAAGCTCTAATTATAATCATGTAAAAAGATGCATAGGATAAGATGCAATAAGTATATTTTAATAAAACAAAAGCTTCCGTTTTCGCAATAATTTAACTTTTGTAAGTAGTTTTTTGGAATTTTGGAATTCTCATTTTGGATGTTTGTTCTTGTTGGGGAGAACTTCAGGATGGCAGATAGGGCTAATGTGGAATGCTACCTTATCTCTTCCCCATACATAAAAATAGATTATATAATATTTGAAATATTTCAACACATAGCTGAGCTATAAAGCTAGAAGAGTGCAGTAAATAAAAACAATTCTCACAGCAGACAGCTGGATTCAGTTAGATGTCCTTTGGAGCTCACCTGAGCTCACTTATACAGCACAATTTTAATATACCTTACAGTCAGATGGGCAGAGGAGTCATGGCTGCAAGCGAAAGGCTGTTACTGGGCTCACACCATTTTTAAAAAAAAATTTTTTTTTTTTACATTTATTTATTTTTGAGAGACAGAGAGAGAGCATAAGTAGGGAAGGGGCAGAGAGGGAGAGAGAGACACAGAATCTGAAACAAGCTCCAGGCTCCGAGCTGTCAGCACAGAGCCTGATGCGGGGCTCGAACTCACAAACCGCAAGATCATGACCTGAGCCGAAGTCGGATTCTTAACCAACTGAGCCACCCAGGAGCCTACTGGGTTCCCATTATAAAGCCAGAGCCAGGAAAGTGTGATCCCAGTAAAATTCCACTCACTGGCAGGGGAACTGACTGTGCATCTTTCCAGCAGTATCTCTACACTATAGAGATAGAGCACAATTTTCAGTGGAAGGTGGCCATCTCTGCAACAGTCCACCCCTTTGGCCACCAACCATTGGACACACTCCTCTTCCCACACTGAACATCTCACTTCCTAAAAGAAGAAAACCCAAAGTCCCATCCAGTTATTGCATCCAGTACAAAGTCCATGGCTGATGGGGGAAATCCAAGCACAGACCTCCCTATCAGATAAGAATGTAGCTTTTTGTGACCTAGCAATACATGAACTAATGGACATGTTCTTTTCTTTCAAACCCCCAACACTTGCACTATTCCACTGCAAATCAAGGACGAAATAATTACAATAGAAACTTCTCACCAGAAAAAGGACTGGTGAAGGGCACACAGCAATCATTAGCCTATAGCAATTTTCAAATCTGATGGGAGAGGCATCCTGAGGGCCCCCTTTTCTGCCATTTGGGGAACTTCCTTTTTAGACCTGATCCCGCCCATTCGTGGAATTCTTCTATCCTTTGTGGCTCCTAGGTCACCTTTCTGGAGGTATCTTCCACCTTCATTATCCTCTTTGGCCACATCTTTGGTGGGTGTAGGAGATTATGTTCTCCTTGGGAGACTCAAGATTTCACAGCCTACCTCCCGCCTATATAAGTTTGGCAGCCAGGGACTGTTTCACCTCTTAAAGCCTTTTTAGTCTAGGCTCATGGATTCTTCTGCAATGTAACTTTCTCAAAATCTCAACGGACTTATGATCTATTTGCTTCAAGTCAGTCTCATGAGCCAGCGGACACACCCAACATTTGTTCCTAGACATCTTTCCAAACATCTCAATGTCTCTCTCCTGGGCCCCTTTGTCTCTCTAATCACTGGCAAGTTGAAATCATCAGACTTAAGTGAGAAGACACATTTCTTTGTTGCTGGGTTCAGTCTTGACTGGCTTTTCACATTCCAACTTTTTTTTCCTTTGGCGTTTAAGAGCAGGTGGCTTCTTCAACTGTGCCACTCCAGTCCCCTCAGACCTGGACGAAAGGGGGTCCAGGCAGCAGCCCACACTTTTGAGATCCAATACTCAGTCCTGGCACAGCATGACCCATAACCTTAAAACCGCTGCTCTCATAACTTATACCATTCAGCCTCCAGAAACACTTCTCTGCATCTCTTTCATATGTCATTAAAACAAAAGTAACTGTCACGAAGTTTTGTGGACTGTGTCACTGCTGGTGTCAGGGATGAACACTAGTTTGTAATTCAAGGGAGATTTGAGTATTAAAAGCATTTAGCTACGAAAAAGACATTAATTTGTCAAATCCTTTCTCTCCACGTGAATGCAATAGATTCGTGTGCAAAAGGTATTATTTCCCAGTGATGTCAAATGCCCATTTTCTTGTTCCAATCTGTAGTATTGTCAGAAGATGTACATGGTGTCTGAGAAACATTTTGCAATGTTAATAATGTACGTTACTTTTAAATTTACAAATATCAGGTCCAGCTGCATGCATGAGGTGATACCATTTCCCTTTATATTGGCAACCAGTGAACATTCAACACCGGAATTGCAATAAAAAATATAAAATACCCATAAAATTTAGCTAAAATTTCAATTTTGATTAATTTTGCTTACCTAATTTTGCTTAATTTTGATTTATGTTTGATATTTACTAATTATAACTTTATTTGACCTTTTCAAAGATAATTTTACTCTTTGGGGACAAAATAGTGTTTTTTGAAAACAATTTTTAAATTTTATTTATTGAAAATAATTAAATAATATCAAATGCATTTACATATTTTCCATTTTGATAAAATTATATTTAAATTGGGTACACTTCGAATTACCTTCTTTAAAAAAGATTTTTTTAATGTTTGTTTATTTTTGAGACACAGAGCATGAGCAGGGGAGGGGCAGGGAGAGGGAGACACAGAATCTGAAGCAGGCTCCAGGCTCTGAGCTGTCAGCACAGAGCCCCATGTGGGGTTCAAACCCACGATCCATGAGATCATGACCTGAGCCGAAGTCGGACGCTTAACCCACTGAGGCCACCCAGGCACCGTTGAATTACTTTTCTTTTAACCCTACTGTCAAAAAGAATAGAAATTATATGAAAATCTTATAGCAACCTATTAGTGATTTTATTGGGGCGCCTGGGTGGCGCAGTCGGTTGGGCGTCCGACTTCGGCCAGGTCACGATCTCACAGTCCAGGAGTTCGAGCCCCGCGTCAGGCTCTGGGCTGATGGCTCAGAGCCTGGAGCCTGTTTCTGATTCTGTGTCTCCCTCTCTCTCTGCCCCTCCCCCGTTCATGCTCTGTCTCTCTCTGTCCCAAAAATAAATAAACGTTGAAAAAAAAATTAGTGATTTTATTAAAATTAAGGCAAGAATAAATACAATAAATGTTATAGGGGCGCCTGAGTGGTTCAGTCGGTTAAGCATCCCATTCAGCTTGGGTCATGATCTCCCGGCTGGTGAGTTCAAGCCCTGCAACCGGCTCTGTGCTGACAGCTCGGAGCCTGGAGCCTGCTTCAGATCTTGTCTCCCTCTCTCTCTGCCCCTCCCCCACTCACACTGTTTCTCTCAAAAATAAAATAAAAACGTTTAAAAAAATAAATAAATGTCATAAATTTTGTGTCTTAATTTTCTTACTCATGTAATTATAATTGGCCCAAAGAACACGCCAGATATGTGCAATCATTATTATATTCAGAGATCTTTCATATTTTGCTGACTCTCAGTCATAAAAAGTAGCATTAGCTGCTTTTTTTCATTATGGAAATAGATTTATCAAGGTGGATGGACCAAGGAAGGTAGAAGAGCGTATTTTATGATACATAATAGTTTGTGATCTTGGCTTGTAACCTGCAACTATCTAAACAATGGGTCTATATACTTCCTTTTGTACTTGGGTCTTAGACCTGGCCAATTCTTAGCATCTTGAATATCGCCTGTTGCCGTGCCAAAGTGGGAGGAAATAGGGAGAGAAATCTTGAGGGTCTCAAACCAGCAGTACTAACCAATCACAAACATCGTTTCTATTCACAACCAACAACTAGTCTCATAGCTTGACCTAAATACAAGGGAACCAGTAGAGAACTGAAAAGATACGGCAGCCCAGTTGCTATATTACTTTCCTAGTTTACAGAGAAGCCAATAGAAGCTTAAGGAACCAAGTTCACACGGTTACACAAGCAACAGAGTCGGAATTAGAACACGAGCAGTTTGGCTCTTGAGCCCGCGCCCTTAACCACTGTGCTACACAAATCCCCTGGGAATTTGAAGAGCTCTTGAAGCGCTCTGGACATATACAGGATGGGACACCAAAGTTCAAGTTGATCTCGTACGGTTCTCAAAGACACAAGAAATTCCGGCTAACATCTAAGAGTAATCTTTACAGTGTTCTGACCCTAGAACCCCACGTCCAATTATCTTTTATATGGTCGCACAAACATTACCGAGGAGATAAACATCCTTCTCCTACCTTCTACTTTCCTCCTACTGTCTCTTCTTGGCAGAACTTATCACGAAGTCAGCTGAGAAACGTAGTTTGCAGAGTTTGAATCCCAGCATCAAAAACCAGAGTTTGAAAGGGTAGAGGATGGGTCTGAGAGACAAGTGAGTCACTACCACAACTGCTCTTCCCAGGCTCCCTTGCTACCGGTGATAAAGTTCCGGCCCGTTGAATGAATGGAAATCACGTGTGCAATTTCCGGAGTCACGCCCTTCCTCTTTTCCCTGTCCTCAGCTGCAGTGTCCACGTGGAGATGAACTGTGGCCACCAGGTAGGTGAGCTTAACATCTTACAGATGGTGAAGCAATGGGATTATCAGAAGGGCCTGGGCCCGTGAAATCACAGAGTCATTACACATTGATGAAGAAACAGAGACTTAAATCAGCTTGTTGGAACGCTTTGGCAATTTCGATGGTGTGGGAAAAGGAAAAAACATGTATACAGGGGAAATCATGACATTGGGTGAAAGGGGAGGAAAATAACAATAGAACATAATAAATACGTAGTCGGGTGAAAAACCAAACTTCCAATTCTATTATCTGCACAAGAGATAAATACAAACAAAAAGAAAGGTTAAAAATAAAAAGATACAGGGGCGCCTGGGTGGCGCAGTCGGTTAAGCGTCCGACTTCAGCCAGGTCACGATCTCGCGGTCCGGGAGTTCGAGCCCCGCGTCAGGCTCTGGGCTGATGGCTCGGAGCCTGGAGCCTGTTTCCAATTCTGTGCCTCCCTCTCTCTCTGCTCCTCCCCCGTTCATGCTCTGTCTCTCTCTGTCCCAAAAATAAATAAACGTTGAAAAAAAAAATTTTTTTTTAAATAAAAAGATACAAAGGGATATGGCAGGGAAATGCAAACTAATAAAATGGGAGGTTGAGTGGCGCCTGGGTGGCTCGGTTGGTTGAGTGTCCGACTTTGGCTCAGGTCGTGATCTACCGGTTCATGAGTTCGAGCCCCGCATCAGGCTCTCTGCTGTCAGCGAGGAACCCACTTCAGATCCTCTGTCCCCCTCTCTCTCTGCACCTCCTCCACTCACGCTCTCTCTCTCTCTCAAAAACAAATTTCAAAACATGAAAAAAATCAAATTGGAGGTTGAGAAATGTTAACATCAGGAAAACTAGCATTCGAAGTCTAAGGTACTACTTGTAATGAAAATATTCCATTAAAAATGGTAAAGGGCTATCCAAAATGTTAACAAGCCCTCTCATTCTGAAGAACACGTCACCAAAATATGTAGTAACAAAGCGAAGCCTGGATAAGCTAGATCACAAGAATGTTTCGTTTTTGAAGAGAAACTGAAAATAAATTGGACTTAGCTTTACACAACTCAGTTTCAGTTTGGTATTCTAAGCATGCTCGTATACAGGAGACTAGCCCAGAATTTGAGAAATGCATTTGTGATCATTGGGTGATTATCCATTCCCATTTGAGTCTCTGAAGCGTTTGTGAGGAGACTGGGTTTTCCCTGAAAGGATGAATATCCCCGCCCCCCGTCCATCATCCCGGGAACAGCTCAGCCCAGGACAGAGACAAGGCTTTGGGCTAGAGGGTGAAGTGTCCCAGGAAACCAGAGGCTGGGATCCAGGCGTGTAGTTGCCTGGGTGGGCTATTCCTGGCTCAGTGAGCTGAGAGTGGGGAAGGGGACTCAGATCTGGGGCCCTGGGTAGGTCTGGGCCTGCGTAGATGGAAGGTTTTTGCTGTTGCTGTGGGGTCGCTTTGTGCGTTTTGGGTTTTTCCGAATAGTGCTTTTTCTATTATCGCCGGACCTTCAAGAAAGTCTCCTTAAGTCTTTTAAAGTGTTCCTGCCTGGTCTCAGCCTTCACTATGGGTGACTGGGGCAAAGCTGGTATAGGGGGAGGGCAGCAGCCGGACAGCACATCCCGGCATTAGCAGGCTGAGGTGGCCGGTGACCATCAGAGAGTCCTTGTGGCTTCTTAGCTTTCCTGTCCTCTTGAGTGCTCTTTGGACTCTGTTACCAGATTCCATTGCCATAGGCGGTTGGCTGGGCCTGGTGCTCTGGGTCTGTGGTCACCTGCCATCACCCTGGGCCAAAGAGGCTCCGGGCCCAGGACCTCGTCACCATCCCGTGTCCTGCTCCAAGACGAAAAGGCCCCCGGGCAGAGTGCCCACAGCTCTGGGCCGGGGCTTCTCCTATAGCCAGATTTTGTTCTTTGCTCACTTGGGGAGGAGGCTGAAGAGGTATTTAATCATGGATTTAGAAGAGCTCTTTATTTTTTTTTTTCAACGTTTATTTATTTTTGGGACAGAGAGAGACAGAGCATGAACGGGGGAGGGGCAGAGAGAGAGGGAGACACAGAATCGGAAACAGGCTCCAGGCTCTGAGCCATCAGCCCAGAGCCCGACGCGGGGCTCGACCTCACGGACCGCGAGATTGTGACCTGGCTGAAGTCGGACGCTTAACCGACTGCGCCACCCAAGCGCCCCTAGAAGAGCTCTTTAAACTGTGTAAAAGTGGCGTTTGGGTACATAGGTGGGAAAGCCCCGAGTCCACCACGCTGGCATTTGGGGTAAAGTCCTGGGGTAAACGTATGGGTCTCAAAGCTCTTTGGTTTCTTGCCAACTGCTCCCAAACTGTGCACCCTTCGGCGCCTGCTGTGGAATAGGATGGGCATCACTGTCAACGAGATTAGGTAAGAAGTTAGCATAAATGTGGAGTACGTTGTATGATTTCAGGACTTTGCTAAGCCTGTTTTCCCCAAGGGTAAAGAGATCAGATGATTTTGTTTCCTGGAATTCCAGACGGGACTGAGGAAAGCAGACTGAGCGGTCATGGGTATTCCAATCTGAGAAAGAGTGGGAGCTGGGGAGCGAGTGAGTTGGATGACATGAGATGATAGAAAACAGGGGCTCCCTGGGGGAGGGAAACAGGCTTTGGGAGGCAGTAAAGATGGCTGGAGTTGGTGGGAAGCTATGGCGTCCCCGCCCATGTCACCCCCACTCCTCAGCAAAGTCACAGAGCATCACAGGGTGTGGAAGGTGTTGGCAGTTCTCAGGACGATGGAGAAGGGAGGGAGCCTCTCCTGTGGGTCTGATCCACACCTGAACCAAACGGAAGGGGGAACGCAAACAAGGTATCCTACAAAGCTCCTGTATGTAATGTAATTTTCAAGCAGAACTCAATTAATCTAAAATTGATACTTAATATCTGCTATTTACCAAGCATTCTGCTACATACCAAAAGCTTCACAATATTAAAAAAAAAAATCTGCCCACCATACTAATCCTGGGAGACAGATATTGGTATTACAGGCTGGAGAGCCTCGGTTTAGACAGGAAGAGGCTTGTCCAAGGTCATGGAGCAGGTAAGTAGAAGAATTAGGGTTCCATCCCAGGTTGGACACAGAGGGAAAGGAAGTCTTTGGGTTGATACATAAAATCCTATTTTACCACTTCTGATGAGAGAAAAAGGCATGTATTTTACTTATAGTTATTCTAGCTGGGAGCACTTTCATAAGAGAGCCATAATTTCAGTTTCTAACAAAGTTGTTTTTTTTTATTTTTAAAAACTTTTTTTTCAACGTTTTTATTTTATTTTTTGGGGGACAGAGAGAGACAGAGCATGAACGGGGAAGGGGCAGAGAGAGAGGGAGACACAGAATCGGAAACAGGCTCCAGGCTCCGAGCCATCAGCCCAGAGCCCGAGGCGGGGCTCGAACTCACGGACCGCGAGATCATGACCTGGCTGAAGTCGGATGCTTAACCGACTGCGCCACCCAGGCGCCCCTAACAAAGTTGTTTTTAATGAAGTAATGAATTTGCAGAAGACTTAGCTGAGTATGTCTAGCACTAGGGGTGGTAGGCACTATTAAATAAAGGGATGAAAAAGCTAGTCAATATTTTTCATTTAAAAGGGACTTTGAGTTTTTAATACACAAGTTTTATTTTATTTTATTTTTAAGTTTATTTGAGAGAGAGAAAGTACCCGTGCGTGTGTATGCGCGAGCCGGGGAGAGGCAGAGAGAGAATCCCAAGTGGGCTCTGTACTGACCGATGAGGTGCTCGATCTCGCCAACCGTGAGATCGTGACCTGAGCCGAAACCCAGAGTGCCCAGGCGCCCTACAAAACTTTTATTTTAAAAGAAAGCACAAGAACTATAAACACAAAGTGATCCCTCAGGCGCTATTCACATCGGGCTTCTCTTCCACACAGGGCTTGCCTCCTGCATCATCTCATTCCGGGGTCCTTTCAAGGGAATGGGATGAAATTTCCATTTCATCAAGAGACAAATACAACAGTGTGTGACACTTGAGGAAAGCACAGTTTGCATTCATACCACAGCTAGTCTGGAAAACTGGAGCTAGTTGGAAAGTAAATATTAGGACTGGAATCCAGCTGGTAGCATGTTTGCTTTTCGGTACACTTTCCTTCTGAAATAGGAATCCAATGAAGACTTTACTTTTCAACGAATTGAACAAAGCGCCACCTAGTGGTAAACGAACAGATTTTGTAAGTGAAGAGAGCAGAAGTTTCTTGTAGAAAATTTGGAATCCATTCACTATCAGTTTATTTTACCAGGTAACCTTCGTTTAATATTAGAATATTAACGAGCTTATGGGGCGCCTGGGTGGCTGAGTCAGTTCAGTGTCTGACTTCAGCTCAGGTCATGATCTCACGGTTTGTGTTCGAGTCCTACGTTGGGCTCCGAGCTGACAGTGTGGAGCCTGCTTGGGATTCTCTGTTCCCCCACCCCCCCCCCCAACCTCGCTGCACCTCCCCCACTCGCACTCTGTCTCCCACTCAAAGATGCATAAACGTTTAAAGAACTAAAATATTCATTTGCAGCAACGTGGATGGAACCGGAGGGCATTATGCTAAGTGAAACAAGTCAGTCAGAGCAAGACAGATACCATGTTTTCACTCATATGTGGAACTTGAGAAACTTAACAGGAGACCATGGGGGAAGGGAAGGGGGAAAAAGAGCTACAAAGAGAGAGGGAGGGAGGCAAACCGCAAGAGACTCTTAAATACAGAGAACAAACTGAGGGTTGATGAGGGGGGCAGGGGAGAGGGGAAAACGGGTGACGGGCATTGAGGAAGGCACTTGTTGGGAGGAGCACTGGGTGTTGTATGTAAGCGATGAATCACAGGAATCTACACCCCAAACCAAGAGCACCCTGTATGCACTGTATGTTAGCCAACTTGAGAATAAATTATATATTTTTTAAACACCCTAAAATATTAAAGAGCTTACGTAGTTGGGGTTTGGGGAGGGGTCACAACCATAAAAAAACTGGGCAGATAAAATCCTGTCTTACTAAATATCATTCCTTTATGCACGTGTTCCAAAACAGTGTTTAGAGCCGATGGCATAAATACACCCTCTACGGTGAAGCCCTCCAAAAATATCCTTCCCACATTTCAAATTTTTCATTTTCAAAGCTCCGTGTGATGATACTTTGTGTTCCTGGATAGATCAGTGAGCCCTGCGGTGTACCTTCTCTGTATGGTCCCCCAATGTCCCCTCCACCCTTCTCCAGCCCTTTATTCATCGCGTCCTCTCTCTGAATGAGATGGCTCTGCCTATGACTTCACAGAGAAAAGAGACGCCAACAGCTAGGAACGTACCCAACTTCCTGCCACTGACTCTGCACGCTTACAACTGGACCCCAGCTAGTCTCCTTCCCTCTCCAGTTAGAGCTTGAACCTTCTTCTCCCATCAGAATCTGGGTATCTCTCCTCGGGCTGCCTCAGTATGGTCCTCTCTCTGCCCCCTCTAGCTCAGAATGGTCCTCTCTCTGCCCTCTCCAGATCCCTCCCCACTGGCTCATCCAGGGCACCGTTAGGATGGGATGTCTCTCCCATCCTAAAAGCAGACAAATCTCAGACTGACTCAGTGACCACCTCTCTTTAGCCCTATTTTCCTTCTTTATAGGTTGTCAGCACTTGCTGTCCCCAATTCTTCATCTGCCTTCCTTCCTTAGCCAGGTGGAATAGGAGCTCCTAAGGCCCCTCTCCAGCATTTACTCACTTGGCCACTCCTTCCTTACTGGAAGGATTTCGTGCCTTGACTTTTTTATTTTAAGTTTATTTATTTTGAGAGAGTATGTGTGTGTGCAAGCAGGGAAGGAGCAGAGAGAGAGGGAGAGGGAGAATCCCAAGCAAGCTCTGCGCTGTCCGGGCAGAGCCCAATGCGGGGTTCAATCCCACGACCCTGGGATCATGACCTGAGCCAAAATCAAGAGTCGGATGCTTAACCCATTGAGCCATCCAGGCTCCCCTTGTGCCTTGCCTTCTATGATGTCACCCTCCCCTGCTTTCCCCCACCCCTCTCATCTGGAAGTTTACTGTTTGTCTGCTCGCCCTTTGAACACTGCTGTGCCTTGGATAAGGGCTTCAACTCTTCCATACGTTTCCCTGGGTGTTTAATCCACTCGCGTGGCCTAATTTACCGGAGGGCTGAAGGAGTCTGCAACCTGTCAGTACCTGTCACATATATAACCACCTCATCGTTATTCCAAATATCTAGTACATGCTTTTAATTGTTCATTTATATGCTGTGAAATATTGTCGCAAAATAGAATTTAGGGGTAACTGTGCGTGCAAAAAGCAAGCACTCTGTACTCCATAGTACGCTGGGCACTTTATTTTTTCTTCACTACACTGAGCACTTGAAATGAATTATTTAATTCTTGCAACAAACTCATGGATAAAGTTCTATTTATTTTCTCTATTTTACAAATCATCACTGAGGCTTTAGGCAGATAAATAGTTTTCCCAAGGTCACACAGTTAGAAAGTAAGAGAGCTAGGTTCTGTAATGGGGTAATATTTAATGTTAAATTATATGCTTTTCATTTATTTACCCTGACCCCCTTCCCCCAATCATCAAGCAAAATAGTTTTTGGGGTTTGTTTTTTTTTTTAATTTGAGGGGGAGGAGGGGCAGAGAGAGAGAGAGAGAGAATCCTAAGCAGGCTCTGCACTGTCAGAGCTCGATCCCACGACCCTGGGATCATGACCTGAGCTGAAATCAAGAGTCGGATGCTCAATCAACTAAACCACCCAGGCGGCCCTTTTTTCTTTCTTCTTTTTTCTTCAGAATGGTTTTCTTTTCTTTTCTTTTTAATGTTTATTTATTTTTGAGAGAGACAGAGACAGAATGCGAGTGGGTTAGGGGCAGAGAGAGAGGGAGACACAGAATCTGAAGCAGGCTCCAGGCTCCGAGCCATCAGCACAGAGCCTGACGCGGGGCTCGAACTCATGACCTGAGCCGAAGTCGGTCGCTTAACCGACTGAGCCACCCGCGCACCCCTCAGAATAGTTTTCTGAGTGCATGACCTGCAGAGGAATGATGGAACCAGTTTAGAACAAAGAAATTACACTTCAATTTTGACTTTCAAAACAGATATTTTAAAGCCTAATGCAGAAAAAATAGTGATGAGAGGCCTGACTTTCTACTGGAAGAATGAAGCACCTGAATGAGACAGGATTCTCTCGATGCCTCCAAATGCCGAGAATTAAACTTAGAAGATTAACCATAGAGCTTATGAAGAGCCGTTGAGGACAGCAACTGCAGAATGGGACATACAGGTCATGTTTCTGGGTTGGGAAGGTGCTTGGAGAGATTTGAGGGAGGTGAGTACTCAACACATGTGAGGGTCTGTTCCTTGGTCCCCACTTTGGGGCCAACATTCTGATGTAAGGGAGTGACGATGACCGGCAAAGAGGTGCAGAGAAACTCAAAGCAGATGGGTTCGTTTCCTGCTTTCCAGGACATGGCAAAGTTGTAAGCCTCCTAGAGATGCCCGTGATTGGGATGGTGCCGGAACAACTCGATCGTAGGAAGTGGATTAGCAGTGGGTGAGAGGACTGTTTGCATGGATGTGCCGATGCCCCTCTACTTCCCCTGCCCCAGGGAAGCTTCACAGAGGCCCAGACCCTCCAGAACAGGACAAGGAATGCAGCTAGGGGGTCTGGGACTACAAAGGAGGGACACAGAAGTGCTGAGAGGCTTGAAAGCCTAGAAAAGTGGTAGGGTCGGGACAATGGGAGGCAAGACTCACTAATGTCAGCAGCAGAAGTCCGTGTACAGTGGCCAAAGGCCAGGTGACCCCCGCCCAAAAGAGAGACAAGACAGGATGACAGGATGACAGGATGACAGCTTAGGGACTGGGCCATCCTTCATCATCACCATTATAAAATTTAAGGTTCCTCCTGAGCCAAAAAGTCACTTGGGAATAGCAAGACGGAAGAGGGAAAATCCCCTGCAAGTTGGAACACTCCAGCTTTTGGAACATGCCAAGGAAAGCTAGAAACTTAGCAGAGACTGGTGCTCAGGAGGGAGGAATTTAGGCAAGAGTGAGATAAAAATTCTAGGCATGGACCTGTGGGATCAAGAAAAAGTCCCCCATATCACCTGTCCTCTGGAGCTGTCTTTGTTTTCCTGCTTTGTCCCTTGCAGTGACCATCACAGGAAGGCTCGTGGACACCTGACCTGGACATAGGCGGAGTGAGACTTTCACCACTGCGGTTCATATTAAATTTGGTTTTTGCTCATTTTATGCTTTGTTTGGAAGATTGGGTGTCAAAACGCTTTTTGGGTATTACGAAACAAAGTTTAAAAGCTATTTTGAAACGTGGGTTGTGAAAGTTTGTTGACTATTTCTGGATGTAATCAAACAGCTCAGGTTAAAGCACGAGGAACTGGCTTCACCTCTCAGTGTCCATGGAGTTCTTCCCTAACACCCTGAGTCTCTCTTCTAGCTTATGTTCAGAAGTATCCTTACTCAAGGTTTCATCGGCGTAAAGAAGCTGTGTGTATTTATTCCTCGAGACCCAAAGGTACATGGATGCTTAACACAATGCCAAAACCAGCATGCTGAGCAAGTCATAAGGCGTAGACCCTCAGGTAACGCAGCGGACACCATGGCTGTCTACCCACTAGCCTTCCCACCCCTCTTCTTTGTCCATTGAGTCCTGACTTTGTTCAGGAATCAGGCATATGTGTGCTTCAGGGAACTCTGCCCCCTAGCCAGAGCAATCACTGTAATCCCAGGCCCTTGGGCAGTGGTTACTTCAGTGACGGCCTAACTTCTGTTCGATAATACATAACGCAATGGCCGTTGGGGAGGTCCTGAGAGAGTTTTGGGGGTGGCATCGGTATTCGCTTGGTAGGGCTGCTGTAGCAAATGACCACAAACTGGATGACTTAACCAACAGAATTTGTCGTCCCATCGTTCTGGAGGCTAACGGTCCAAAATCAAGATGTTGGGCAGGCCTAGTGCCTTCTGAAGGATATGAGGAAGGATCTGTTCCAGGCTTCTCTCCTTGGCCCATAGATGGCCATCTTCATGTTCATATGGCATTCTCCCCATGTCTTCACATTATCTTCCCTCTGTGTCTTTCTCCCTGTCCAATTTTCCCCCTTTCTATAAGGACACGAGTCATATTGAATTAGGTCCCATCCTCATGACCTCATTGTAACCCAGTTACTTCTGTTGAGACGAAACTTGCAAATAAGGTCATTTTCTGAGGTACTGGGAGTGACTTCAACATGTGAACTTGGGAGGGACACAATTCAACCCATAACGATATCTCTTCCAGTCTTTGGATATTATCAAGTCTCTATACACCAAGCTGCCTTATCGTATTACTATGTTTCTTGGCAGGACATGAAGATTCTGTCTTTCTAATCCAAAAGTGTAGGCTGGTAACTGGGGGACTTACCTTCATCCTGAGATCTCAGCTTACCCTTCCATGGCCCCATTGTGGGCCATCCTCCACCCACATTGCCCCACTTTGGAACTCTTCTGCTCAAACACCCTTCTCTCTGGCCTTAACTTCCTATTCCCTCCGCACTTCACTTTAATTGCTCCAACCACACTTGGTCCCCTTACGTACTTCTGATCAGCCCCTCCTCCTGTTCCTACACCGTCTCTTCTAAGATGCCGTGCCTGTCATTTCAACCACACTCTTTCCAAGATTCTAAACTCATGTTCTTAAATTCCATTGCCCGGCCTGGCAGAACTCCAAGCCTGCATTCCAAAGGCCGCCCATCTCCACATGCTGACATCCGGCCTAGGGAGCACGACCAGAAGCTCCACACACAGAGAAGGCTGGTTCCTGTGACTTCATGAACACAGCGTTAGCTGACCACCATTATTATTTAAATAATTCCACTTCCCTCTTTTTGTGAACAAAAGCCTTCTCTTAATGTTCTGATCTATCACCCTGTTACTTCTCCCCTTCTTAATCAGACAATTTTAACTTTTACTATCTTCCATTGTCCTTCCTTTATATCCATGAGCCCGCTCCAGTCTGGCCTTTACTGATGCCCTTCCACTGATCCTATTATTGCCAAGATTTCCAACTGCTTTCCTGTTGCCAAATCTAATGAATAGTTCCCACTCTTAATACACTGGCATATTGGAAGTGTGCCATATCACTGGCCATCCCTTCTTTTTAAGATCATTTCTTCTGCCTTCTAGATCACTGTATTCTCCTTGTTTTTCCTCTACCTCTCTCAGTATCCTTGAAAGACTTGTCTTCTTATATTCCCAAAGTCTCTTTGTTTTTCTTCTGCTCTCAACTTTTCTCCTACTCTCCCTGGAGGATCATTTCCACTTCTAACGGTTCCAATTACTTCTATACACTGATGATTCCTCTGTCTGTATCTGTATCTCGATCTCTCTCCTAAGCTCTCGACCCAGATTTGCAACCCCACTTGGGCATGACCCAGGCACCCTTAAACTTACACGCTTATCAACTGAACCCACTGTCATCCTTCCTAAAATCAGTTCTTCGCATTTCCCCTATCTCAATAAATGGCACCCATTTGTCACCATGGCTCTGAAAGCAGATTCATCAGGTTTGTAGCACCTCTCCACTACCTTCTGGCTGATAACCTTGGGCAAGTTACTTAACTTCTTTGTGTCTTGGTTCTCTAATCTCTAAAATGTGAATGGTTATACTTCCTATATGTGAAGATTGTGGTGAGTTTAAATGGTAGAATACACATAAAACACCAGGAATAGTTCCTGGCATGTATTGCTTTCTCGGGAAGTTTTAGCTATTGATATAATTGCCTGAGTAAGAGTCCTGGGACTCAATCTTGATTTGCACATCTAATGAATCATAAAATTACTTTGATTTTATCTCCTCAATACCTCTTGAATGTATTCATGAGAAGTGACAGGAAAGGAGTGAGTTATCAGTAAAAGTAAAAATGAATGCATTTCCACCTCCCCTGCCTTCACTCAAGCAGGAATCACCAGGCAATCTAGCCCCTACACAACCGGGCTCGGCAACCCACCAGGGTTGCACTACTGGGTTACAGAGCCTGCGATGGCAACGCTATTTGGTGTCCATGGGATCTGGGGATTCCGAGCCCAAGTCTCACAGAAGCAGGGAGTGAACGGCAAACACTAAAGTGGCCCAAAGAGACCAAGGACAGAAACTAGCCTTGACTAGTTACCTGACAAGGTCACACGTCAGCACAATGCTCTGTTGTCCCAGTGAATAATTTCTCAGTGGTCCCTTCCTCTTCGCATTATTGCTCAAGAGTTAAAGTCGCCGGTGGCAGCATCTGATTGGCTGAGCTCAGGTCCCCAGCTGCCCAGGCTAAATCCCAGGGGATGGAGACAGGGGTGACCTGTCCACCTCAGGTTCTGTAGTGGGAGGGAAGCCTTCCCCCCTCCTCCCAACACTTAAGACAATGAAAGAGTCACCCAACACAGAAGTAAAGTTTGGAAGCTGGGTGGCCAAAGGAACAAACGAGCATTCGCCATTTGCTTATTTGAAAGTAGTGCAATCGAAGTATCAGAGACAAAACCGAAAAGGAGCTGGAAAGTGACCTGCCTAGGCTACCTGCTTCCCAGCCTGAAATGGTCTGGGAAATGGGAACTTCGCTGATTTAGATAGGAATGGCTTTAAATTTGTTTCTATTTCAACTGGGTAAGGCTGGAATATATATATGAGATATATATATCTCATAGTATTTGAATGAAAAAAAATTGTTTCTATTTCAACTGGGTAAGGCTGGAATATATATATGATATATATATATCTCATAGTATTTGAATGAAAAAAAATTGTTTCTATTTCAACTGGGTAAGGCTGGAATATATATATGATATATATATATCTCATAGTATTTGAATGAAAAAAAATTGTTTCTATTTCAACTGGGTAAGGCTGGAATATATATATGATATATATATATCTCATAGTATTTGAATGAAAAAAAATTGTTTCTATTTCAACTGGGTAAGGCTGGAATATATATATGATATATATATATATATATATATATATATATATATATATCATAGTATTTGAATGAAAAAAATTGTTTCTATTTCAACTGGGTAAGGCTGGAATATATATATGATATATATATATATATATATCATATATATATATCATAGTATTTGAATGAAAAACGTCACATTTGACACAATTCAAGAGGCTCAGAGACAGATCAGGGCTGTAGAAGCAACTGGGGGGAACCCGGGCTAGCTGGGAGAGCCGCAGGTGCCCGCGCATGAGCACAACATAGTTTGGCCTCTGGGTCCACCTGCTGGCGCAGTTTTCCTTCTGCTTTTCTTTTTAGTGAGCATTCGCTGCCGCCAGGCTCACTCGCATTTCCCAGCAGTGTGGGGATCAGCAGGAGTGGGTCTAGATGCAAAGTGTAGCAAGGATTCCCCAAGTAAGAATGGAGGAGGAGTGGTTAATCAAGAAGGCAGTTCCTGATGGGTCAGGGAGACTGGAAGCTGTTTTTGTTTTTGTTTTTGTTTTTGTTTCCATTTCAGGACACAAAAGGAACCCAGGGCTGGGGCAGAGGATTTCTGTGGTTCTGAGACTCGGTGCACAATTGACATCATGGCTCTCCAGGGTCCGTGCCTCACTTTTACAAGCAGAAAAGAGGACAGTCGCCTGCTAGAAGCTGTGGCCTTGCAGGACACTTCTTGGCCAGTGCTTCCCTCCGCCCCCTATCTCAGCTTCTTGAGGACTCTGCCAGCAGGAGAGGACTGAGGTCTGTTCTTCTTGCGTATGTGACTCATGGCCATGGCTTCTCTGTTGCCCAAGACTTGTATGTACAGCCTCGATCAGCTGGGTTTTATCACTGCTTCCTGGATTCCTCTTATTTTTCTTGTGCTGCTTGAAGGACCAGTGCTTCCGCCTATCTGCTGTCAGGATCACAGTAGGGCTTCCTGTGTCTGCGGCTCACGTCTTGGCTCGGGGACATACCTGCGATGATACGGAACAAGTTGAGGCCATCGCCTGGGGACTAACTCACTGCTAAATGACGTCAATAAACCCCTTTGAGGTTGCTGCAGACAGGCCTCCTTGGCTGTCAGCACCAGGGAATG
Organism: Prionailurus bengalensis; assembly: GCF_016509475.1. Taxonomy (NCBI): domain Eukaryota; kingdom Metazoa; phylum Chordata; class Mammalia; order Carnivora; family Felidae; genus Prionailurus; species Prionailurus bengalensis. The sequence continues at coordinate 164,116,476 of NC_057345.1, read as the reverse complement.
GCTCACCATGGCAAGTTAGAGAACAGTGCTACTCTAGCCAAGGTCCCTGGGTCTGATGACCTTCATTTACAGGGACAAGCCCAGCCCCAACCAGCTTTCTAGAAGTACAGTTTGACTGTGATTTTTTTTTTTTAAATCGAGGTTTGATTAAATCAAGGAAAATTTATAGATCTTTTTTTTTTTAATTTTTTTTTCAATGTTTATTTATTTTTGGGACAGAGACAGAGCATGAACGGGGGAGGGGCAGAGAGAGAGGGAGACACAGAATCGGAAGCAGGCTCCAGGCTCTGAGCCATCAGCCCAGAGCCCGATGCGGGGCTTGAACTCCCGGACCGCGAGATCGTGACCTGGCTGAAGTCGGACGCTTAACCGACTGCGCCACCCAGGCGCCCCTGAAAATTTATAGATCTTAAGTGTAGAGCTTGGGGAGTTTTTATGGAGTTATGTGCCTCCTGTGTAACCACCACCCGGATCCAGATACACATGTGACTGGAGTTGAGTGTGTGAGTCAATTAGAGCAAATTCCTCATGATTTGGGGGGGGAGGGAGGTACCTAAGGCAGTGGTACTCAAACGTTATCTGTACATCACAATCACCCGGAAGGTTTGTTAAAACACAGATCGCTGGGCTTCACCCCAGAGTTTCTGACTCGGTAGGTCTGGGGTGGGTTGAGAATTTGCACTTCTTTTTTTTTTTTTTTTAATTTTTTATTTATTTTTGAGAGAGAGAGAGAGAGCGCGCAAGCATGAGTGGAGAAGGGGCAGAGAGAGAGAGGGGGAGACAGAATATGAAACAGGCTCCAGGCTCTGAGCTATCAGCACAGAGCCCAACGCGGGGCTTGAACTCAGGAACAACGAGACCATGACCTAGGTTGAAGTCAGAAACTCAACCAACTGAGCCACCCAGGTGCCACGAGAATTTGCATTGCTTTTTTTTTTTAATAATTTTTTTAATGTTTATTTATTTTTGAGAGAGACAGAGACAGAATGCAAGTAGGTTGGGGCGGAGAGAGGGAGGCACACAATCCGAAGCAGGCTCCAGGCTCCGAGCTGTCAGCACAGAGCCTGATGCGGGGCTCGAACTCACGAGCTGTGAGATCATGACCTGAGCTGAGAGCCACCCAGGTGTGCGGAGAATTTGCATTTCTAACAAGTTCTCAGGTAATGCTGATTCTGCCCTTCAGGGCCACACTTAGTGAACCCCTGGAGTCAGGAATTGCCAGTAAATGTTAGTTAAGTTGCCTGGTATTTATCACCATACAAAGGAGGAAAGCCCATTAACAGAACAATTTTTTAATTAAAATGTGTCAACCAGGTATTTGGCTGATGGTCTTTAGATTCCGGCCTTGGTTGTCTGACCCAGAACTCTTTGAAGATCCAGTCTGTTTCTAACCAGATTAGATCTAGCATAGATTAGATCAGTACAAACCCAAAGAGCTCAAAAGAATCAGTATGCTTTTAAAAACTAGAAGACCCGTTTTACCTTTTTATAGTCAGAGAAGTGATATTTGTACATTGTTTTGAAATCCTCAGAAGACGAACCAGTCAGCACCTATTGTTGGGGCATTTTAAACATTTCTATTTCTTTAAAGAAAGGTTTTTTTAAACATTTTATTTTTGAGAGAGACAGAGAGACCGAGAGCAAGCAGGGGAGGGGCAAAGAGAGAGGGAGGCACAGAATCTGAAACAGGCTCCAGGCTTTGAGCTGTCAGCACAGAACCTGAGCTGGGACTCCAACTAAGAGACCGTGAGATTCCTCAGGGTCCTGAGCCGAAGTTGGATGCTGGATGCTTAACCGACTGAGCCTCCCAGGTACCCCTAAACATTTTTAAAAGAAGCACTGTGACTTAATTAAAAACATATATTTGGTTTCGTCTCCAGTTCCTGACACACAGCTCCTAAAACCATTGGAATCTCTGGAGTGTGCTAAGTGTCTTTTGTACCTAGGGAGGGGGGCACCTCGATAGCTTCAGGATGGGTGCTGGGTTGGCCAAGACATAATTAGAGGGTTGGAATTTTTACCTCCACCATCCCCACCCCCCACCTCTGACCTCTGAGAAGGGGGGAGTGGCTGGAGGTTGAGGTCAATCACCAATGGCCAATGATTTCAACAATCATGCCTACATAATTAAACCTCCATAAAAACCCTTAAACCATGGGGTTCAGAGAGCCTCCAGGTTGGTGGACACATCAAGACACTGAGAGGGTGGCCTTCCCAGGGAGGGCATGGAAACCCCTTCCCACATATCTTTCCCTATGCATCTCTTCTATTTAGCTACTCTTGAGTTGTATCCTTTATAATAAACCATGAACAGTAAGTGAAGTGCTTTTCTGAGTTCTGTGAGCCACTCTATCAAATTATCGAACCTGAGGAAGGAATCATGGGACCCCCCAGTTTGTAGCTGATTGTTTGGTCAGAAGTACTGGTGACTATCTCAGACTTTTGACTGGGCAGTCCTATAAGTTCTGTGCTGACTCCTGGTAGTTAGCGTCAGAATTGAATTGTGGAACAAGCAAATGATGTCTAGAGAGTTGGAGGATCAATTGATGTGGAAAAAACCCCAACACATTTGGTGTCAGAAGTGTTGTGAGTAAAAACAGCTCAAGCACATCCAATAAATGTAAAACTAACAGCCTCAAGTGTGCATTTTTAACTTTTATATGTAATTTCTGAACCCAGAAAGGTTTTCATAACTTTTTTCCAAATTTTCCAAAATGGTTTACAATCACTATATGCTACTTTAATCAGAAAAATCAGAAAAAAAGCGAGCGCCAAAACAAAAACAAAATTTCCAGGAAAAGCAACAATAGAGGTCCAAGAAATTTAAATTGTTGCCTCGCTTTGGATACACAGCCGTACTTAATTAAGAATTTCTGTACTGTGGGGCCTCTGGGCAACTCTTGATCTCAGGGTTGTGAGTTCAAGCCCCACATTGGGCATGGAGCCTCCTTAAGAAAAAAAATTGTACAAAGTAAGAAATCTGAAAACGTTTGAGGTGCCTGAGTGGCTCAGTCGGTTGAGCGTCCGACTCTTGATTTCAGCTCAGGTCATGATCCCAGGGTTATGAGATCAAGGCCTGTGTCGGGCTCTGCACGGAGCGTGGAGTCTGCTTAAGATTCTCTCTGTCTCTCCCCACCCCCCCCACTGCCCTCTCCTCCGCTCAAGTACACACACTCTCTCTCTTCTCAAATAAATAAATAACAAAAACCTCAAAAAATAGACTCATGTCTATTTTTAGAGTGTGAAATGAAACAGAGCAGTCCTGTATGATCCATCCCTCCCACAATGCTTTGCAAATGTGTCCCTAAACTCACGTTCACCCAGCTTGCATGCAACTTTGCAAGGCAGCCCTCTCCATCAGCAGACAGGCACTCCCCGGGAAAAGAGCACGTCCTCCCGCTGAGCCAGAGTCTGCCCCCCGAGGCATTCCACCCTGGGCTTCTGGAGCATGTCAGATGAAGTCCTGCACAGGACACTTCAAGCACCCGAAGACTGTTATGTCCTCTTCTCGGAGTCTCCTGGTATTCAGAGCAAGCCGTTTGAGGGCTCTCAACTGTTCTTCAAATTGCACGTTTGCCACCTCGCTCCTTTTCCTCTCCCTCTCTATCAGAGGCTCTCCAGCCTGACCAAGAGCTAAGTACGCACTCTTCATTGGATGAGAGCTGAGCGAAGGACCCAAGGGTTATAATCTTCTTTGATGGACACTGCTGCTAGTAACTCAGTCTAATCTCGGGGAGTTCGTTTTATGATAGCCTTGCCATTCTCCCAGCTCCAAATGAACCTGTAGTCAGCTAACCCGTGCCACTCCCCAAATTCGAGGTCTTTACTACATGAACTGCTGCTAAACCACCTTACGGTCAGTTATTTGAGTCAGATTGTGGGTCTTTATATGTGCCTGGTTAAACAGTAAAAACGTGACTCTTAGGGAAAGTAGGCATTTCACCTAAGATCCCATCACTGGTAACTAATAGCACATCAAAGTCTTTTTCAATATTGACTTCTTCATCCAAAAGAGTATCAGCATCACCAAAAAAAAAAAAAAAAAAAGCAGACTTTAAAAAAAACCTTGTATATATCAAGCATTATTTAAATGCTTTTTGTAAATCAACGAATTGAATCTTCATGACTTTATGAGGTAGGTCCTATTATCATCCACATCTCAGCGTTCAAGAAGCCGAGGCACAGAGAAATAATCAATTCCCAAGGTCACAGAGTTGCTAAATGGCAGAGCTAGGATTCACTCCCAGGTAGTCTGGCTGCATCGGTCTACTTAACCATTCAGCCTCTCAAAGCAACCTTTCCCGTTTCTTATTACAGCTTTATAAAAACGTCTCTGATTTAAAAAAAATTTTTTTTAACGTTTTATTTATTTTTGAGACAGAGAGAAACAGAGCATGAATGGGGGAGGGGCAGAGAGAGAGGGAGGCACAGAATCGGAAGCAGGCTCCAGGCTCTGAGCCATCAGCCCAGAGCCTGACGCGGGGCTCGAACTCGCGGACCGGGAGATCGTGACCTGGCTGAAGTCGGACGCTTAACCGACTGAGCCACCCAGGCGCCCCAAAACGTCTCTGATTTTTAAGAATGCGGTAGTTTACCGATTCGCTCAGCACTTGTTGACTTCCAGGCCTTATGCTTAGCTCCGCGTATACACGTACAGGACAGACAAGACGAAGGCTGGGCACGGGGTGATTTCCGTCAATTGTCAGTGACAGAAACCTGACTCAAACTAGATGAGGCTGAAAAAGGGAGATTTGTTGGCTCATAAATCCAGAAGTGTAAGAGGAATAGATCTTGGGTTAGAGGCAATAGGATCTAGAGGTGAAGATGCCAGGCGTGTCTGGGTGGCTCAGTCAGTTGGGCATCTGACTTCGGCTCAGGTCATGATCTCACGGTTTGTGAGTTCAAGCCATGCGTCGGGCTCTGTGCTGACAGCTCAGAGCCTGGAGCCTGTTTCGGATTCTCTGTCTCCCTCTCTCTCTCTGCCCCTCCCCCACTCATGCATGCACATGTGCTGTCTCTCTCTCTCTCCCTCTCTCAAAAATAAATAAACATTGGAGGTGAAGATGCTGTCGTTGTTAGGGCATGGGTGGGGCTTGTTGCCAGAAAGTGGTGAGGGAAAGCCTGCCAGGGGGAGGTAAACCAAAGCCACCGATGGCAGAGGGAGGTCTTTGGTTCCAAGCAACAGAGGCCTATTCTCGGACCTTGAAGATAAAAGAAATGTATTAGAAGGTATAGGGTGGCTTTTGGAATCATCAAATCAGCTGGAGAAGCAGGATCAGCAGGACCAATAACTGGGGCAGCTTGAGGGAATTCGAGGAGCATGGCCTTAACCGACACGCATCTTTCCTGAAATGCGTCAGCACCAGTCTTTTTTCCTCCCCCTCGTGTCTCTTCACTCAAGATTAGTAAGATACCTCTGCACACGTATGAGAATGGCTAAAATGAAAAAGACCGATCATGCCAAGCGTTGACGAGCATGTGGAGAAATTTGAGCCCTCGTACACGCTGGGTGGGAACTTGTGCAAAACCACACGAATCCTGGCCAACACAGTCTGGTTATTTCTCAAAAAGTTAAACATGCATTTATCATCTGACCCACGCGTTCTACTTGTAGGTATTTACCAAAGAGAAATGGAAGCATGAGTGTGTACTAAGACGGGTACATGAATGTTCATGGCCCTTTGTTCACGATAGCCCCCAAGGGGAAACAACCCAAATATCCACCAAAAGGTGAGTGGCTAAGCAAACTGGTATCTGTCTGCCCAGCAATAAAAAGGAAGGAATTATTACTGCCCACAGCGACATGGATGAATCTAAAATAATTATGCTGAATGACAGAAGCCAGTCAAAAAGGTTGCATAGGATATGATTCAATGTATATACAATTCTTAAAAGATGAAACTGATTGCTGGATAGTGACAGAAAAGAGATCAGTAGTTTTCTGGGGAGAGCAGTTAGAAGAAGAAATTAGTAAGGAGAACAAGAAAACTTTTTGCGTTGATGGACATGTTTATTATCTTGACTGTGGTGATGGTTTCATGGGTATATACATAGGTTTAATTGTATCAGGGCATATAAATATGTACAGTTTGTCATATGTCAATTATACTTCAAAAAAGCTGTTCAAAATGTTCTCGACAAAGTCTCCACTACAGATTTAAAGAAAGAGATGATAATTTTCCTTTCGCGATCATCACTATTGGAAAAAATTATTAAAAGCATACGAATTTCTTTTTTAAAAAACAGTGAATCTGATATTCAGTATCATCATTTTTGTTTATTTATTTTTGAGGTAGAGCATGACTGGGGGAGGGGCAGAAAAAGAGGGAGAGAGAGAATCCCAAGCAGGCTCCATGCTGTCAGCACAGAGCCCGATGCGGGGCTTGAACTCACGAACCGTGAGATCATGACCTGAGCTGAAATCAAGAGTCAGATGTTTAACCAACTGAGTACCCAGACACCCAAATGTATGCTGATTTTTTAATATGTCTTTGGTAAGTTGGTCTTTGGAGTGTTGGCATAGTGAGTGTGAAATGCCTTGGGGGAAGACATCATTTAGTTCATGGTTTCCTACGGCCCACACATTTCTACATAAAAAACTAGTAAATCAGTCAATTAGAATGTTTACGTTTGTAGAAACATTAGAAATCATCTAGTTCAACTGTGACATTTTGTAAGTGAAAAAAACTGAGAATCAGAGCAATAATTCACCTACAGTTATTTGGCTAGTGAAAAAATCATGGTATAATTACTTAATTAAAAAATTACTTTACTGGGCAAATGGCAAGCCCCTTCGAAATAATTGCTAACAGCAACCTTGACAGATTTCTATCTTGACAGATTTTTGGTGTTGTTGTTTACCTGATTCCTGCCTCTTCAACGATCTCTGGTATATATCCCGTGTAGAGACACTCCTTTCCCACAGGAGGAATGGCTGGGAAGGACACCACCGTCACTCGACTGACACTGCCTTTCTGAATTCAGCTGTTTTTCCACAAAGGTGTGGTCAAGGATTCCTCAAACATGGTGGCCTAATGATAGCTCCCATCTTCCTTGTGCCAATGAACCATTCGGTAGAGTAGTCATGTTTGTCTAATTCTATCCTTTGGCCTTAAAAAAAATTTTTTTTTAATAAGATTATAGTTGGTACACAATGTTACATTAGTTTCAGGTGTGCAACACAGCGATTCAACTTCTCTGTATGTTATGCTATGCTCTCTAAAAGTGTAGCTACTCTCTGTCACCGTACAACGCTATTACACTATCACTATTACACTATTACACTCTTACACTATCACTATACTATTACAATATCATCTATTACACTATTACAATATTACACTATTACAATATCATCGGCTATAATCCCTATGCTCTCCCTTTTATTCCCGTGATGTATTTATTCCCGAACTAGAAGCCTGTATCTCCCACTGCCCTTCACTCATTTTGCCCATCCCCCGCCCCTTTCCCTTTGGCAATCATGAATTTGTTCTCTGTATTTCCAGGTCTGATTCTGCTTTTTGTTTGCTTATTCGTCTGTCCTTTAGATTCCACATTTATTTATTTATTTATTTATTTATTTTTTCAACGTTTATTTATTTTTGGGACAGAGAGAGACAGAGCACGAATGGGGCAGGGGCAGAGAGAGAGGGAGACACAGAATCAGAAACAGGCTCCAGGCTCTGAGCCATCAGCCCAGAGCCCGATGCGGGGCTCGAACCCACGGACCGCGAGATCGTGACCTGGCTGAAGTCGGACGCTTAACCGACTGCGCCACCCAGGCGCCCCTAGATTCCACATTTAAGTGGAATCACATGGTGTTTGCCTTTCTCAGTCCGGCTTACGTCACTGAGCACAATACCCTCTAGGTCCATCCAGATTGTCACAAATGGCAAGATCCCACCCTTTTTACGGCTGAGTAATATTCCATTGTGTGTATGAATATATACATATATATCTCACATCTTCTTTACCTGTTCATCTGTTGATGGACGCTAGTTTGCTTCCACGTCTGGACCTTTGTAAATAATGCTGCAATAAACACAAGGATGCCTGTATCTTTTCAAAATAGTGTTTCCATTTTCTTTGATGCCTAGGAGCTTACATTTTCTTTGATAACCTAGGGGTTTGATAACTCCTAGGAGTAAACACCTACAAGTAAAATTACTGGGTCATATGATAACTCTATTTTTAATTTTCTTAAGAACCTCCATGCCATTTTCCATAGTAGCGGCACCAGTTTGCATTCCCACCAATAGTGCACGAGAGTTCCTTTTTCTCCACCTCCTTGCCAACACCTAGTTCTTATCTTTTTTTAATGTTAGCCATTCTGATGGGTGGAAGGTAATATCTCAAGGTGCTTTTGATTTGCATTTCCCCAACGATCGGTGATAGTGAACATCGTTTCCTATGTCTGTTTGCCATCTGCGTGTCTTCTTTAGAAAAATGTCTATTCAGGTCCTCTACCCATTTTAAAAAAATTTTTTAATGTTTATTTATATTAGAGAGAGAGAGAGAGAGAGAGAGAGAGAGAGAGGATGTGCACATGAGCAGGGGAGGGGCAGAGAGACAGAGAGGGAGACACAGAATCTGAAGCAGACTCCAGGCTCTGAGCTGTCAGCACAGAACCCGGCTTGGGGCTCAAACCCACCAAGCATGAGATCATGACCTGAGTGTGAGCTTATGACCTCAGCAGAAGTCAGAGGCTTAACCGACTGAGCGACCCAGGCACCCCCCTCTGCCCATTTTTAAATCAGGTTGTGTGTTTTTTTCATATGCTTTTAGCATGCTTTTTAATTGGTAAAGAACAACAATAACAATAAAACATATAACCAAGAGTTTGCAACGATTAGATAAACACTATTTAAACAGCAATAGTCATCAAAATACTTTAAGCATTATAAGACATCTGGTTCATTTCAATAGTAAATTTTTTTCTATTCAACTTTTTTTCTATTAAATTTTGGGGATACACTCATCCCCAAAATTTAATAGAGAAAAAATAACCCTTTGCAAAATAAAATAAAAAGGATTCTTCTTTTAAAAAAATTTTTTTTAATGTTTATTTATTTTTGAGACAGAGAGAGACAGAGCATGAATGGGGGGAGGATCAGAGAGAGAGGGAGACACAGAATCTGGAGCAGGCTCCAGGCTCCAAGCTGTCAGCACAGAGCCCGACATGGGGCTCGAACTCACGGACCTTGAGATCATGACCTGAGCCGAAGTCGGATGCTCAACCGACTGAGCCACCCAGGCGCCCCAATAAAAGGATTCTTCTAAAGCATATCTTATACAAAAATTGATTTCAGAAGCATGGAAAATTTAAAGCCATAAAAAAAGTAGAATAAAATATAGATGAATATTGGTTACACTTCTTTTATGGTATATGCACAACGCACGTTCCCTATTCCCTTTGAGAACGGCCCTTTCTCCACATGATGCCCCTCAAGACGAGCTCTTTATAGTTTGTGACTCCCACACTCGCTGGACATAGCTTGTATTTTTGGATTGGAAAGAGGGAAGCAAAATAGGTCAATCTACTGGGTAGACTGTATGAATTAGCTTCTCTTTCCCATGAGTTAAAATTGAGGCACAGAGATGCTAGTGCATTTTTCCGTGGTGCCAAAACCAGGGTGGCCACAGCATGGATGAACAGCATATCAGAGAAGAGGGAAGAAGAAAGCAGCTGCTCACAGAGAAGCAGAGAAGTGAAGTGAGTGGAACAGGTAGCTCAGAGAAATGCGAAAGATGTTTTGGCTCCAGGTAAGGTGTTAATTCCTAGCTCCTGACTCTCATGTGGCCTGCTTAAATCTCCTACCCCCAGGTTCCATTTTAGATCCCAAGTATTAAAATGAATTTCCCTTTAATTAAACCAGCTTCTATTGCTTGCAAATAAAAACAGCCTCAACTAAAGCAATAGTCTTGTCAACATTCCTTCTAAGTAAGACACCATAATCAGAATCCCTAACAGAAACCTCCTCTTAAAAAATTTTCCCTTGTGGGGCGCCTGGGTGGCTCAGTCGGTGGAGCGTCCGACTTCGGCTCAGGTCAAGATCTCACGGCTGGTGGGTTCGAGCCCCATGTCGGGCTCTGTGCTGACAGCTCGGAGCCTAGAGCCTGCTTCGAATTCTGTGTCTCCCTCTCTCTCTCTGCCCCTCCCCTGCTTGCACTCTGCCTCTCTCTCTCTCTCTCACTCTCTTGCTCTCTCAAAAACAAATAAGCATAAAAAATGTTTTCTAATTTGCCCTCATGAAAATGAAAAATTTTTTGTATCAAAAAAAAAAATCAGAAACATGATTAAATTAGGAGAAAGCTGGGGTCAGAGAACTACATATATGACAGACTAAGAGTTACATTTCTTAACATCGTTAGAAATCCATAACAGAAGGCTAATATGTTAATAGCAACATCAGCAAAGATTTAAAAATAGGTCCCTATTTCCTATAGAAGAAATACAAACTATCGACTTATATATAAAATGTTCAAGTGCAAAAATCTACAGCAACAATGACACTATTTTTTCGTTCAGCCTCCCGCTTCCAATTTCGTCAGTGTAGTTTTTCTAAACACGGCAGCCAGAGGGCGCCTCTTGAATCATGAGTCAGAACAAGTCACATTTCTATTCCAATCCCACGTCTGGTTCCTGTCTTTGTAAAAGTATTATTCTAAAGTTTATTTCTTTCTTTTGAGAGGGGAGGGCAGACAGAGAGGGAGAACGAGAGTCCCAAGCAAGCTCCGCGCTGACGCGGGGCTCCGTCCCACCAACCGTGGGATCGTGACCTTGAGCCCAGTCACAGGCTCAACCAACTGAGCCACCCAGGCTCCCCTCGTTCCCCTTTTGTCTAGAGAAATCCATACCCCCCACGACCATGTAGCATCCCCCATTACCTCACTAACACATCTCCCACTCTCGCCCTCGCTCCCTCCACGTCAGCCTCCCGCCAGGTTGTTGTTTGAACACACGAGGTGTGATTCAGCCTCTAGACCCTGCTGTCCCCTCTGCCCAGAATGCTCTTCCCCCAGACATCCTCATGCCACGAAAAGTCTCTGGCTCCGTGAGGGCTCCCCTGACCCCCATACTTACAGTGGACCCCCTTCACCCCTTGTAGCCCCTGCCTCCCTCCCGTGTTTCACATGTCTCTGTAACACCACCTTCTGGTAGACAAGATTTTCATTAATTTCATTAATGAAATTAATTTCATTAATTTCTTTTTTTTTATTAAATTTTTTTTTCAACGTTTATTTATTTTTGGGACAGAGAGAGACAGAGCATGAACGGGGGTGGGGCAGAGAGAGAGGAAGACACAGAATCGGAAACAGGCTCCAGGCTCCGAGCCATCAGCCCAGAGCCCGACGCGGGGCTCGAACTCACGGACCGCGAGATCGTGACCTGGCTGAAGTCGGACGCTTAACCGACTGCGCCACCCAGGCGCCCCAATTTCATTAATTTCAATTAATCTCATTAATTGCCTTTCTCTTCACACCTAGACTACAAGCTCCAGGAGGGCAGGGATATACCCCTAGCTGTTAGCACACAGCCATGCACGTAGCAAGCACTCAATCCATATTTGCTGAATGAATCAACCAATTAAAAAGAGGATAACATCAGTGTTGTGCCAAGTCTGGGAAGTGGTTCCTTTCACACCCTATCGATGAGAATGTAAATTGGTGCGATGTTTCGAAGGATGGTGTGGCAACAGGGGTCAAAAGCCTTACAGATGTGTATCTCTTGTATAACATTAATTTTACTTCTAGAAATTTATCATAAGGAAATAATGTATTAGTTAGAACCTTTTTGGCGACAAAACACGAGAAGCCCTCAGGCTAGCTTGAGTAATAACGGTAGAGTGATTTATTACAGAAGTACATTATACGCCATGTTGCAAAGGAAGAAAGGGAGAATGCATGATGTGGGGCATTTAGACATCTCTGTCACACCCACTGTCTTAAGTCAAGGCTCTCCAGGAAACCGTTGGAGACAGAGCTTTTCACGCAGAAAGTTAATGGGCAGTGCTCTTTGTATCAATACCTGTGAGAGCTTGAGGAAACGAGGACTGGGCAGAGGGCAAAGTTGAACTGTGATACAGTTGCGATCAATGCCACAGTCAATGGCATGGGGAGCTCTGGAGTTGTCCCAGATTGAGGCAAGGGACCCAGGCTTTTACACCCACAAACAATCATTGGATGGAAGCTGCCCCTATGGGGGAGGGGGGTGTGACCTTCATCCAAGCAACCGCTTCAGTCCAAGGGCAAGGCCTGAGAAGTGACTCAGCTGTGAGCCATCAGCAACAGACATTCCTGGCATCTGGGAGAACCCATACCTCAGTCCTGGTGGGAGGATCTGGACAGTACACCACAGCATGGACTCTACCTATAGAACTTCAAGTTTACATTTCTTCTTCCAAGCCTTAGAATAACTGGAACCAGACCCTGGGGTACCGTCCGGGCTCTCTCTCTCTCATCTTTACTGTTTTCAGTGCAGCTCTTCCACTCTGGGCTGTTTTCTGTTTCTTCCTCTACGTGGTCAAAGATGGTTTCCAGCAGCCCCTAATTTAAACTTCACAGCTTCATCCTCAGAAAGAGGGTAACTCAGAATGGCGCAGGTTGGGTCAGTGTCCATCCGCCGACCTGCCAAACGACGATGGTAGAGGGGAAAAGCACGTGGCATAAAAATGTCCTAACCGTACGGGTTCGAGGAGGCAGGAAAAGGGACCAATCCATGCCGGCATGTGTCACATCCATAAAGCCAGACAAAAATGTCAAAGAATAGAAACTAAGATGTTAACGGGGGCTTCTTACTCCTCTAATGTGCGACCACACCATAAGCACAAACTGTAAACAAAACTTTCTATTTGCTTTTGGAAAAATATAGGCTGGAGCAGGGCAACGCGAACGTTTGATGGGAATATTATCAATATCCTGCATGCTGCCCCCTAGGAGGTCCAGCACCCAGAAAGCCTATTGGGAATCCCTATATCAGCTTTTATATTTAGTTAATGTATTCACCATCAGGTGAGTTTGCTGACCATCCATGTGCTGCAAAAGATAAAGAAAAACACAACAGAACCTTACTCTTAATGAGCTAAGGCCCCGGTAGGTAGAAAGGTAGAATGCATGCACGTGTATGTATCATTCATAAATATATATTGACAAATATATGTTATATATTTGGGTGTATATATGTATTCGAATAATTAGTACAAAAATGTAAAATGTATTTAGACCCATACCTGGGCTTGAAACGCAGTTCTCTGGGAATTAGAAGGATTGGTTACTTCTGGGTGGGTGGCTTCACGGAGAATTTCAATTTAAATGATTGTTTTGGGATCTCAGCTGAACAATATCGTTATATATTTGTTTGTTTGGATGGTTTTGTTTGTTTTAACCAAGCATCCGTATTAGCATATCACTATACCGCCACGGTCTCTGCACAGGCTTGGAAACTAAAAGGAGAGCCCTAAAGAAGAAGTGACATTAAATATTTTCAGGTGAATAAAACTCTAACGCCAGCTTTGGGGGAGGAAAAAGTAGGGTGGAGTTTTAAGGCCCCGTGGGTCTGGGAGAGTGGACAGGACTGTAGAATGTGGACGCTCTCCAGCTTGACTTTCTGACTCTGAGAGATGCCTCGATCTATCTGACCCTGATTACTGTAAGACAAGCAAACACCAGTTCTTCCCTGAAGGAGATCTTACTGGTAAAAAAAAAAAAAGAAAGAAAGAAAAAGCTGGAGAAATGAATTAGCTGTTTCATTCCATTAAGTAATGGGATAAAAATGCATGTTGAATGGTAGAAAGCTTAATGTTTCCCATCATAGTTGGGGAAGGGGGGCAGGGGGAGGCTTTTAGGATTAAAGGGAGACTTTGCTTCAATTTGCAGGGACAAACTAAACGTGCTAATGCCTGAGGATGAAAGGGGTGAGAGCACAGAGCTGATGAAGAGCAGAGAGGAGAGCTGTTTTGCATTCTGGATGTTTTCTTCTTTTGGTTGGGACCAGTGCTTTATTTCACCCTGTCTCTAGAGGTTATCTTTCTCCAGTGTGCATTGTTCTTCACAAGAAACACAGGAAACACAGGAAGACATACCCTAAGACGGCTGGTTTCCCTTCCCAGCTCCAGAGGTAATAGGCACTTACATTTTTAAAGCCTGGGAATCAGACTAACCCAGAAAACGAGGAGCAATTAATGAAGCCACTCATGAATGCAATAAACGCTCGACAGGAGATTGTTCGTTCCACCTCAGATTAAAATTGTAAAATCTTACTTGTGAGCGAAATCAATTTCATCCTGACCCTCATCTGCTAAAGAATCTTAACTTTCCTTTTAAAAACTGTTACGTTTAAAAAAAAAATTAAAAAAAAAAAATAAAAATTAAAAAAAGGGGCGCCTGGGTGGCGCAGTCGGTTAAGCGTCCGACTTCAGCCAGGTCACGATCTCGCGGTCCGTGGGTTCGAGCCCCGCCCGCGTCAGGCTCTGGGCTGATGGCTCAGAGCCTGGAGCCTGTTTCCGATTCTGTGTCTCCCTCTCTCTCTGCCCCTCCCCCGTTCATGCTCCGTCTCTCTGTCCCAAAAATAAATAAACGTTGAAAAAAAAATTTTTTTTTAAATAAAAAAAAAACTGTTAACGTTTTTAAGTTTTTAAAAGTGACCCCTTGTAACCGGGCGAGCAATGTCCCGGTGTTCTGGTGGCATTGATAGTCCAACGCCAGGCAGGTTTTTTTTCAATGTTTATTTATTTATTTTGAGAGAGAGAGAGAGATTTGGGGAGGGACAGAGAGAGAGAGAGAGGGAGAGGGAGAGAATCCCAAGCAGGCTCTGTGCTGTGAGCACAGAGTGAGATTCGGGGCTCAAACTCACGACCCAGGAGAGACCTGAGCCGGAAGCCAGAATGGGGTTTTTACAAGAGTCGGTTGCTTAACCGACTGAGCCACCCAGGCGCCCCACCAGGCAGGTTGTAAGGACCCCTTTTCCTTTTACCTCTTCTTTCTACTGCTTAGCCAGCTGCCCCCCTACCAGTCACCATCCCCCAGAAAGATTTCAGGGCAGGCTAACCCTCTCCCGGCATTTAAAAAATGTAGCTCCCCATCAATTATATAATGTTTCTTTCATTTGATCTGCCCCAAACATATAAAACTTCCTGTCAGAGCATCTTGCAAAATATGGAGTTCATAATAGGTGTTTGGGATATACACGTTGCTTGCTTTATTAATTTGACTCTGTCTCCTTGTGTATCTGAGCTCCTGGTACATTATCATCATGACTAAATGTTTTGCCAAATGAAAACATTTAAATTCTAAACTGGATTAAAATTGGAGCACCAATTCTAAACTCAATTTTTTAAAGAGCAAAATATTTGTTTAGGGTATCAGGCTAGCTTTTAAATTTTTTTTTTCAACATTTATTTATTTATTTTGGGACAGAGAGAGACAGAGCATGAAGGGGGGAGGGGCAGAGAGAGAGGGAGACACAGAATCGGAAACAGGCTCCAGGCTCTGAGCCATCAGCCCAGAGCCTGACGCGGGGCTCGAACTCCCGGACCGCGAGATCGTGACCTGGCTGAAGTCGGACGCTTAACCGACTGCGCCACCCAGGCGCCCCAGGCTAGCTTTTATCATAAAGGGTCTTCAACATGCAAACTAAGCAAGTGTATGTGAGTGTGCGAATGATAAAAATCTGTAGCTAGACCTTTCTATAGAGAATGGTGGTGTGCTTTAGTTAACCAAGCGTTGGAGCCCCGAGGAGGAATCCCGGACTCAAAGTTCCACCTTACCCCACAAGGTTGCTGGGAGTTTCGAATGAGAAAATGTTGACGAAGCAGTTCACAGAGTTGCCTGCCAGTTGCCTGCCATTGTAAGCCAGGGCAAAATTTATCAGAATTTTGTCTTGGCCAGTCTCACTTTCTAATGAGAAGTCTGGATTTCTCAGCCTTTTTGTGTGTGGTTTAGAATCAAGGTTAGTGGCTAGAGAAAGACTAGCATTGAGAGGCAGGAGGACAGGGAGGGAGATTCTTGCTTGCTGGGCCAGTTCCTGGGTCTTCTGAATAGTGAGGAATTTAGATACCAGCTGAAGGTTAAGGAGAGTAAACAGAAACAGAGAGACCAGTCTGCGAAGTGGGAAATAGCGACGGAGGAAAGTGCAGGAAGCCCATATAGTAAGGGGTGGGAGGGAATTTCGGAGGTTCAAGAGTGCTCTGCTCCAAAACGGTTGTGGGAGATGACAAAAAAAAAAGGGGGGGAAAAGGGATTTCAAGAAGTGTTCCTGGGAGGGATGTGGTGGCTACCCTATAAGATTTTTCATGAAATGCAAGTAAAGACTATCGTTCCTTTTTAATCACTTTGGCCAGACGGACTCTTGCTCAGAATGCCAGTCTATGCAGAGACTAGGTCATTGGGATCCTGGAAGAGATGCATCCTATGATTAGCCCTGCCATTTTAAGCCATTTATTAACATAAATGAACACTTACCCACCCCTGAATAGTGTTTATATAAATGTAAAGCCTACTGGTTCACCGCATAGGACCAGACTTGGAATCCCATTTGAGGCTCAGCTGGAGATCCTAAAACATCCAGAAAAGACTTTCCCTAATGTTGAATCAATTGTGTATTTTGCAAGAGATTTAAATTATTTTGAAACTGGAAACTATGATGACAAAACAAGGGTCCGATTTAATGAGAAAAAAAATCCGATAGTTTTGTTGGCATTGCATAATAGACAAGCACATTTTGCACAATAATCAACTACAATTTTAGCTCCCTGCAGGTCGTGTCAGTGATGTAAATCATCTGGGAAGCAAATATATAGGAGGTTAAAGCGTTGGACATTGTTTTTTTTTTTTTAATTTTTTTTTCAACGTTTTTTATTTATTTTGGGACAGAGAGAGACAGAGCATGAACGGGGGAGGGGCAGAGAGAGAGGGAGACACAGAATCGGAAACAGGCTCCAGGCTCTGAGCCATCAGCCCAGAGCCTGACGCGGGGCTCGAACTCACGGACCGCGAGATCGTGACCTGGCTGAAGTCGGACGCTTAACCGACTGCGCCACCCAGGCGCCCCTGGACATTGTTTTTATATGTGGGAAGAGATGGCTTAGTGAGGAGAGGACTTGTTAGCACAAGACTTGGGTGCTTACTTTCAGAGAAAATTGGACTTTTACTGAATATTGAGTAATTCAATATCGGAGGATGAGGATCCTCCTCAATATGGAGGACTGAGGAAGATAATTCTCAGAGAGAGCAAGAAAAGCCATTATTTGTTACATGTCCAACCTGTGCTTTATTTAATCCCCAGAGTGACCCTAAAAGGCAGACATGTGTGCGTTGCTTGCCCAGCCCCTTCTCTGTCCTCCAAGCTCTGTAGTGGGTTTTCTTTAAGGAATTCATCTCAGCCATGAAATTTGCAAGGGTTAATCCATTCGAGTAAGGGGTAACTTGTGATTGGCCTATACTCACCCCCTTCTCCCTGGCCACAGCAATGATTCATGGATGGGCATATATCCCAACTCACGCCAACGAGAGTGAGATGTTCCAGGACTCTCTCTCCCCTTAGATGGAGAGGTGGGACTATGTGATGTCTAGAACCTCGGAAGCTATTTTGCTACCACAAGGGGAGAGTCAGGGAGATGCTGTGAAAGGGGAAGGATTCTGTGTTAGATAAAGACAGCGACTGGAGAAATAGAGAAATGAGGTCCTTGGGGACATTTTTTGCACTGCTCGGTCAGCCTTCCCAGAAACTCACCCTGACTCTGGGTTTGTCCATGAGTAAATCTCTTCTGGTCAAGCCAGGGTGAATTCCATTTTCTGTCAATTGCAACCAAAAGGTTGCAAACCAAGTGACACAGAGAGTACCTCAATTTTGCAGAAGAGGAAACTGAAATCCTACAAGATTTAAATCTGCCTCAAGTCACATAGGTAGTGAGAGGTGAAGCCAACATTTGAAGCCAGATCTTTCTCACCAGTGTTTTTCAGGACGTAGTGTGGCGCTGGTGAAGTACTATGGGGCGGATAACAACTCCCCACTCTCAACCGCAGAGTCGTCGACATTCAGTTTTAGAAGCCGTTTTATAGGCTATGCTTCCACTCAGTATTAAGAGGAAACAGAACATTCAGAGAACTTCTTTCATCATGCTTGGTTTCTAAGTTGTAGAATGGTCCACTCTGGTACTAGCCCTTTCTTCTCTCTATGGCGAGTAGTTTTTATTCCTCACTCTCTAAACGTCAGCCTCATTTTCCAAGGATAGCAGCGGTGCTGGGTGATGTCCCCTGGAGCTCCTTAAAGGCTAGGCTCTCTCAAAGTTCACACCAGAATTCTTAGAACTCGAGAACAATTGCAGTAATAGGTAGGCAGGGCTTGAAGCAGAAGCCCCGTAATTCAGTTCCTCTCCCTTCAACCTATTCTACACATAGATAACAGGTTCATCTTGCTGAGAGTCAGCCTTGACCACATCACTTCACAAATATTTGCCCTGGTTTCCTAATGTCCATACCAGCAACCTCCAAAGTGGAGTGTGCATACCCCAAGATTTCCATTGTCTTATGGAAAGAAAAAGAAGAACTTCCATGTATAGTTATTAGCTATTGTCATAAGGGAGGAGAAAATTCAGCTTTATTAGTATTTTATATACAGGTCAACACAGACTCCCTTACTCAATTTGTATGTTGGAAAGTCCCACATCATGTGCAAGTTACCCTGGGGGCCGAAAGGGTGGCGCGGACAGCACAGGTGACCCATCTTTTCCCATTTGGCTCATTGCCAACTCACTGTCATTTACACGGCCAAGTTAATTGTTGGGGTTTTCTTTATTTACTTATTTTTGAGAAAGAGAGAGACAGAGACAGAGCGTGAGTGAGGGAGGGGGAGAGAGAGAGGGAGCCACGGAGTCCAAAGCAGGCTCCAGGCTCCGGGCTGTCAGCACAGAGCCTGACGTGGGGCTCGAATTCACGAACTGTGAGATCATGACCTGAGCCGAAGTCGGATGCTTAACCGACTGAGCCACCCAGGCGCCCCTCAAATTAATTGGTTTTATGGGTTATATTATAGGTTTCTGAACAAAACTAAAACCTACCAAATGAACAGATGTCTCTAAAAGTTCCTTTCAAAGAAATCAGGCATTGACAGGCATACTAATAATATAAACACAAGTAAATGTAAGAGAAATGACAGAACTGACATGCCTCCTACCCTTGCCTACTTGGTGCAGGCTCCTCATTAGCCAGGTTGTGAAGCAAAATAATGATCATATAATAAGAACAGGCTAGGAGTTGACTAAAAATTTAGAAATTATCAGGGAGACTAAAACGTGGGTTTATATCATTAATGACAGATGTCACCTTAAGGGTATATTGTGCCTTGAGTTGTTAGCTTATAACAATAGCACATTTGTGTGTGTGTGCGAACGGATCATTCATGTATTGGTGGTCAGTCAAAAACTTGTTACTGGAAAATAGGGCATAAAAAACTTTGAGACCAGACTTTCGCATAATGAATACAAATTCCCAGTTGCCTCAAGAATGTGTAGAAAGCCCACAGGGTTCAGATAATGTAGTGAGTATCAAGGCACCAGGTTAGCCTTCTATATACGTCCCTGACCTACAGTCTAGCCTCTCCTCCCACAAGTCCTTGTTACAGCCAAGTTGTCCTGCCTGCAATTCTCCTCTCATGATTTCCCACCTCTTTCCCCAAGATGTTCGTCATGTTCTTTTCTCTTACCTAAACCCTGCTTTTCCCTTTTCTCTGTTCCCTTTGCCCAATTTCTGTCCATACCTCGAAGCACAGCTTCATTCTTCATGAAGCCTTCATTCATTTTATCAGCTGGAAGTAATTTTTCTCTGCTCTGAACGTCCACAATACTTAATCGGTACCCCTCTTATGGCTCTTGTCATTGTCCCTTTATAAGGATTATCCCAAAGGACTGCACATTTGTAAAGATCTGAATACACGTTTGGTTCATCTTTGACTCCTTTGCTAGGATCTAGCACAATGCCTGATATAGCACAGGTCCTCAGTAAATATTTGCAGACTGAATGAAGGATGATTGGATGAATTCCAATTGGTGCATTGTCCTAAATGTCTGATATACGTTCTATTTTACAACAGTACACAAAGGAGCTTTATGAAAAATCCCTCACAGGAGTAGACACGATTTGAGCTCAAATTGTGATTTTAATCATGGAAATACACTTCTCTCTTTTTCGGCTCTGTTATTTAATTAGAGATTGTGTAATTCTCACCCAGAGTTCATAGCTATTTAGCTGATTTATAACTCACAATGTAATCAACTTGAATAAGTCATCTTATTTCGGACACCCACATTAACCAGAAGAACCATGGCCATATTAGGGAGATTTGATTTGCAGCCAAATCTCCTTCTTCCCTCTTGAAAACAAAATCTGGCAGAACGCCAACTGCTCAAGTCAAATAGACATTTAGCTTACACTGTGCATTAGATATGCCCGGTGACCTCAGAAAAATACACACAAATGGAAATGCTGGCTTAAAGTACTATAATATGATTATAGTTCAGACAAAAACTTTTACTTGAGGGCAGCCATAATTGCTGTACTTCTAGCTAATGTGCGCTTGAAAATGTATTTGCTTTTAAGCCTATAAAAAATTCCAAAAGATCTGCTACAGTATTTACCAGGAAATAAGTATTCTCTTAAACAGGTATTAAAAACAGACCTCTTTTTACCCTTTCGTTTTCCTTGGCCACTCCAAACCAGTGGTCATTTTGACATTTCAAAATAAATTCTATAACAAAGTTAAAAAAAAAAAAAAACGGACCTGTGGCATTTAGAAGATTCTATCCCTGTAATACCTGTAGTCCTATCACCTACTACACTAAAATTTCTTTGAAAAAATTATTTTTAAATGTTTGTATTTATTTTTGAGACAGAGAGAGACAGAGCATAAGCAGGGGAGGGGCGACACAGAATTTGAAGCAGGCTCCAGGCTCTGAGCTGTCAGCACAGAGCCCGTCGCGGGGCTTGAACTCACGGACCGCGAAATCATGACCTGAGCCGAAGTCGGACGTCCAACCGACTGAGCCACCCAGGTGCCCCTAAACTAAAATTTCTTCTTCAGACTCAGCAATTAACAAGAAATCCATTATCTTGGGTCAGGGATAGAAGAACTTTTGAATTCCAATTTCCCTTCCCTTCTTACGTGTGTGTGCGCGCGCGCGCGCGCGCACGCACACACACACACACACACACACACACACCTTCTACAAACACTTTCATCTCACTTTGGAAGTGATAAAATAGGATTGAACAAACACTGCTCAATAATATGCAATTTCAAATCTGTGCCTAACCTGTCACAAGGCACCTCCCCTTTTAGCATAATTTTGGTGGGATTATTTTCTGCTACTTCATAAGAAACGCTATGTAGGGGAGCTGAGAAAGTTTTCAATGCTTCAGGATTCTTATGTATTTTTCAAATTTTACTTCATTTCTAAGATCCAAGATTGCTCCTATGGATATAATTCAGGCACCCTCTGGTGGTCAGTAAAACACAACTAACTCTCCAAAACATTAATTTGAATTATTTAAGCTTAACGGCCAAATTTACAGTTTATGCAAATAAGCCTGCATACCTTTTTTTCATCAACAGTCTAAATCTGTCTAAATTTTTGCACTCAAAGCAAATACTGCTTCCATTACTTGTATGAATATGCCTTTGCCGTATGAAAGTGTCATTTATAAGTCATGAAATTCCATGCAAATAGCAGGTATGATATTAATTCAGAAAGATAAAGATTAATTTATCTTCAGAAATATAAAAGCAGGGGACCCATCTGGATTAGGGGAAACATTACTAAAACATTAAAAACCTTAAGGAAAACATTACTAGGAAAACATTAAAAGCAGACCAAACCCACTCTAAACAAACTCACTGTGGAAACAAATACTCTAACTGGTAACATAAATACTGGATGGAGAGAATGTCACACATGGCGATTATTTTAAATAAATAATTTAAACCCTAATTAGTATAACTGGGGCATAAAAAAATGTTTCTATCACATTAGCAGAAATATGCTATGTAAGTTTTTCTTCAACAGCAAACTTCTGCACTATTTTGGGAACAGTGCTAACAGCACTGGTATTCCTAGTGTTTAAAGCTGTGTTGACATGATAAAGTGCTATAATTTCAACTTGTTATCGCGAGGCAGAAACCGCCTCATTAATTTCTGCTTCATTCAAAACTAAGGAACAAATCAATGTTTTCCAGCGGGAACAAAGCTAAATGAGCAACAAAAAGAAAACCCCAAACACTTGCAATATGTCATTAGTTTAAAATGTAGAAAAAAATTGAAGACCGTTTCCTAAACTCTGTTTAATCCACAAAATCTACATAAAAATGAGAAACTCTTTGGGGTGCCCGGGTGGCTCAGTCAGTTGAGCATCCAGCTTTGGCTCAGGTCATGAACTGATGGTTTGTGAGTTTGAGCCCAGCATGGGCTCACTGCAGTCAGTGCGGAGCCCGCTTGAGATCTCCTGCCCCACCCGCCCTGCCCTTCCCCTGCTTGCACTCTCTCTCTCAAAAACAAATATTTAAAAAAATGAGAAACTGTTTTAGTAAATTTGGCCTGGATTGTTCAGTGCGTACTTTTAATTTTAATCCTATTAAACCTGAAAAGGGGGTTGCTCTGTGTACAATAAATACAATATTGGAGTAACATACTGAGGATGACATCACAGTATTGATATTTTAATAAAATATGACTTCTTTACTGTACTAGGTCTTTATGAAAATGTAACATATGACTCAGACTTACCAGATATATCAGGACTTTAAATGTATTGAATGCACAGATAAATAAGTGACATACTGAATATTCAAATAAAAATACCTTCTGTTTTATCCATAATCCAGTTAATTTAAATATTTTAAAATATCACAGGATGACAGCTAACTAAAAAGGACATTAGAGATAATTTAGCCCCAGCCCTTCATTTTACAAATGAGGAAGAACCAGAAAGAATAAAATATTTGTTTGAAAATCTAACAACTAAGTAACAGCAAACAAATCTGGCCATTCTAGGTGCTTATGTGTTCAGCACAAAATTAAATCTTTCAATGAAAACATAAATGTTTTAAAAGTCATCTCATTCTTCACCCTTTTAAATAAACAATCCAAGGTACCGCCCATAATAATCACCCCCAAGGGGTTAACGCCCTTCCTTACATTGAATCTGTGGCCAAAAGGCTATTGCTTTATTTCTCACCAAAAGGTGAGAAAAGCAACACTCCATTCCTCATTGGATAATACAATATTATAAAAATGAATATTATTTTTCAAGACCTAGCACTTTGATCAAATATAGGAAACATTTTGTTATTAGGAAGTCAATCAAAAGGAATCACTTGTGGAAAACTAGAAACATTAGTAACATTTAGCTGTATTCTTTCAAATAGTATCCTAAAAACCTCTCTTGGGAGGGTGTGTGTGTGTGTGTGTGTGTGTGTGTGTGTTGGATATGGGCCCAGACTTGTACAGATAGAGGAAGGGGAGGGTACAATGTCCCCACCTGAGCCTGAGCTCAGTCTATCACTAAGATTCAGCTGTGTTCAGCCACAACTTGTGGGTGCAAAGCTGATCCAGCAGCTCAAGCTTGCTGTATATTGGGAGTGTGAGTCTGAACACAGGATTGCTAATTTCCCTGGGATGCATTCCGCCCCCCCCCCCCCCAGGAGAAGCCCCCAGGGGACAGAGGGACTTACCAGGGAACACTGATGCTCTGGTACCTCCCTCAGAGAGTTTAACAAATAGAAGAGAAAAGCACTTTTCCTCTCAACCTGATTGGACACATAGTTCTGAGTTGAAAAGCATGTGAATAAAGGCCCTTTGAGACAAAATTCAACTTCCCAAACTATAAGAGACCCAACAATCAAAATGAGGACAAAATACCCCCCTTGCCACTCTGCTTCTAATACTAAACAGATTTTTCTTTTTAAATTCAAACCATGTACCGTCTAAATTGGTGGGGGATGGAGAGTGGGGGAGGTGGTCAGGGAGAACACCAGATGCCTCATATTTTCCTATTAGTTCTGCCCCTAAAAGGTATATACACACTTGGGAAAATCTTTTGACCACTGGGCCCTCTAGTTGTCCTCTCTCTAAATCAGGGGAGTTGGGTATCTTTCTGTTTAAAATTCCATGCTTCTATGTGAGAAGTAAAACATTTTAGTTACAAAGTATAACTTTCTGAGATTACAAAGGGTATCTGGGGGTTAACCTAGAGTCCCGGAATAGGCCACAATCCCCCTGAAATTGTGTGAAACAATTTTGGCGAGTCTGTGTGTATACATAAGCATTTTCCAGGAAGAGGGATGTATTTTCATCAGAGCCTTAAAGGGAAATTAAGTCCCCCAGAAGGTTGAAGATCACTGGTTGAGGCAGCAAATGGTGTCTTTAGTTTCTGATTTATCTGATTGCAGAGCAGATCAGCAATCTTTACATGGTTATAAACTCTGTCCCACAAAGCCTTCTTGAGTAGCTCATTTATCTTCATGAGCTGTGTTTGTAATTTTTCATGAGCAGGAAGGCTGCTCAAAATCAAGTCCTTTTCATTAAAGATTTAAAATTGTGGGGATTTCAAGATTTATTTTGATATTCGTGGCTAGAGGAGAACGATTTTACTCCCTCAGAAAATTGCAAGCATACAGCATCTTACACATTTGCCTCTTCATGTTGAATTATTTTACTATTTCTTTTTTCTTGAGTTAACTGACATGAAACAAAGGCTTGGCTCCTCCTTCAACCGGCTTTTCTTTTTCTCCTGATGCTAGAATCTGCTGTGAAATGATGATGAATTAACTGTGGTTCTATGTGTAGTAGCAATTTTCATTTTTTTTGTAACGATTTGATCCTCAAGATACATTAAATAGAAGGTATTTATATAATGTTCTTAAAAGAATTAGTTGAGATTTGAGAGAAGCAGAAAATGACATTAGGGAATCTGAGGACCTGAAAGAGGAAAGATGCACGTAGGAAGAAATGAGAGCCACAGAGAAAATCTACATGATTAGATACTGAAACAGTATCAGATCTGTAAGAGAAACAAGGAAAGGAGGGGCATTTTTCTACACAGGGAACAAACATAGCAACTAGAGAACGCTGAATTTTTGAATACATTAAATGAGAACGGCACCAAAACACCACTACCGAGCTTTTCAAGAACATCTTCTGGCTGATAATCTCAAGGCGTTACACGGCTTTTTGTTAATTAAGGCAAAGACAGAGGCGAGCAGAGAACATCACAGAAAGATGTTGCCAGTGATTATCAGATAAATGCAACAAGCTCAGGGGAACACTCTTTTGTGGTAAAGAAGAGGTGCCAATCGGTGACAAATGTTGATTTTTCCCGAGGCAATATCAAAGAGGTGTAAAGTAAAAGGAAGAAAATTAGGTTTAAGCACTGGCTTTGTAACAGATTATTTTAGGCAATTCCAGATGCTTTTTAAACGACCCCTGTTTCCTCAGTTACGACGACCTGAGCAGTACCCCCAGTGGCTCCAAATCCAAGGGGAAAGGAAGGCAACAGCCAGGGTCTCCACGGGACTCCAGGCTCCCTTCCCGAATCCTATAGCTTCAGGTCTCGGGCTCCAGAGTCTCTGTTAACCCCGCGGGCGCCGGGCGGGAGATTTATCCTCAAACGAACCCGATCCCCGGATGACCCTGGCTGGGGACGTGTATTCAGGGAGCATCCTCCTGCCACTCTTCCTCTTTCGAGTAACAGCTCAGGGTTTCTCCCCTCCGCGCCTCCGCAAATCCCATTCAAGAAAAATGCCTGGGATTTCGCCTAAAACGCCCCCGCCCCCGCCGGGCTCCGGGAGGCCGCCTCCCGCGCGACCCGGGGCGGCTCCTCCGGGCCCGGGCCAGGAGGGGCGCGCGCCCCCGGCCCCCGCGCGCGCCCGTTGCCATGGGAACGCAGCGGGTTCGGCCGCCCGAGGGGCAGACACGAGGAGGCGCAGGGGCAGATCCGGTGGGAGACGCTATCGCAAGATGGCGTCTGCGAGGCCGCGGGATGCGGAGTGAGCGCGCCCCGCCGGGGGCCCCGCGAGGCTGCTCGTCTCCCCGCCGCCGCCGCCGCCACTGCGGCGCCGCCTCTCCGCCTGCCATTGCGCCGCGGCCGAGCCTCCCGCCTCGCAGGTATCGCCGTCCGCGCGCGCGCTCCGCGCAGTGCACAGATGGCAGCGACAAGTGCCGGCTCGCCTGGGGCTAGCGGGTCTGCCCCTGTGCGGGTGCGCCTGACAATAACGCGTAAATAACTTTTTCTTGCAGCGGCCCCCAGCGCCCCGGCCTGCAGCCTCCCCGCGCGCCCGCGCCCCACCACGCCCCTCCGACTCCCCGCTCCCTCCGAGGTGTGAGCGCTTCGGGCCGATGCGGTGATCTCCGGCTGGCCTGGGCGGAGCGCGTGGACTGGCGGGCGGCGGCGAGCACTTGGCGAGCGCCTTTACAATGGCCCTGACCCTGTTTGGTAAGTGCAGCCCTCGGACCGCGCCCGTGCAGGTGGGCCGCGCCCGGGGTGGGGGGGGGGCGGGGGCCCGGGGCGCCCGGGGAGGGGATGCCGCGCGCGGAGTCGGGCGCGGGCCGGGGCGGCGGAGTTGGGGCGCCTGGGGCGCCGGGCTTGCTCCCTCGCGCCTCTCCCATTGTTTCCTCTCCAGGCAGGGCCGATGGGCGTGTGCTCCCCTGGCCAATTCTGGGCTGGGAGTCTCTGAGGTCCTGGGTGTTTTGTCAACGGAGGATTCTTTAAGATGCCAACTTGGGAGAGAAGTTAGCTGGTTGTTTCCAAACCTACGTTTATCGAGTCAGTAAATAAAGATCCTGCAAAGTTTATTTATTTTGAACAAGATGTCTGTGCATCCCAACCTCCCCGGAATTGCCAAATGCACGTATTGAGTCTTACTGGATTTGGGGGGTGATTTTTGGAGTCGGCATATTTCGTTGGAAAGAAGAATAAGTGATGAACTGAGTAGTTATTAAAATGGAAAATGTTTGTTCTAACAAATACGGAAGCAGACAGAAGAAAGTTGGTTTCTGGAAGATAAGTGATCTCGGGAGAATAACTTCGAGTATTTTAGGAAAGATGTTATTTCTATGATGTAATTACTGCAACACTATTGTTTCAGTGGTTAAGATTTCAAGTTTTTTTGTTGTTTTTTGTTTGTTTGTTTTTTTTGTTTTTCACCCTGGAGTATGTAATGACAATGGGCTGGGAAGAAGGGCTGAAAAGATACATTGTTTCCTATTACAGAAACAGTCTGGTACACATGTACCTCCCTTTAAGAAAACTCAATATGTGAAAATTTAGATGTTCAAAGTAGTATGATATGTACTGATATATAGTACTATGAAGCTGATAGCTACAAGGATGGTCTTGGTAAGTTACTCATAATATCAAGTTGCCAGTTACGTTTTAATTGCGTCATTTGATCAAGCACATTGTAGGCATAATATACCACAAATGCTTTTTCCTGTAGATAGACTGAACTAATCTGCTGGAATCAAAGCGTTACATTTATTTAATCATCTTATTTTATAAATTAAATTAGATGCAGGGAGATTATTTTCTAAGGTCACATGGCCCTTTTTTGGGGCAAAACTGAGCCCAGAACACAGTTTGCCAGTCTACACTATGTTTACTTTGCCAAAATACCCACAGTACTAGAAATGACTTTTCTTATTTGGTGTTAGTTCTCTTTAGACGCTTTAAAAAATGTTTCTTTTCTGAAAGAAAAATCTCACTATTGTTTTCCAATACCTTGTGTCTAATCTGCATCGTTTAGAAGAAGCATTTTTTCTTAAGTGTGGACTTTTTGTACAAAATTTAAAAATGGTGGAAGGCTTAAGTCATAATTGATATTTTCTGTCGAAGAAGCATTTCTCTTACACTGTTGTAGCTAATACATAGCAGTAATATTTCCAGAAGTAAATATCCCCTTAAACTGTGTTTTTTTTTTTTTTACTAAATTCATTTTCCTTCCTAAAGAGTCTGCATTTTCGTGGTTTTCAAAGGTGAGGTTTACAAATCAACCACTTTTTGAATGCTTGACGTTCTCAGTGAATAAAACAGATAAATTGGGGATAAGCACAGTGAGTGATAAGGTTCTTTTAAAAGGCTTCCTAAGTTATTAAATCTTTACTGAAGTAGAGATGAGGAAAAGAAGGGCATGGATTTGAGTTCTAGAAGCAGATAAACCACTCTCACCCCTCAGAATCAATAAAGTGTCTTTAAAATTTTAAAGTCAACTTGTGCAAAAATAGAACTCAATTTACAAAATCTAATTTGGTGACAATTTTTAAGAATATTTTCCTGTTACAAAGCAAAGTACACCTGTGTGCGGAGGCTGTTTTCCTATAATGATAGAGCGGTAGATGTTCTCAAAGGTTCATTGCACACCACTCCTCAGTCATCTCCTCTCTGTTAAAAATGTAGATTCCTTTGGCCACAGAGCCACAGAATCTGCATTTCTAGAAGGGGATTTTAAAAGGATTCCCCTGCGGGGCATCTGGGTGGCTCAGGTCATGATCTCACAGTCCGTGAGTTTGAGCCCCGCATCGGGCTCTGTGCTGACATCTCAGAGCCTGGAGCCTGCTTTGGATTCGGTGTCTCCCTCTCTCTCTGCCCCTCCCCCGCTCATGCTCTGTCTCTCTCTGTCAAAAATAAATGTTAAAAAAAAAGGGATTCCCTTTTCTGCTGCTCTCAAGTTTGAGAGCCATTGTATTAAAGATAAATATGAGATTTTCTCAGATTTGCCCAATTCAAAATAGCCTTGGTATGTATTAAGAGCAGTCCCCAACAGTTAGAAGAAATGGATTTTTATTAAAAAAATTAAAAAAAAAATTTTAATGTTCATTTATTTTTGAGTGAGAGAGAGAGCGAGAGAGAGCATGAGAGGCGGAGGGGCAGAGAGAGAAGGAGACACAGAATCCAAAGCAGGCTCCAGGCTCCGAGCTGTCAGCACAGAGCCTGACGCAGGGCTTGAACCCACAGAGTGCAAAATCGTGACCTGAGCCGACGTCAGAGGCCCAACTGACTGAACCACCCAGGCGCCCCTCAAAAAATTTTTTTAATGTTTATTTATTTTTGAGAAAGAGAGAGAGAGAGTGCAAGCCAGGGAGGGGCAGAGAGAGAGGGAGACACAGAATCTGAAACTGGCTCCAGGCTTTGAGCTGCCAGCATGGAGCTGACACGGGTCTCAAACCCACAAACCTCGAGATCATGACCTGAGCCAAAGTTGGACACTTAACCAATTGAGCCACCCAGGTGCCCCAAAATGGATTTTATTTCGGAAGTTACAGTTGACCCTTGAACAACATGACCCTTGAACAACAACATCAGGGGTGCTGATTCCCCACATAGTCCAAGATCCACGTGTTAACCTTTCATTCCCCCAAAATGCAACTACTAATAGTCTGTTGTTGAACAGAAGCCTGACTGATAACAGAAGCAGTTGATTAACATGTATTTTCTATGTTATGTGTATTATATACACTATACTCTTACAATAAAGTAAGCAAACGTTATTAAGAAAGTCATCAGGAAGAGAAAATACATTTATAAGTACGGTACTAGTTTTATTGAGAAAAATCCTTATATAAGTGAACCCATACAGTTCATATCTATTGTTCAAGAGTCACCTGTACTACTTTTTAACTAGTTTAGTCAGAAGTACCTCCTGTCCCTTTGTATTTACTCTTAATAACCAACTTACAGCAGACGAGCAATGAGGTATTAAAGTTCTGTGAAACGATAGTGAGGAGAAGATAGGAACAAGAAACTGGACGAACGTAACTAAGCAGTCATCAAAGTCAGAGCTCAGTAGGTTTCTACGAAAGCCCTAACCACTGCCAGGATCCCATCTTGTGCATCTTGGGTGTGTTAGTTGGTAAGGTGAGTGTCTTATGTCAGCTTGGGCTCCTGGAGAGAAATACCATAAACTGTGTGGCTTACACCCCAGACATTTATTTCCTGAAGTTTTGGAGGCTGGGAATTCTAAGACCAGCATGTCTGTAGGAAAGGTCTCTGGTCTTTTCTGCGGGCACTCAACTCCTCTGGAGAACTGCATCCTCATGGCATCATCTAACGTGATAACTCCCCAGAGGCCTTGTTTCCACAAATACTGTCACCTCGGGGGTTAGGGTTTCAACGCAGGAATTTATTGGAAGACACAGTTCAGTGCTTAGCAGCCAGCAATAGAGTCTCGTTTTTTTTTTTCTGTTTTGCTTTATGTTTTACATTTCCACTTGGGTTTTTTTTTTAATCATTGTAAAGAATATTCTTTTTATGGGACATTAGTTAGCTTCATTTTAAAAAATGAGAGCCACTAAAATGACCCAATACAGTTTTCCATTTATATACGTTTAGCATATAGTATTTTGTAGCAACTCAGAATACCTGTCAAATTAAGCTGAAGTGTAAAAACTGTCGTATCTCTTATAGTCACTATTAGTCACCTTTGCTGTTTGAAAGGATATTTTTGTGCAAATTTCTGTTTTATCTGTGACAAAAGAACCAGACCCCAATCCTTCCTGATTTTGTGGCTCATTTGGGAGTTGAAAATGTGCACTTTTGGGAGTTCAGGAATTTGTTAGCATTTTTCTCCCCTTGTAGATGACTAGATCTCTCAATCATCAGCACCAAGACAAATAAGTTTTAAATCCTCAAATCCTAAAAAGAATCCAAATATAATTCATGCTTTGCTCACTCACCTTGCTCATTTGTCCAACATACCTCTATAGCACGTTCAAGAGACATGGCCCTGTCTCATTAGAGCTTACGTTCCAGAACTGTAGTGTGAGCTCCGGACTACTTATCTCCAGTAGGATTCGTTAGAACGTCCCTGACTGGGAAGCACATGTTCTCCAATTATTGCTGGGCCAAGAGGAAATTCTCAGATCATCTAATTTAGGACTTTCTAGCTGGTCTACCTCACAGAACTCCCTGACTGGCCACACCAGTAAAACCCTATTTGACAGAGCTGGGGGAAAAAGCATCCTGCCAGGTTATCCTTTGGCGGGAATGTCTGTCATTTATAGCTAAACGGGGCTGTGGTTTACAGCTCAAATGCTAGGAACTCAGTGACAGTCCAGCTGGGCTGGCCAAACCCTGAATAACTCTCTTCCCTGTCTGTGTAGAATTAGCTTTGGCATTGCTCCCCTCCCCTTTCTTTTTTCTTTCTTCTTTCATTACCTGTCACTGTCATCACTGCCGTAGATCACTCCTAATACTTAGGATTTCACTGTAATTTCTGACCTTTCCACAGACTTTTATACCGTCATAGAAACCTTTTTATTATGCTGCCGGGCACACCTGCCTTTGGGCCTCTTTGTAAGAGATCCTTTGAGCAGTTAAATGGTAATGGTGTATTCTTTGTGATGCAGTTAGGAAAATTTTGATTTTCTGTGACTGCCCTGACATTAAAATTGGTTTTTAAAACGACAAATCCACTATGCATCTTCAGGATGATTTATTTGACCCAAAGCCAATTTTGTAGGCATCTCCACTTGAATACACTCTCTGCTAAACATTTTTATTTTTCGGACATTGCTCATCAAAGAATATGAGAGGGAGTTACCTAAGCAGCAGTGGTGAGATCAGGTCATGATCTCACGGTCATGAGATCGAGACCCCTCTCGGGCTCCGTGCTGACCGTGGAGACTGCTTAAGATTCTCTTTCTCTCACTCTCTCACTCCCATTCTCATTCTCCTTCCTCTTCCCCCTCTCCCTCTGCCACTCTCCCTGCTCATGCTCACTCTCTCTCTCTAAAGAAAAATCACCATCCTTATTGAAATGCTTGTGCATATTCTCTTCCTGGTATCAAAAACTTAATATTTCACCTTTAAAATTTTTCTCTTGATCTGTGGTGACTTGGTATAATGCAAGAGAGATAAAAGAATTATAGTTGCCATAACTCTGATAGTTACCATCTGTGTACAAGGTAAAAAGATTGTTGGTGATGCTGTCTTTTGAGTGACATTTGTCCCTGCAAGTAACAGTCCTATAAGCAGCCTGATCTTTGAAGATAGAGTGATATGTATAATTATAAAACTTTGACGTATTTGTCAAGAACAGTTGCAATTTCTTTTAGATAAGTATTTGTCCCCTTTTTAAAAAAACATCACCCTTCATAAGTTTTAGGCATTTTTTTCTTGTTTTCTTCGTGAAACTTTAAAAGCAGAGGTACAGTTTCTTTACCCAGTGTATGTATATCTGCCTTACGCACAAAAAGAGTGAGGTTTTTGATCCCCAAAAGCTAATTTTTTCTCCCTTGAAAACAAAGGTTACCTTCAATGAGAGTACATGTTTTAGACTAATCTAAAGCAATCATAAGAGAAATAGGCAGAAAAATACTGTTTGGTCATGCTTTGTGTGGCATATAATAATAGTTCTGAAGGAATGATGTTAGTAAAAGAAGTTATACATTTTTCGTTGGATTGGGTTCACCCTAAGAATTAAGTAAACTTAATTTACTATCATCTTGAGAGCAGCCATAAAAAAGGTTCAGGGAAATCTTTATTAGGGAAACCCCAGGCTGGGTTTTGTGTAGCTTTTGTCCAAGTCCCTCTAGTAATAATATCCTTTGATAGAGATATTTGATGTTTTCTCAGTCTTATATAAAATATCAGTAACAGCACCTTTAAAAAACTTTACTTTTTGTCCACCATATATAAATGAAGCCACTGAACTTTCTTTGCAAACCCAACTCAAGACAGGTCCCTGAGCCTGGCCTTATGACCGAATTACCAGCCATAAGTCATTCTTACATAGAAAATGATTCTTACAAGCTTTGATTTTTATTTATTAATATAGTCTTACTATCCTTAAAAAAACAAAATAGGGAGAAATTAAGAAACAATGGTGTGACTGTGTTTTACACTGAAAAGTCATATAGAATTAAAAAAAAAACCTGTCTAATAAAATAGAGTTATAAATATACTTTCTTAATTTGGCTCCTTATTTCTAAAAACCATAATGAATGCTTTGTGAATATACCTAAAAACCACTGCCTTGTGTATGTTAAAGGGTGAATTTTATGGTATGTGAATTCTATCTCAGTGAAGCTGTTATTAATTTAAAAATTACCTGGAGTAAGGAGGCCAGATTGAATAGAAGAAAGGTTTACTTAAACTAAAAAACAGAAATTACTATTTTTAAAATCATGGTTTTATATCCAGGAATGTTTTAGAAGTGTTCATGTTTTTAGACAGTTTTTTTTTCTTTTATTCTCCAAGAATCAAAAAACAAAATCAAAAATTGATAGCTTAAAAATGCCCGTGCCTGTTTCGAATAGTTGTTTTAAATTTAGAAAAGTAAGCACTTCTTGGAAAGGATGCCAGCAGTTGGGGGATCTGTGGGAGAAGGGAAGGTCAGTCGGGCCCCTGTGTGGCCGGCTGCCCTGGCAGGGGGCCACCTCTTTGTGTTTCCTCTGGCCACACTAAAGGTTGTCCTCTCCACTCTGATTTTTACCTTTGAATTTCTTTGGACCGTGTATATTTCATGGTGTAAAACAAGTAGAAGAGAAGATGTAGTCCAAGAAACATCTCCCTGCACGAATAGATTTTCGTGACCACAAACGTTTCAAAAACTGAGCAACCGTTTCTCTCCTTTAAACTGCTAATCACATCTAATTTCCCATTTGTGCCATCAGCACTTGTCTTCAGCCCTTACGGTATATTCTTTCTTTTGAATAGATCTATGTATGTATATATGTATTTACGTATGTACGTATGTGAGCGTGTATGTAGGCAGATTCCATGCCCGATGTGAGGCTTGAACTCACGACCCTGAGATTAAGAGTTGTATGTTCTACCGACTGAGCCAGCCAGGTGCCCCTGTATCTTAACCTTTTGTATAGAACTTTGTTATCATTTTTTAGCTCCTTAATGCCGTGAAATGACTTCGTGAGAAGTGATTTCAGGATTTGAAGTAGCTTGTGCTAGGTAGGACAGACAGTGGTAAGTGGTGTAGGCGTTCATTTAAGGGATATGTAAATATCTGCCTGACTGAAATGTTTCCCCTGCAATCCCTTCCTTGGTGAATGAATTTTACACCATTAGACTTCAATTAAAGCATGGATTCTTAGCCTGTTACTTATGAGGAAGAACATGCTAGATATAGATACGTGTCTTCATATAGCATGAAAGAATGATTTTAATTTATGAACTAAAGATCTTAAAGTACTCAGGGCAAGCATTTTGACTGAGGGAGCTGTGCTGTCAGAGAAAAGAAAGTGGTGGCCTTTATGTAGAGGGTGAGGCATGACTAAGAAGGGGGAAGTGTAATAAACAGAACAGTGTAAAAGCCTAGGGCATTTGGGATTAGGGGCAAGAAAGGATAGGACCGTAGAGTGAGAGAAGGGAGTAGGAACAAGAGCTGTACTATTTCAGAATTTTTCTGAGGGTAGCTCTGAGGCTTGGGATGTGTTTTCTTATTTTGTGATTTGTTTACTCATCTGTTCAGTGAATTGAGGGCCTAAAATGTGCCAGGTATGTATGTAGTTCCTAGTCTCAGGAAGCTTCGGCTCGCAGTGGAGGCGGACGGACGATAAAAAAATGGATGGTGTGCCCGGTGCCTAGTGCTGTGGAGAAGTACAGAGCAGGGTGAGGAGATGGGGCTGGCTGTCCAGCAACATGTCCGGGAAAGCCTCACGACCAAGGTGGATTTTGAGCAGAGACTCGAGGACCGCAAGGGGATGAGTCGTGTGAAGTGGGGGCGTCACCTCGTGAAACAGGCTTTGAGGCAGGGGTGTGCTCGCTTGACGATTTTGAGGAACAGAACGAAGGGCAACGTGGCTGGAGCGGAGTAAGCTAAGGGAAAGCAGTGGGAGATGAGACACAGCTGTCCTTGGGGGTGGAGGAGCGTTGGGCTCTCAGATTATGCAGGGCCTTACAAGCTGTGATAAAGATCAGGTTTTACTCTGTGAGATGGGTACTTCCGTAGTGCGCGGAGTAGAGGAAAGTGCTCAGATTTGGGTGGAAAAGAGTTGTGGTTAATACAGTGTCAGCTGTACGTTCTGGTCTCGTTTTCCTTATATATAAACAGGCGAGTAATTCCCTCCTTCCGTTTGTGCGGAAATAAATGAGATCGTGTGTGTGAGGTTCTTCACACGGTGGTGAAGATAGACAGTAGCTGATGTCAGTATCACTGTTATTGTTGATGTTAACAAAGATCCACTTGAGAAAGTGGCTCTACAATATTTCCGTTTATGGGTGTTGCTAAATGTGCCATTTTGTACTTTGAGGATGCTCCGGTGGAGACCCAGTTCGGGGATATACGTTGAACAACCAGATGGACTTCTAATAGTGCCGGATGCTTGATACTTCCTCTTGTACTCTGAAACTGTGAAAAGTACACTCACCAGTGCTGCTGCTTCGGGGAGTAATCCAGACTATAGTCAGATCTAGCCCCTGCCCTTTTAGCACTTAAAATATATCAGGGATTGTAAACTCAATGTCTGCTATGTCATAGGTACTCAGCCCAGGTTTACTGAGTGAATAAATGAACGAATGAAGAATTCCTAGCGGGCTGTCACTCTCTATACTTATCCTGTGAGCAACCTTGAATCAGTTTAAACATTTGCTTTCATTTATCTTTTTTTCTAACTTTATTATTTTGGGTTATTCTTATGTTAGAGTCCAGAATTGGAAATTTAAACCTGTCTCTTAGAATTTGGTTAGTCTAGGGGCGTCTGGGTGGCTTTCGCTGGTTAAGTGTCTGACTTCGGCTCAGGTCATGATCTCACCGTTCATGAGTTCGAGCCCCATATTGGGCTCTGCGCTGTCAGCTTGGATGCCTCTGTCTCCCCCTCTCTTTGCCCCTCCCTTGCTCATGTGCATGCGTGCTCTCACTCTCTCAAAAATAAGTAAACATTAAACAAATTAAAAGGATTTGGTTAGTCTAACAATTTACTTCCCTACTTCTCCAGTGGGTCCCCATCACCAGTAAGATTAAGTCCAAATTCCCTAGTTTGCATATTAGGCTGTTAGGATAGGACCCTTGCTTACCTGTCTGGTCTCATCTCTTACTGTCTCCTCTGTAAGAGGATGTGCTTCAGCCATCTTGAACTTCTTGGAAGTTTCCAGAAAGGACTATACTCGGTGTGCCTTTGGCACAGTCATTTCCGAGGCCCTTCTTTGCACTCACATATCTCTACACATCTTGCAAAACTCAGTTTGAATAGGCTTCTCTTCTAAGTAGTCTGCTGCTGTGAGTTAGTTACACCTTTTCTGCATCCATTGTACCCTGTGCACATCTCTGTCCTACCACTTATTATGTGGTGACATAGTGGTTGGTAGACATATTCTCTTGTCTTTCCTTTTAGATGAAGTTCCATAATGGGAAAGTTGTAGCTTTCTTCTTTGTATCCTCAACAGCCGCCACAGTGTCTGATGCATCCCAGCTACTCAATAAATACTCGAATGAATGTTGGATATTACAGTAGGCTACTGTGTTTCTTAAATTTGGGAATTAAGTTCAGGGCCCAAATCAGTATGATGCACACCCTCTCTTTATTTTTTTGTTCATTTGTTAATTTTTTTAATACAGTAAAGGTGCTATTATGTCATCTCTTGGTTCCATAGTCTAATATGGATTTCCCAACTGGAAGCTTACAAGGGCTTGAATAAAATGGAAATCTCCCTGGGAGCAGATTCTTTGAGGTTTAACTATAGTATTACTAACCATCAGCAGATGTTTCTAAATTATTTGGCATAATTAGATAACAGATTCCACTTCATTAAACTATTGTTCCTTTTCATTTCAGTGGTACAAAGGAATTGCACATAAATTAGCTTGGTTTGTTCACGTTTTACCCTCACAGAAGGGAACATAATCAAATTGAATAGGAATTCAGTATGAAAATGGCTAACTTAACCTTTTAGAGGTCTGAAAATAAAAACAATATAGTCTTTCTCCCATAATAATAAATCTGTGTCCTACATGAGCTACAGATTTAAATGTGCTACAGATTTAAACATTCATATTTCTGAATGCATAAAAGAAAAATTTCATTTGTTATTTATTAATACCTCTCATTGTTCCAGAAAGAAATGAGGTGATTTAATATATATATATGTATATATATATATGTGTGTGTGCGTGTATATATATACATATATATATATATATATATGTATATATATATAATGCGAGAGGGCTGAAAATAATCAGCATGGGAATTTGTTTTTCTCCGTCTTGTCTCATTAGTTTCCTCCTCTCCCCTGGCTCGTTCCCCTTACATTAGAGCCATGCTTTCCTGGTCAGGGTGAGAAAGCCTTTCCTCAGCTTTGGAACCCTGGTAGGTACCAGCCTGAGTTACTAGTGTGTTCCATCTCTTGGCAGAAGTTTATTGAAAGAGTATTCTGTATGTCCCACCTCCTCTTCTTGGGTGGCTGTTTACTCATTAACCCTGTCTACACCATCTCTTCCTAGACAGCGTTTGATTGTACTTAGGTGTTTGGGAATGTCATCCAGCACTAGGGAAAAGGACAAGTCTGAAGAAAAAAAATTTCTGACACCTGTTTGGGGCGCCTGGGTGCAGTCGATTAAGGATCTGACTCTTTTTTTTTTTTTAATTTTTAATGTTTTTATTTATTTTTGAGACAGAGCATGAGCAGGGGAGGGACAGAGAGGGGGAGACACAGAATCCAAAGCGGGCTCCAGGCTCTGAGCTGTCAGCACAGAGCCCGACGCGGGGCTCGAACTCAGAGTGTGAGATTATGACCTGAGCTGAAGTCGGACGCCCAACCAACTGAGCCACCCAGACGCCCCAAGGATCTGACTCTTGATTTCGTCTCAGGTCATCATCTCACAGTTGTGAGATCGATCCCCATGTCGGGATCCATGCTGGGTGGCGGAGCCTGACAGAGATTCTGTCCCTCTCTCTCTCTGCCCTTCCTACCCCTCCCAAAAAAAACCAAACAAATGAGGAAGATTTAATCAAGACTATTGTGGTAGGAACACAGTAGGAAAGAGGGAATATGAGAACTTAACTCTGAATATGGGAACGAGAGAGGATTTATAGCCAAGGAGCAGGTTGCAGGGTATGTCAGGGGATGAAAAGTACTAAGAGGAGACAAGGTAGGGGGAACTCTTGCTAACCTGACCTAACAGGATTCTTGATGAGGGCAGGTCAGGGTGATCAGATATCAAGGGTGAGGGTGAGGAATTTGATCAGATGTCAAAGGTGGGAGGGTTCTTTCCAAACTGACATAGGAGAATTCGTGCTCAAATGTCGTTGCAGGCCTGGTAAGACCTGGGGACAAGGCTGACGCTAGTCAAGAAGAGGGCCTGGCAGAGCCTGACTCAGGTTTGGTCAAGGGGAGCTTCCTGTCACGGCCACCACCTCATATTCGGCTTCGGTTGGGCCGGAAGTGCCTTATCACTTAGTAGCCAGTAATCAGTGGCTTCCCCTCAGTCCTCATATTTGATCGTTCTGCACTCTTTGCTATTTTTGACTGCCTCTTTCTGGAATCTTCTTTCTCTCGTCTCTCAGGGCATTGTGTTCTCCCGCTACTCCTTCTCTTCCCTTTCACTGTTCTTCAGTCTCCTCTGTTTGCTGCCCAAAATGTCTGCTTTTCAAGACCAGGCCTCCCTTTCTCCCTTGGGAGTATGTCGGCTTCAGTACTGCGCACTCCGTGGGTGATTCCCGAGTCTCTGACACCAGCCCCGCCATGGCCCCCCCTCTAAATCTCTGTCAGGATTTCCTGCGGACTCCAGACAGCACACGGTCCCAGCGCCGGATCCTTAGCTTTCCTTCTTGGAGCAGCCTCCCTCCCCTTGCCTCTGCACCCAGTCAACTGCCAGCTCCTGCCAGTTCTTCCATATCTGTCCCCTGCTCTGTATTTCCTGCTCTTACTCTGCCCTTCTTTCCAGTACTTCATTCAGTCCATACCCCCGCCCCCTGCACCCGTTCAAAAGGAATCCCTTGTCTTCTGAATTCGTTATCATTTTATGTGCACATCTCCTGTGACATTGGCCAGTGTGTTCCTCTCGCAGTAGTTTTTTATCCTTATAATTTTCTAGGCTGATGGTGTCTGAAGGTAAGATTCATTCTCTCATTTTGTACTCACAGTGCTTAGCACAGTGCTTCGCTTGTCGTAGGTGCTCAAAAAATAATTGTGAATTATAAAAGTGAATACAATAGTTCTTAAACCATGATACTTCTGTAGTTTATTTTTTTAAAAGATTTTATTTGTAAGTAATCTCTACACTCAGTGTGGGGCTCCAGATTACAACCCAGAGATCAGGAGTCGCATGCTCCACCGACTGAGCAAGCCAGGAGCCCCAGTCCTTCTGTAGTTTAGCAATTTCCAGGGTAGAAACATAGAGCACTCATTAATGTTTCCTACAACTTTATAATGTGTTAATCAAGTTAGCAGTAGTAAACATATCTCATAATCTCCCATATTGTTTTTATTGTCTAATTGTCTTGAGTCTTTAAAGGATGAAATATATATATTCCTGCAGTATTGTTGCATGTCAAGGGCAGACATACAATTTACGTAGAGATTGGTCACTTTTGTCGGCTTAACTTTTTTGAAAAGTTTCTGGTGAAATTCTGGTTGGCTTTATACCGCTTTATAGTGTGTAAAAAAAAAAAAAAGCCTCGTCATCTTTCTTCCAACTTTGCAAAAGGACAAGGAACATTAAACAGGCTCCGCAAACACAGGGCTTGTGAATCCAGGTTCATTTGTTGGCCCTTTTAATGTTGCTGGGTGTCCAGTATTTAACTGGAGACAGAAACCATCTTCTGGACAGACAGCACTAAATGTAAGGGGAATGATGGGTACTTCTGGCTTGATATCTGTTCTCTGTTCTTGTAGACCTTTTCAGGCTATTAGCAAGGAAGTGTGAAGGAATGCCTTTGCTCATTTGAGCCTCCCTTTTAGGCCTTGGTGGGTTAGCCAAGTTCACAGGACTTTTGTATATTCCTCTTCCATTAAAAAAATGACTCATTGGGGCGCCTGGTTGGCTCAGTTGGTTAAGTGCCCTACTCTCGGTTTCAGCTCTGGTCACGATCTCACAGTTTCATGGAGTCAAGCCCCCATGTTGGGCTCTGAACTGAGAGTGCGGAGCCTGCTTGGGATTCTCTTGTCTGCCTCTCTCTGCGCCCCTCCCCCACTCACGCTGTTTCTGTCTCTCTCAAAATAAATAATTTGAGAAATTAAAAAAAAAATGGCTCATTACGTGTCTTTAAAGTTGCTGAATAGGGGCGCCTGGGTGGCGCAGTCGGTTAAGCGTCCGACTTCAGCCAGGTCACGATCTCGCGGTCCGCGAGTACGAGCCCCGCGTCGGGCTCTGGGCTGATGGCTCGGAGCCTGGAGCCTGTTTCCGATTCTGTGTCTCCCTCTCTCTTTGCCCCTCCCCCGTTCATGCTCTGTCTCTCTCTGTCCCAAAAATAAATAAACGTTGAAAAAAAATTAAAAAAAAAAATAAAGTTGCTGAATAGAAGGCACAAAGCAGTGGACCAAAAAGCTCATGTTAGTGATTGTTTTTCAGAATGTGCTGAACCCCCCTCCCCCCTGCAAAAGATGAAATCATTGGTTTATGGGACATTTCACAGATTGCTAATAGTATTTAATTTCACTGTGAAAAACTTTTTGATGAGACTGCTTTCTATATCTACTACTATAAGTTGTTTTGGGTGATAGTGCCTGTTTAAGTCTTCGGATGGCATTTGTTGATATTCTCAGGTTTGAATGTTTTAAAGATGTTCATTATATATGTGTGCAAAATATGTAGTTACACATAAGAGGCACAAAAGCACAATTCATGTTTTTTTTAATCCATCATCATATTTAGAAGTTGACTGAACACTTTCAGTTATTTTCCTTGAATGAGAAAGGATTGTCAACTTGTCTATTCACTCTCTTAGTTGAAATTAAAAAGATACGTTATTTTAAAATAAGAAAAAGGAACAAGAAGGATTAATACAGTAATTAAAAAAAGGAAACAGACATTACTATACAGAAGGGAGACTTGCAGAATACTTAAGAGGCCTGCCATCCTGAATTTTTCAGACAGGTGGCTCTGCAGTTTTCTGGAGAGACGCGAGCCTCTTTGTCGTGCTGCCCCCTCCCTTGCTGTTCTCGGTGTCTCCAGACAGAGGAGCTCTTGCTCTCTTTTAGTGTCCCTCAATCCGCCTCCCACCCCCACTCCTCCTCCTGCTCCTTCTCTCTCTCTCTCTCTCTCTCTCTCTCTCTCTCTCTCTCTCTCTCTCTCGTACTGGAGAGAGGGAGCAGTGACTGCACACGGGTCTCAGGATGTAACTCCTTTGGGGTGAGACCTCATTCAGCTCAAGGTGCCTTCTGATTTCACTCTCCTAATCAAAACTTTTTCCTTTTATCTTGTTTTTGAAGTATAGTAATTGCCCTTAGGAAAACAGAGGCATTTGAAAATTTAGGAACAATTTTTGGAAATGATTTTCACTTAATCAAAAGCTGATGGAAAAAATAATTAGCAACATTAGCAAAATGATGTGTTCTGGGCTAATTTTATTAAAACAGATGTGGGAGGCTATAGAAATTAAGATGCTATCAAATCTTAAATCAGCCTCGGCTCTACCGAAGTGATGTTCTCCCCTCTTTCCCCCAAGTAGTTGGACTTCTTCCCCCTCCCACAAAGAAAATGTCAAACCATAACACAAATCTCCATAGTCCTTCACACCAGCAGTAGGCTTGGGTTTCCCTTTGTGAAGCAGAAAGCTCTCTCAAACTTTTGCATCTCGGAACGTAGTTTAAAACAGATGAATATTCTGTAAACCTCCAGGCATTGCTGCTTCAGGAGCCATTAGCAGGACTGAGATGAAGCCCCTCCCGCGTAGAAAATTGGGGAAGAACCCTCAAGCAGACATAGCCCAAGCTTGAATGTCATTACGCACTCCCCCACCAAAAAGTACCAGGAAAAAGAACCCTGAAGGAAAAGTTAAGTTAGAAAGACAAAAATGTAAGCCAGGGCCCACAGCTCAGATGCCTTCAGTGGGCAGATGGGTAACAGACAATAGGGAATGCTGAGGAAGTTCCTGATTTTAAATGTTGGTGTTTAATTTGGGCCTTTAGAAAAAGCACTGTGTGGGGCAAAGAACACATATCCTTGGGCTGGTGGCAAGGCAACTCCAGGCCACTTGTAAATTTAGAATATTAATTAATGTTTCTTCCTTAACATGTAAACTGAGAGAATCACACTATTTCTAAAGTCTAAAGAGAATCATATAAACATGACTTTGGGGGCATTTTCTTTCCTATCAGTCTTTCATTTTTTTGTTTCTGTGTTTTTTCATCTTCATATACTATGTACCGTAACTCCTAACACAATTTGTAAACTTACTTACAGGACATAAGACACAAACACACACGCACACGTGCATGCACACACACACACACACACACACACACACAGTGGATTTATTAGTTCCACTAAATTTTAGAATTCTTGATAACTTTCTCGATTTAGTTTTTATAAACAACAAAAGGCTTCTATTTTGTGAGGCACTGTTGTATGACTTTGCCACACTACAAAATTATAAGACTCATTCTAAGTTCTCCACTGCCTAGGTGCTTTTTTAATTCCTTTGGTATGCAGATTCTGAAGCTTCATTGTTGTGTAACATATCTCTCTCTCCAGCCTTAACTCCTGAGGATGTTGTAAAGATAAAACGTGATGGTTTGGCTATAAATATATCATCATCAAGTGCTTTAGAAGGAAGATCTTATCCCAAATCTACAAATGCCACTTTATTATAGTTGTTGGTATTTGGACCCTGGAAAATTAACCATTAGGGAATACTTTGATTTAAATTCAAGTAACATATTGAATGTTAAAAATATTGTATTGAATAATTACAATAATTTGCTTCTAGAACTGTACTGGTGAATAGAGTGAAAATATTTCCTAAGAAGCCCACAAGATGGCGCTTCCCAACCTGCTTCCTCAGTTTTTCCTTAGCCTAAGGAAGGAAATTCAGCAACAAAATAAGAAGGAACATGTAAATAATTTATTCTCAAAGTTTAGGTTTCCAGAAGGCTTGACTCCTTAAAATTGATGAGTTTCAATTGAACATTTTGAAAAGTGTTCATTTCTTTTATAGGAATGAAGAGTATTTGTTGAAGATTTTAAGGTTATTTTGAAAATGCTAGCATCTGAGTAGTACAGAGAGCTGCCTCCATTCCATTTGCCTTTGAACACTTATTTTAAAGAATATATATGACTTATGAGAGGTAGTTTACATGCATGGTTTCTAAACATTTAAAATATTGGCATTTATGAGGACCTGGCCATTAGTAATTGTTCTAAAATAATTGTTCTGTT
The DNA here is from genome assembly GCF_016509475.1 of Prionailurus bengalensis. NCBI lineage: Eukaryota > Metazoa > Chordata > Mammalia > Carnivora > Felidae > Prionailurus > Prionailurus bengalensis. The sequence continues at coordinate 164,073,164 of NC_057345.1, read as the reverse complement.
GTCAGTTTAAAATCTGGAAGGTACACTTGGAATATAATTTATAATTTCTAATTAAGAATGAAATTTAATAAGTGGAACAGTAATGGAGGGTAACAGGAATCCATCCTAACACGGTTTGCATTAGGCTCCTTTTTACCCCTGTATATTTAGCATGTAATTAGCACTATTTTACATGTTTACTGGTCACATTAACATCGTTGTCAGGGAAGGGAATTATACTGAAGTTGTGTTGAGGTTGCTAAGGGAAGTTTTATTTATTTTTGCCGAAGGAAGTTTTATATTTTTTTATTGTTTCCTGAAATCCCGATCATAATTTCAACGAAAACAGCTATATTCATAAAAGACTAAGACAGGAAAGTATATCCAGTAGAATTTAGAGCAGGTTAGGTTTAGGTCTGTAGCATTCCATTGGTCTGATTTTTCTCCGCCTCATCAGACAAGTGGTCAAGCAGAAGAATCAAAGGCATATTATGGAATAAGAACAATAAAAGGAACTTTCTGTTGAAAAGGAAGTCAGACTTGAAAAATTAAATTAAGGCTTAAACCAAATACTCTAGATGGTTGTGAAAGTAGTCATTTCTTTCACCATTCTTGTGAGGGTTTGGGAAGAAGGAATCTATTATATGTGAAGAAAGAATCACTAGAGGGTTCTTTTTTAAAACAATTATTGTATGTGCTGGCTGCTAAGCTTGCATAATAAATATGTTCTGTGGGTAGGCTGCACAGTGAACCCATTCCTTTGTTAGCTTGCCCTTTTCTGTATCAGGGGTTTAGTGTTGAGTTTCATGTTGCCATCATTTACATCATACCGTTTTGCGCAAGATGTGCTTTACATGGGCTTATAAAACACAATCTCTTTAAAGTCAATAATTTTCGCTGAATTTATGTAAACATTGAATTTAAGCTAACTTAGTTTCTGAGCTAAGGAACTTCTTGAGAAACATCGGTCAGAGAAATGGAATAGGGGAGCAGATGGAGCGGATGTACACATAGCACACAGTGCTGATTCATCCACTGGCATCTTTGAATACTGAGATCCTAAGATTTTATTTTTAAAGTGCTTTGATTTTCCATTGATAAAATGAAGATTGCACTTTCAAATGTGCCTGTTTCCAGTGTTAAAAACACAAAATTCAACTGAGTAAATCTGAAGATCTAATTGGCTTTATTCAAAGATTCATGAATCAGGCAGCATACCATTTAGCAAATACAAAGGCTCCAGAGGGCTGCAGAAGAGGAAAGGTTTTTGAAGGCAGAAAGGGGTAGGGCCAGGAAGTCACAAATGGGTTTAAAAAAAAAGGATTATTTCCGGCAGGGTCACCTTTTTGGGAGGGGGGCGGGGGACATAGGGGCTATCAGATGGTTTATCTAACCAGTGCTGACCAGGAAAATTCCAGACTGATGGGTTAAGTTTTCATTCTTGGGGAAGGTTGAAACGGCAGTTAGTTTAGGTGTTAAGTCTGGGTTTGGTGGACTTAGCACATGTGACTCCATTTTAGGCCTGTTGGTTTTTTAAACAACAGTTACTTTGTTTTTCCAGAATTAAATTCTAAAATATTTCTGAAAATGGAAAAAAAAAAGGGACTAGAATTCTTTCCTTCTGTCTTTAGGTTCATAGTACACATTTGAAAACAAGGGAAAATTAAATAGCTTAAACAGAAATGTGTTCGTGTTCTTTTTCATCCCATGTTTTGAAATTGTAGGTATGTATGTAATAGTCAAGGCAAGGATTTGCCTTTAAAGTTAGTTGACTGATTGACTTGTTTTTTCTGAATGTGTGAGTTTGGAAGCTTGATTCTAAGCTTAGGTACATTTTTCTTATTTCTTCTTCTATTCTGTAACTGTGGAATGCTAAATTTACGTGTGGAGCCTCCCTGAGATTTTTTGGCCTGTGACAAGCACTATTCGAGGTAATTATGGCACCCTCCTCAGACTCGGTCAGTAGAACTACTGATGTTATACTAAGAACAATGGAACTGTAAGGAGCCATATTTATTTATTCCTCAAGGATTTTTTTTCTTCATTTTTAAAGTGTATGTTATATGATACATTTTTAAAGTGTATGATACATTAAAAATACATGATACATGAGCATATTTAAATAAGATGCACAAATAAGTAAACAAGTAAAATACAGAAGTCAGAAGCTTGATGCTTTATTACAAAATGAACACACCTATGTAACTTGTACTGTGGTCAAGAAATGAACGTTACCAGCCTCATAGACAGACCCCCTTGGAATTCCTTCCCGGCTATCCCAGCATGTCTCCCCAGAGTTTGTCACCATCCTAACATCTAACAGTAGAGACTAGCTTTGCCCATTTCTTTAGACAGCTTTTTTTCTCTTTTTGGTGATGTTGAAATGCTTTTTTTTATACTGGAGTCTTTAGTAGAATGCAGTTCAACCAAGTAAAATACTTGTGAATATCATGGGAGGGGATATGTACATGTAAGAGAACATTGTGTTTTAAAAGTTTTTAATGACGAATGAACGTAGAATTCCTTGGTATTTAACTATTTTAAACTACTGAAAGAGATTGGTACCAGGTGAAGGGATGTGCTGTTGCCTACGGGAAAAGTAATTTATATACCAAGCACAATACCCTTACATTTGTTTTCACACTTGCCACCAGAGGTAGAGGAGAATGAATGCGTGGGGTTAGGGATTGCTGAGGGACATTTCTGTGTCATAAAGTGATGTAACCATAAGCATGATATTTCTTTGAACAATGTTATCTTAAAAGTTGGAGAATTAGAGGGGCGCCTGGGTGGCTCAGTCGGTTAAGCTTCCAACTCTTGATCTTGGCTCAGGTCATGATCTCGGCTCAGCTCATGATCTCATGGTTCATGGGATGGAGCCCTGTATCAGATTCTGCGCTGACAGCATGGAACCTGCTTGGGATTCTTTCTTCTTCTCTCTCTGCTCCTCTCCTGCTTGTAGGGGTGCGTGTGCATTCTCTCTCTCTCGAAATAAACATTTTAAAAACATTAGGGAATTTTGATATTCTCCATAATTGTCTATTTTTAATATAATGTTCTTCCCTGTTGGAAAAAAAGTATTTGCTATTGCTTTCCTTAGTTAATGGACAAAATGCTGATGAATTGTCACTTTTGGAAAACTGCATTGAATTTGAGTGTTCAGATTCATATACATCTGTTCAAATGGGATGAATTGTTTTATTGTTTTGTGAGATGTGTTCAGGCGGCCATCAGGAAGGATGCTGAGTAGCTTGGGTAGTGTTTTTGTGCTTCAATTAAGAGTTTCAATACTTGCGTTATCTGCTGAGAAGGTAAACTGCTTTGTTGTATGGAAAACTGAAAGTCACTTATTCCTAAGTTAACATTCTTTATTGTCTCAAAAATATTTGTTAAAGGAATACTCAGTGACTAAAGATGATGGTTCTGTGAATGATAAAGTGGCTTCTGGGGTGCTCAATGGCCCTGCTGCTGACAACCTTTCCACAATTTAGCCTGTCTTCTTTTTAGCCCAATTTCTGGATATATGCCCATGAATTTTTTAGTAGGTCTCAAAATTCGTGCTCTGTCATCAAGCACTTCACAAAATGACATATCCGTGTAGATATTATTATAAGAAGATGAACAAATACCGGATTATTAAAATTCTTATCCAACGTGAAGTTAAAGAGCCAGGTTAGCTTCTTCAACCAGCTGCTTAAATAGATCTTTGAGCACACTGAAGGATGTCATTTGATGATGGCACCTTGCTCTAACTTCGTTTCCGCCTTTTGCCAAATGTGGATTCAGCTATACACAAAGCACAGAGTTTGGCCAAATTTTACGTTTCACAATGATTCTTAAACTGACCTTTATGGCAGCTTTTAGTGGTTTAGTTGGAAAATATCTTTGAGGTTTTTCCTGCCAAATTTACGTGATTATAAACTCATTACAAGAGTGATATTTTTAAAAACATTTTTAATGTTTTATTGATTCAAAAAAATTTTTTTTAATGTTTAGTTTTGAGAGACAGGCAGTGAATGGGGGAGGGGTGGGGAGAGAGGGAGACACAGAATCCAAAGCAGGCTCCAGGCTCTGAGCTGTCAGCACAGAGCCTGATGCAGGGCTCAAACTCACAAACCATGAGATCATGACCTGAGCCGAAGTTGAACGCTTAACCAACTGAGCCACCCAGGTGCTCCAAGAGTGATAGTTTCATTTGCAGGTATTTCTTATCCAGATATTCCTCCACTTAAATAGGATTTTGTTCCCAATAAACCCGTTGTAAGTTGAAAATGCATTTAATTCACCTACCCTACTTAACGTCATAGCTTTGCCTCACCTACTTTAAAAGTGCTCGGAACACTTACATTAGCTTACAGTTGGGCGGAAATCTTTAACACACAACCTATTTTATAAGAAAGCACTGAGTATCTCATGTACGTTATTGAGTACTGTACTGAAAGTGGAAAACAGAATGGCCGTAAGCTTACCGGTTGTTTGCCCTTGGTGCTCGCTGGCCGACAGGGAGCTGTGGCTGCCACTGCCCAGCATCACGAGAGAGGATCCTCCTGTACATGGCTGGCCCAGGAAAGATCCAAATTCAAAACTCAAAGTATGGTTCTACTGAATGCATGTTGCTTTCCCACCATCGTAAAGTTGAAAAATCGTAAGATGAACCATCTTAAGTTAAGGAGGGTGTGCATATAGAAAATATAAATAAATATTCAGGTTCATTTGTTCACAACGATTTGTCCATTTTAAAGTCATTTTTTAAGTACATCTTATGCCTTTTGAGATGATGACTACAAATTATGACTACAAATTGTGGTGATGAAAAACGTAGCGTCCTAATCACCATTAGAAAACCAGGTGTAGGGGCTCCTGGGTGGCTCAGTCCATTAAGCATTTGACTTCAGTTCAGGTCATGATCTCACAGTTCGTGGGTTTGAGCCCCATGTCAGGCTCTGTGCTGACACCTCAGAGCCTGGAGCCTGCTTTGGATTCTGTGTCTCTGTCTCTCTCTCTGCCCCTCCCCTGCTCAAGCTCTCTCTCTCTCTCTCTCTCTCTCTCTCTCGCTCTCTCTCTCGCTCTCTCTCTCGCTCTCTCTCTCGCTCTCTCGCTCTCGCTCTCTCTCTCAAAAACAAGCACTAAAAAAGAAAAAGAAAACCAGCTATTTTCTGAATTTCTCTCTCTCTTTTTTAAAAACGTTTATTTATTTAAAAAAATTTTTTTTAACGTTTATTTATTTTTGAGACAGAGAGAGACAGAGCATGAACAGGGGAGGGTCAGAGAGAGAGAGAGGGAGACACAGAATCTGAAGCAGGCTCCAGGCTCCGAGCTGTCAGCACAGAGCCCCACGCGGGCCTCGAACTCATGGACCGCGAGATCATGACCTGAGCCCAAGTCGGACACTCAACCGAGCTCACCCAGGAGCCCCAAAAATGTTTATTTATTCTTGAGAAAGAGAGACAGAGCATGAACCGAGGAGGGGCAGAGACAGAGAGAGGGAGACATAGAATCCGAAGCAGGCTCCAGGCTTTGAGCTGTTGGCACAGAGCCCAATGTGGGTCTTGAACTCACGAACTGTGAGATCATGACCTAAGCTGAAGTTGGATGCTTAACCGACTGAGCCACCCAGGCGTCCCTGAATTTCTTTTTTTTGGTCATCATTTGTACTTCCACATGTACTGTAAGCTTAATTTTGCACCCTTTTCCTTTTTAACCATGCTCTCGTTTGAAAACTGTTTTCAAATCATAACACTGTAAATTTTCACATGCAAAAACAGGACATCAGCTATTTTTATATCACAGGAACTCACAGTGTCAGAGAAGGAGTGTTTATAAACCTGATGAAATGTAGTTGCAGCAGGAAATTGTGGGACTTTGTGAGGGTTTTTGTTTCAAGTAAACAAGCAAATAAACAAAACATGGGTTCCTAGGGGAAAACTTTTTTTTTTTTTTCCCCTTCTAAATCTTGCTGTTGGGTCCTTCTACTTTCTTGGTGAACTGAAGATAGCAGAGGTGGTGTCGGTTAGTGTTACTAGTCTGTCTTTTTCTCAGAGCGTTAGCTTTTATTGTTCACTTAGACTTGACAGCAAGAATAATACCCTAATAACATAAAAGTGCCAACAGTTCCAGTTATGTTTTTGTTAGGAAGCATTTCTATTCTTAGGGCTTTTGTAACCTCCCCTTGCCCCAGGGAGGAGCAAGAGTCAGCTGGGAATACAAAAATTTAAGAATTATAAATCTTAGCGTCAAATTGCTTTAGAAAGATGTGCCATGTTAATCCTACCTACAGTCCAAATACTGCCTCGTACCCTGCGGGTTACGGGTGGCCAGAACCTGCCCATCTGGGTTGACTGTAGAGAAAGAAGAACAGAGAGGACAGAGATTTTAGCTTGGGTGACATTATTATTAAAACACATACCTAGCGTATCATCTGGGAAACCACCCATGACTCATGAGTATGTTAGCAAATGAAATAATCACTTTGTGTATCAAGAACAAGTTATTATGCTTGATAATGATAATACCTGTCATTTTTCTATATCACTTAATAATTTTGTTTCCAGAGCTCTTCCTTTTTTATTGTGACTCCACTGAATCCTATGCCAAATGTGCTGGGGTGTTCCTAAAATTTAGTAAATGGCCGAGTCCGGGCTTGAAATTGGCTCTCCTGGTATTAGTAACTCTATTGTAGCATTCCTCACACTGCATTGTGAATATTTCATGTCTTTTGTCAGCCCTAAACTATGGAACTCTCCAGTATAGGACTGTGTTCTACTCATATTCCTTTCTGTATAACTTAGTCCAAGATCTCATCCATAGTTGGCACTTGGTATGTGTTTGATGGGTGAGATTTTATCTGATTGACGATGATGCACGTTTTCTTTTCTTGAGTCACTAAAAGTTTGGGTATCATTTTTATTTCCAGGATATTTTGAAAACATTTTATTTTATGTTATGAATTTATTCCAGTCAGCATGGAAGGGTAAGGATAGTATGCTGGGAGCAATTTAAAATTACTGTGTATCATTAACTACATTTCACATTAGCTACAGTTTATTAAGATGTATTTTTTTTTAATTTTTTTGTATGTTTTTTTAATTTATTTTTGAGACAGAGAGAGACAGAGCATGAACAGGGGAGGGGCAGAGAGAGAGAGGGAGGCACAGAATCTGAAACAGGCTCCAGGCTCTGAGCTGTCAGCACAGAGCCCGACGCGGGGCTCAACTCACAGACCATGAGATTATGACCTGAGCCGAAGTCGGCCGCTTAACCGACTGAGCCACCCAGGTGCCCCTATTAAGATGTATTTTAAATCTAGAGTCTTTATTGCATTTTGACAAATGCTAGTTAAGAAAATGAACCGGAAGTCCTGATAAACTAGAACTGATTAGAGTTGTATTTGAAGTCTGGAATTAGTATTTACAAAATGGCTATGTCTCCTATGTGATACAGTGGGGAGTCTAAATCATCATCTGTGTGGTAGGCTTGCAGAAATGCTTATTCCGAATCCTGACTGGCTTGGTGGGTATGTGGAGGTGAGCAGTCACACACGGCTCCACATTCCGAAGAACCTTGCTTTGGGTTTAATGCTGTGCCGTTGCCATCTTGCAATTCTTTTTTTTTTTTTTTTTCAACGTTCATTTATTTTTGGGACAGAGAGAGACAGAGCATGAACAGGAGAGGGGCAGAGAGAGAGGGAGACACAGAATCGGAAACAGGCTCCAGGCTCTGAGCCATCAGCCCAGAGCCCGACGCGGGGCTCGAACTCCCGGACCGCGAGATCGTGACCTGGCTGAAGTCGGACGCTTAACCGACTGCGCCACCCAGGCGCCCCTTGCAATTCTTAATAATTTTTAAACAAGGGACTGGAAAAGTATGTAACAGGTCCTGATCTGAATCGTGAGGAAGTAATCACAGAAATACAGAATGTGGACACCTACAAGACAAGTTACAGGTTTCTTACAAATGTCACTGTCATGAAAGATTTTTTAAAAAGGTAGAGAGCAAGATTGTTCTTGTTTAAAGAACACTAAGAAGACATAGCAACCAAATGTGATGCATGAACTTTGGATCCTGGATCAAAAAACAAAAGGACATTTTCACGTAGTTGGGAATATTTGATGATGCGTTTGAATCTTGACATGCCGTCAGGGTCCTTTTTATTCAGTATTAATTACTGAGTTTCTTTTGGGGGAAGTTCTAACTATTTGTTAGGGATCTTCTAAAGAACAAAGGAAATTTTACCTTTTAAAAAATAGAACAATATTTTGCCATTACCATATGGGTTTCTTTATAAATCTAAGATACATTAAGGGATTTTTATGATCTTATCTTTCCTGTATCTTGAAACATTTTGCCACTTTCTCATCCTAGGAATGATTTCATCATTACCTACCAGTTTTACTCTCAATTATGCTAAAAACCCCTAAAATTAACAAGAAAACAGAGGAACACTGTGGTTGTGGAATACATGCTTGCTGTTTTGTCATTGTCCAGTTTTCTTACTGTGCTGCCCAAAGTATTGCATCATCTTTTAAGAAGGTATAAGAGAAGCTTGGAGTCACTATCTTTGTAGTTGTGTTTTAAAATTTCACTGAACACACTTCACTGAACACAATTAGAAATTTAGAGTTTTTTATTTCCTGAGCATAATGGCAAAGGAAAGTATTTTGACAGAGGAAGACATTTCACAACTCTTAGATAAATGAGAAGGTGAACATATCATAGTCCTCTAGACTTTATTGATGGTGGTTAAATTTATCATACAGAAGAAATCCAAGAACGTAAATTATCAAGTGATGATATCCAAGGTCCAGGGTCAGAAAGCCAGCTTACCGCCTGTTTCCCAAAGTAAGATTTTACTGGGAAAAGCCATGCGTATTTGTTTAATGTTGTCTGTGGTTACTTTCCAACTGTACAGGCAGAGTTACGTAGTCGAGATGGGTGGTTTGGTTTGCAAAGCTGAAGATATTTGGCTCCTTATCTGGCCGCTTATAGGAAAAAAAAAAGTGCCAACTAATTGTTAGGCGAATATTCTCAAACTCAAGAATTGACAATGAACAGTATGTGTCTAAGGAAAAAAGGAAATCAGGTATTAATATCCAGTTAGTCATTCAACAGGAAACATTTCATTGCATCATATTTTGCATCAAGAATCGGGACCATCCCATTTTGCTATTAGGACAGAGGGTGTTAGTTTTTTCATCTTTCCCGATGCCTGTGCACTTGAATACACCTGGTACAGTTCTTAACTGGACAGGTGCTTAAGATAGGTGTGTGTACAGAAGTGACAGGAAGGAAAGAGATGGTGTGGAAATGACAAACTTATTGGATTGGTCATTTTAATTAGTTTTTACACATCTAAAAAGTTTTGCAATTATGGAGCAAAGAAGATGACTCTCCTCTCTCCGACAAAACTGTGAGCCATCTGAGTTTTCAGAAGTGTTATGTTTTGAAGATGTAAGTGTAAGAGGAAGAACCAGAAATAGTTATAAGCTAGAACATTAAGAAGATATTTTTAAAATATGAAATATTGCATTTTGACAATGTAAGTGCAAGAAAAAGAGCTTCAATGAGAAGCTACATTCTATTACAGATGTAGTTGAGACCCGGAGTCAGTACTTACAAAATGAGTATGTAGGTTCGCGTAGGACTGTTGGTGAGCAACTAGTTGTATTCAAAAAATAATGTCAAGACATATTATTTTCAAAGCAGAAAAATACAGAATGAAATTTGGGCTTGCCATGTTTAAATATTTATTAAATTTATAATAGGTTGTTTTTCACTGTCCTTTTAGTCTTGAACTGGTAGGTTATTCCAAAATGACTTAAATACGCAAAAAGTAAAATAAAAGTTTCATGGACCCAGATAGTAAATAGCGATGACTGTTTTTCCTGGCTTACAAAGGAGTTAAATTTCTTGGGTGTGAGAATGGTATTGTGTGCGTATAGGAGAATTTTTGTTTTCAGGATACACATGCTAAACTATGTATGAGTGAAGTTTTGTGATGCCTGCAACTTACTCTGAAATTGTTTTGGGGGGTTAGAGGAGGGAGGAGGTAACAAAAGGGGCAGATGTTAGCAATTAGTGAATTTAGATGAAAGATGCACTAAACAATGTACTTATTCTTTCATTTTTTGGTAGGCTTGGATATTCTCAAAATTTAAAAAAATGGAGAAAAAAATTCACAGAAATAAGAATTCTCAAATATATGAAAAACAAACCATTCCCCCTGCTTCCCCACACTTTTCTTTTAGAGGCAAGACTTGTATTTATACAATAAACACAAATATATACCTTTTAATTTTTAGTCTAGCTTGCTCCTGATTGTATCAGCCTTTTACTGCTGAGTAGTAGGGGGAATAAAATGGTGAGGTTAATAACATGCATTTGTTTGACACCAGGAGTTTTCTTAAAGCTTCTTGTGTTTTCAGGGGCGCCTGGGTGGTTCAGCCGGTTGAGCATCTGACTTTAGCTCAGGTCATGATCTCGTAGTCTGTGAGTTCGAGCTGTGCTGTCAGCTCAGAGCCTGGAGCCTGCTTTGGATTCTGTGTCTCCCTCTCTCTCTGTCCCTCCTCCACTCATGCTCTGTCTCTATCTCAAAAATAAACAAACATTAAAAAAATTATCAAAAAATAACTTCCTGTGCTTTCAGAAAATATTACATGTACTAGTAAAATGCAGAAATTACCTTCCTTGTCTGTTAGGCAACTTTGTTAGGACAGTTAATGCCCAGTGGCCAGCGTAGCTTCTGTCAGTATGTCACCTGTTATTTTTATCATTTTTTATGGCCTATTTACATAGAAAATCAAGAGGTTTTTTGTTTTTGTTTTTTGTTTGTTTTTGATTACAGGCACAGGGGTTGCCTGGGTGGCTCATGAATTAAGTGTCGGACTCTTGATTTCGGCTCAGGTTATGATCTCACAGTTGGTGAGATCAGGGTCCACATCTGGCTCTGTGTTGACAGCATGAAAGCATGGAGCCTGCTTGGGATTCTCTTTCTCTGTCGCTGCCCTGCTCGCACGAGTGCACACACACACACACACACACACACACACACACACACTCTGTCTTTCTCTCTCTCTCAAAATAAATATACACTTAAAAAAATCGCAGGCACATATTTTATACTGAGGACTCAAATTTTCTGAAATTGTTTATTTCATACACACATATAGTATGTGTGAAATAATCTGGTCTCATGTATGGGTATATATTAATGATATAAATGAAATTACCTTTAAATTTGAGCATTTCATTGCTGTTGGGAAAACATTTACTACCAGCATATTTGCATTGACTTTCAAAGGTACACCAAATATTTTTAAATTTATGAGAAAACAGAATGTGATCTAATTGTCACTTGTGAACAATTAAATGAATTCATTTATTTTTGTTATGATATATTACAAGAACTGTAAGTCTTATTAGAGATAAATAACTCTCCTTTACAGACTGATAAAGGCACATGAAATGTTTTTCTATTGTTGTCATTTCTCTGTGCTTGATGTTGGTTTGAATCAGATAAGTCTTTTTTCATTTTCCTGTGACAATGACCTTTTGTTTTCCAATCCGTAGTATTCAGCATCCTTGAGGGCATTCTAACAATGTTAGTGCAGTAAAGCATGCACAGTATTTCCAACAAAATGCTTGTTCACAGCTGCATGACATAAATCATTCAGTCTGCTTTTTGAGTAACAAATAATATTGCTTATTAGAAAGCTGTATCAAGTCTGGAGTTAAAAGAAGACTCTATTTAGATATTTAAAAATAAACTGATCATCTTGCTTTTCATTTTGGTAAAACTATTGGACTGTAACATTTCATGTGTGAAGTGTGGGGGGGCATTGACACAGTATTCTTTCTGATCCTAAAGTAGAAGTGAGGGAAAAAAGAAGTGACATTCTTTACATAAGGACATTGAAAGTGTGGTATCTTGAGAGACTTCCAGGTTCTCTGTTTACGTGGTAGTAGTCCTCACTTCCCATCAGAGCTGGTAGGAATTCACGGAGTCCTAGGTGTGTTTGTATAAGGGATCCCTTCCACTGGTTTAACTCAGACATTTCTACACACAGTTTTAACCAGAACCTGTTTTTTACTGTGCCCATGCTTGATATATATATAAATAAATACACACACATATACACATATATGTATATATATATATATATATATATATATATAAATTAAATGTTTGTAATATATATAACTATATATTTATGATATGTAATATTGGCATATATGTCATAGGTTGTCATATATGTAATTGTCATGTTCATGGGGGTGAAGTCTTAACAGATAAATGGTGGCTGGAATTGAATTAAACATCTTTGACTCCAAATCAGATGATCACTTTCTGTTAAACTCTTTGCCACTTATGCTACAGAAGATGTTCAGTAGCTTAGGAAATGCTCGTGGCAGAATGAATATTGCTCGTATTAGGAAATGCTCATGGCAGAAAAAGGAATATTGTTAGGTAATGGCTTAGGTTATGGCATCTTACATGTTCTGAAGACTGTCTATGAAAATCTTCCTAGTGACATCTACATTTCTTTCCCTGCGAATTTCCTTAATGTCTGTTACCTCAGGAATCAAGTTAATTTTTTTTTCTAATAATAACAGCTAGTATTCATTTGCCCAGGGTGAGACACACAATTAGTGAGCACTAGTCCAACAGACAGAGTCCATACTTGTAACCAGTTCTGACAAAGCTAGTACAGGACAGGTCCTCTTGTCCTTTCTGAAACTTAACACTGGCCTGGCAGACAATGTATCATTCCTCTTCCTCCTGAGTACTCTTGGGTGAAGCACCCACCCATCCTGGTTCTTTTGAGTGTTTGATCTATTCATAGAAAAATCTCCTGCAACTTTGTTTCAGTCATTAGTTTCCCAGACACTATTGGATACAATGTTAGCTTCTGTTCCTGGTTTCTGCCCTTCCTAAGAAAATTGTGTTTTGGGAATGGGCTTTGAGCAGTCTAAGTTGGTCCATTGCTGTCGTGCAAAAAGACCACAGTATTCTGTGGAATCTTAAATACTGATAATTGTGTTTCATTTACATGTTTTCTGTCTTATGATCCAGCAAAATGTTGAATTGCTTCAGTCCTATATATCATATGTTGAAGCATAGGCAGTGATGGAAGGAGGCATGATCATTGGACACCAGCCCACTCAACTCTGGAAAATACCAGCAAGCATCGTCACTGTTATCCAGCATTCTCTTTCTGATCTTAGACTTTTACTTTGATGGTCCCATGTAGAAGAATTGGTGTTTGACGAACTGAAGGTTTCCAGTGTTAGGGTAATCCTAGATCACTGGTGAGGCTATGAAAGCCCTCTTCCTTTTCTTTTTATAGTCACTAAACTAAAATGAAGATAGAAGACCAGAGAAAGAACATTAGTTATTATTCTTACCTCCTTATATCCTAGGAGCTTTTTAGGATCTCCCCAAATTTTGAGAATATGCTTATAAATTCATTGTTTTTCATTGTTGCAGATATTGTACATATTAAGAGGTTATACTTTTCTATTTCAGGTCTTCCATATGTAGAGTTGAGTCAAACTTTTTCAAACCTCCTGATTAGGGCTGTCAAGCTTAACTCGTCACAGTCTCAGCATTGGACGTATTAACACAGCAGTGAACACTGTAACTGACTTTTGACCTCTGTCCCAATAGAGTGGGGAAAACAGTTCCAGGACTTGACTTTGCTTTTTCCGCCCTGACTTCCACTGTCGATCTGAATGCTACATCGCTACATCATGGCTACTGATGTGCCACCCACTTCGTCTTCTGTTTTTCCTTCCCAAACCTAGCTCACTCCTTTTTTAATCATCCTTAGCAAGAGTGATTCATGGTTTAAATATTACAGGAAGTAGAAATTTCAAGACTGTGGAAAAGTGTATCTGCATATTCTAGCAGCAATTTTTAGCTTAGGAAAATGTGAAGCTGGGAAGAAATCACTGTTCTTGGCCTTACAGGACTTTTTCATAAAATGCAGACATTAAATGCCCTTCTTGTCACTAATCCAATCAAGATGACAAAACTTTAGAGGCGACTGGGTGGCTCAGTTGGTTGAGCGTCTGACTTCAGCCCAGGTCATGATCTCACAGTCTGTGGGTTCGAGCCCTGCGTTGGGCTCTGTGCCGACAGCTCAGAGCTTGGAGCCTGCTTCAGATTCTGTCTCCCTCTCTCTCTGCCCCTCCCCTGCTCATGCTCTGTCTCAAAAATAAATAAAAACATTAAAAAATTTTTTTAAAAGATGACAAAACTTCAGGATATCACTTTACTGTAGGCTTGAGAGGAGGCACTTCTTGGAGTTGAATGATTTAGTCTTTATAGGTGGCAACCCAAGTTGATCTGTGGAAACTCTGTTTGGATGTGGCAACCAAAGAGCATGCTGAACATTTCATTGAAGGTTATACTCAAGCTTGAGCTACAGGGAAACCAACAGCAGTAAGATGACTTTAATAGTGTCAGGAGTGAATCTGACCAGAAGGGATTTATTATCCTTGGAAGCCAGTCTGGAAACAAAGTAGACGTCTTAGGGTTTTTATTGTCCTTCTTCAGCCTGTGATAGTTGTTGTGCCGTGTGGTCTATGCTTGAAGTACTTCCTGAAACATTTGCATTCTGCCTCCAAGAAGTTGGCCTGGCCTTTCTTCTGCTCACACGAACCTCCTTAGATGTTCTCCTCCTAATGCATTTCACTTTTTATGTTGACTCCTTCTTAGTGCCTTCATATTTTTAAGTTTAGTCACCTGGCTTCGCACCGTTGGTCTTGTTTCTAACATAGCATGCCTTTATCATAGTATCGGTAGCGGCCAGGAGCATGCGATCCAGAGTCATGTGACCTCAGCTCAAGTGCTGGCGCCACTGCTTGCGACTTTAAGCTAATGCCTTCGTCTCTCTCAAGTACCGGTTTTCTTATCTAGAAAATGGTGATGGTAACAGTACCTTATAAAGTTGTTCTTGAGGTATAAACGAAGTAAGTGTGAAAGCATTTAGTAAGAGCCAAGCACAATGTAAGTGTTCAGTGCAACAAAATTTATTGCTACCTACTAGGTATTATTGTCTTAGGCCAGTGGCTCTCAAACTTTTTCATCGCAGGACCCATTTAATGCTCTTAAACATTACCGCAGAACCTAAGGAGCATTTGTTTATGTGGGTCACATGTATTGCTGTTTGCTGTATCTGAAAATAGAATTGAGAAACCAAAAAAAAAAAAAAGATTATCAGTTGATTTTAAAATAATAATAAACCCATTACACGTTAACATAAAATTTTATGAAAATAACTATATGTTTATTTTTTTTATTTTTTTATTTTTTTTTCAACGTTTATTTATTTTTGGGACAGAGAGAGACAGCATGAACGGGGGAGGGGCAGAGAGAGACGGAGACACAGAATCGGAAACAGGCTCCAGGCTCTGAGCCATCAGCCCAGAGCCCGACGCGGGGCTCGAACTCATGGACCGCGAGATCGTGACCTGGCTGAAGTCGGACGCTTAACCGACTGCGCCACCCAGGCGCCCCTAAAAAATAACTATATGTTTAAAGTAGTGAGAAGAGTGGCATTCTTTTACAGTTTTACAAACTCTTTGAATGTCTAGCTTAAAAGAAAGAGAGCTCATATCTGCAGTCATTTGTTGTGATGTGTTGTTTTGATTGGAGTATATGAAGAAAATCTGGCCTTATACAAGTATGTAGTTGGAAAAGGGGGAAGTATTTTAATAATCTTTATTTTATTAAATTTTTTTAATGCTTATTTATTTTTGAGAGAGAGAGAGAGAGAGAGAGAGACAGAGCACGAGCAGGGGAGGGGCAGAGAGAGAGAGGGAGACACAGAATCCGAAGCAGATTACAGGCTCCCAGCTGTCAGCACAGAGCCTGATGTGGGGCTTGAACTCACGGACTGCGAGATCATGACCTGAGCCAAAGTCAGACGCTTAACTGACTGAGCCACCCAGGAGCCCCAATAATCTTTTAAAATAGTGATTATTCTTTGATACTACACTAAAACTTAACAAGTGGTAGTTTCTTCAAGGTCAGTTGAAATGTAGACTCTGAAACCGTATCAGTGAACATTTCATGGTGTTACATTAAAATCCATTGGTCTAGGGGTGCTTGGCTGGCTCAGTTGGAGCGTGCAGCTGTTGGTCTCAGGGTTGTGAGTTTGAGCCCCGCGTTGAGTGGAGAGATTACTTAATAAAATAAAAAATCTTTAAAAAAAAAAAATCCATTGGTCTATCTTGTCTGACTAGATCTTTCACCCATGCATGGTTTTGTACTATAATGTATTTTGTCATTTCAGAAACATTAGTTCATTGAGTTACACAGATTTTACAAATGTTAGCACATTTCACTATACAGTGTATTAACAAATCACATTCTTTAATATCACTATCAATCTTATGAGATAAGTCTTTAAATATTAACAAACTGTCAGGCTCATAATGGTGGATACAATTTGCTCCAAATTCTAATGTTCATTTGAAAGCTTGGATTTTATGCCTGGCAATAAATACGGTCAGTTATTGTCATTGAAGTGAGAAAGTAACTTTGTTCATTTTCAGGAAAATATCTACC
The DNA here is from genome assembly GCF_016509475.1 of Prionailurus bengalensis. Classification (NCBI taxonomy): domain Eukaryota; kingdom Metazoa; phylum Chordata; class Mammalia; order Carnivora; family Felidae; genus Prionailurus; species Prionailurus bengalensis. The sequence goes on along the minus strand of NC_057345.1, from coordinate 164,056,615 downwards.
AGATATAGCCAGGTCTGAATAGACACAGTTTGTCAGTCCTTCTTTCCAGTGAAATGGCGTTGAAGAAAATTGCAGCTAGTCCACTTCACAGCTTGAATGATCTCACACATGCTTTTCCCCCAGATAATATCCTGCTGTGCACACCTCTCTTCTTCTCACACAGAATATTAAAAAGATACATACTCAGTGGTCAAGATTTAATAAAATTAATGCTTTTTAAACTCCTTCATCAAGAATATTAAGTGAAATTGAATTAGAAAAAAATGTTAATGTTTGTTTATTTTTGAGAGAGAGAGAGACAGAGCATGAGTGTGGGGGTGCGGGGGAGCAGAGAGAGAGGCAGACACAGAATCCAAAGCAGGCTCCAGGCTCTGAGCTGTCAGCACAGAGCCCCACCCGGGGCTCGAAGCCACGAGCTGTGAGATCATGACCTGAGCCGAAGCTGGACGCTTAACAGACTGAGCCACCCAGGCGCCCCTTGAATTTTTTTAAAGCCCGATTGCATGTGGTGGTGAAGGGTACAGTGACAGCTGATAGTTTGGTTCTACTGCGTTGCTTTGCACTGAAGCCCAGCAGTTTTACCCACCACAGCTTTTGCACGGAGTGTGAGAAAAGCAAATAACCTCTTAGTATAATTACGAAAATTGATCTTGTGCATCCCCTTGAAAGAGTCTCAGTGATCCACGAGGTCCACACACCACACTGAAAATTGCTGTTTCAGGCACTGTGAAAAACAGATTCTCTGCCCTCATGAAACTTACATTCTACTGGGAAGAGACAAAAAAACAACAGAATTTGGTAAAGTGTTGGTACTTCAGGTAGTTACAGGTACTAAAGAGAAAAAATATGACAACTAATGAAATAGAAGAATATGGATTGTCAGGGGGTTTTGAGCATTTTAGATAGGGTGACAGAGAAGGCCTCATTTAGAGGAAAGAACTGAAGCAGGTGAGGGAGAAGTCAGGAGAGATACCTGCGGGGAGGACATTCCAGCTCTAGGAAACAGCTACCTGGAAGTGTTTCTTGTTATGTTTCACAAATGGCAAGGAAACCAGAGACTGGGGAGGAGTAGGTGAGAGGAAAGAAGAGGTGAACCTAGCAAGGTACGAAGAACCCTCCAGAGGCTTGTGGGTCAGCACTTCCAAAAAATCACATGCATGCACATCAGCTGGGGGTCTTGTGAAAATGCTGTTTCTGACTCATAGATGGGAATTGGTCCTGCAATTCCGCATTTCCAACAAATTACCAGGTGAGGTCAATGTTGTGGTTCTCTTTGAGTAGCAATCTTGTAGGCATTTGTAAAGGATTGGCTTTTATTCTGTGTGAGGTAGGAAGCCATTGGAGAGAATCTAGCAGAACAGTGGCCTATTCTCACATGTGTCTTAACGTGGTCAGCTATCAATAATAGTAACAGTAGTGGATCTGTAATCACTTATCAAGAGATGTGTGTTAGAATTTTTCAGATTTTAGAATGGTAATACATTTCATATATATGTATTTTATGACACTCCAGCAATGTTGGAGAAAACACTCTGTAGTCATACATTGATATTTCTGCAGTGAAATGAACAGTCACACTCAACAGAATAAGTAAAGACTGTAAATATTTTTTTTTAAGTTTATTTATTTTGAGAAAGAGAGAGAGCGTGTGGGGGAGAGGCAGAGAGAGATGGAAAGGGAGAATCCCAAGCAGGCTCCACACTATCAGTGTGGAGCCTGACGTGGGGCTTGAACCCACGAACCATAAGATCGTGACCTGAGCCAAAATCAAGAGTTGGACACTCAACTGACTGAGCCACCCAGGTGCCCTAAGACTGTAAATATTCTTGTATCCATTCAGGTGAGGTTTTTGCCATCAAATGAATTATAAAGAATTATGAAAATACTTTCAGGTTTAGGACAGACCAGTGTTTGCTGCCAGATGAGTTATAAAAATACCTTTACTTCTCAAAGCACTTGGATTTTAGAGTTGAGAAAGGATGGACCTTTGTTTCTATTATACTTTCAGGTAGTTGCTCTTCCTGTCCCTGCACTGCAGGAACTTTTAAGACAAATAAGTCTATGACATGTTCATTTCAGGCCTTGTTGGATGCAGCTGTGGACAAGAGAGCGCTTTCATGCCCCAGGGCCTGCTCTCAAAGGAAGAAAAACAGGTACCTATCAATTTGGAGCACAAGTTCTCATTTCCAAAGAGTTTTTTTCATCTTGGCAGCCTGGACTGTCATGTGTGTAGTCAAAGCACATTTAATGAAAACATGCTGAGCATTTCATTATACCTTGGGACAGTTAGCATGTGCTTAGAATTATCCAGCTCTGCTCATTTGTGGTTAACACAGTATTACTAGCATATCTGACTCTGCTTTCTTTCTCACAGCTCTGAGCTGCCTTCGTCCACATTTGGCCCCCCGTCTTGTAATCTAAAGCAAACTTCTCTGTGTTCTTCACAATCCGCTTTTTTTTTTTTTTCTTTCGGTGACTGGTTTTCCCAGAGAAGTCCAGTTCAAAAGAAATGCAGTAGGAAATTACCATGATAAAATTTGTTGCTATCTTTTCCCATCTCCATTATCTGTGATGTCAAATTATTACTAATAGGAGCATTATCTCTCTTTTCCCAGTAGAGTTTCACTTAAGGGTTATTATATCCCTGCTCTGAGTACCTGTCTTCTTGATAAAGCTTGAAAACACTGATATAAGGCAAGATTTTGAAAGGTTGCTGTTTCAATGCTTGCTGGCAAAATGATATGTTGACTCTCATCATTAAGGAATCCTAACTATTATATGAATCTGTGTCCAAAACAATGCACATCCTAATAGACACATTTTAGTGCAACTGCTAAGCCCGAGAAAATGGCGATAGACTCCTTTTGCTACAAAACTATGTTGGTTTATGGGAAATGCGTGGGTTGGGAATAATTGTCTGAAGGATGAGTAACAACTAAGAGAAAAACATTGCAGCTTTTCCTGTAAGAAAAGAACAAGGAAGATATACAGTGGACCCTTGGGATAGGGGTGCTGACCCACCCACCTCCACACAGTTGAAAATACAAGTGTAACTTTTGATTGCCCCAAAACTTAACTACTAAGCCTTACTAATAATAAATATTTTGTAGGTTGTATGTATTATATACCGTATCCTTACAATGAAGTAAGCTAGAGGAAGTAAAATGTTATTAAGAAAATCATAGGGGCGCCTGGGTGGCGCAGTCGGTTAAGCGTCCGACTTCAGCCAGGTCACGATCTCGCGGTCCGGGAGTTCGAGCCCCGCGTCGGGCTCTGGGCTGATGGCTCAGAGCCTGGAGCCTGTTTCCGATTCTGTGTCTCCCTCTCTCTCTGCCCCTCCCCCGTTCATGCTCTGTCTCTCTCTGTCCCAAAAATAAATAAAAAAAAACGTTGAAAAAAAAAAAAAAAAAAAAAAAAGAAAATCATAAAGAAGAGAAAGTACATTTACAGTACTGTACTGTAGTTATAAAAAAAAAAATCCATGTATAAGTGGACCTGCACAGTTCACACCTGTGTTGTTCAAGGATCAACTTTGTACTGTTTCTACTGAAGGAAATGAGAGCATTTGAGACAACAGGGTTATGGTTCTTAGATAACTATCTGGGAAGATCTCCACTAAAAGTATAGTTTTACTTGGTTGTTTTCCAGAACTTGTATTTATAAAAAGTAAAAATTCTGCCAGGAGTTTTCATGTGATTACATTTTTATTGTCTGTAACTTCACGTGCTGTGGATGGTTGAAAGTCTAAGTTATTGGATTTGGAAGAAGTGTTAATCAGGTGTATTTGTGTGTGTGTGGTGAAATGTCTATGCCATATGGTATATTCCTTTAAGGATGAATTACAAGGACTTCATAAAAAGTTAATTCATTGCCGTCTGATTTTAGGTGTGTGAGCTATAGAGAAATCAAGTAGAAGGGTATACTTTTTTTTTTTTTTTTTTTTTGCTATTATTGAGTTTCGTGTCATCTATTTTTTGTGGAAGAGGGTTTTAGGAAATATGTCCTGTTATTAAAGGTGAGTTTTTTTACTTCACGAAATCCAAATGAGAGCCATTTGAGAATGTTGAGAAGTTACCGGGAGGCTTGGCAGCAGCTAAGTCTCCTCTTGAAGTTCTCCGTCAGAAACCTGGTGTTAAGTAGGCCTATCTGAGGACTTTCTGTTAATGTGCCAACAAGTTGGATAAACAGTATCAGAAATTATCATATTCTTTAAAGAGAAAACCTCAGAGAGATATGACTTGCTGTCTAGAAGAAGAAATAGTAGGTTGGAAGATGACAACCCTTACCTTTGAATTGAGCTGAATGACCCAGTTCCCATGTATAGCTTTTTGTTTCCAAGCCTATAGTGAAAACTTTGAGTAAGCAGAAAGACTTTGTTTGTGTAGTCTGCTTGCAAGGTCTGCCAAGTTGGTTAGAGGAAACATTGCTTAGGTCTTTATTAAAAGCCAAACTTGAGTTTTAAAAAGGAGAGGTTTCCAAGTTTGGTTCACATCTCATTTAGGAGGCTTTGTTGGCCTCAAGCTGTGGGTCCATGGTGAAGAGATGAACACTGCATTTGCAAAATACTTGGTTTTAGAGATCTTTGATGAAACTGAATGTGAGCACTGTAGTTGCAGTCAGAAATTTTCTTCCATGTATTAGCAGTTCTGGGTCATTATTCTCTGAAGAATTAAAAACAATTATCTTTGGGTTTAAAAATAGTTTATTTCTGTCAGAATTGTATCATGACACATCAGTTCTCAACTTGGAACAGTTTTAAATGACTTTGTGTTTTCTAAGGGTGAATTTAACTGACCTGATTTGGCCATCACTTTCCAGAGTGAATTTTAATTATCTTAGTTGAAATGCTTCCTTCCCGCGTTTTGAAGCATTTTCTAGGAAAGAAGTTTAGTAAAGGTAGGAGATACCTGGAAACCTAGTGAAGCACTTTTTTATTTGTTCCTTGTTGAAATTGTTTATGTTATTATGAGCCTTTTTTTCCTCTGAATTTTCATATTCTAAGAAATATATTTCTTTTAGAGTAAGAAGTTTGGTTGTTTTCTTTGTGACTCTCTCAAATATTAGCAGTAGTAATTATGTGGTATTTATTGTGGATTTTATGCCCTTGTTCTTTTAAAAAGATCACTTTATAGTAAAATAGACTTTTGTGATCACAAGCATCTCATTATTTTAGTATGCCAGAATTTGGTACAGAAACAGAATAGCAACATGTCATTAATGCCTTTCATTTTCTGATTAAAGCAGGACAGGGAATCTCTTGCCAGTTGGTTGAAAGGTGGGTCTTCATTTGAAGGGGAGAAAAACTCTTTTTCTTGTCAATAAATGTCATTCTTTTTACAGAAATCAAAATTGCTAATTTTCAAACCAAAGACAATCTGAAACAAATGTTCTTTAAAACATTAATCACAGTTTTTGAGTGTTCATGCCTCATTAGTCTAAACCTCATTTAAAATGCAACATAGTCCTTTTTGAGAAAAATCCATCATATTGTTAAAAACTTTTGGTTTGAGCCTAAAACAAACAGCTTAAATTAACATTCTAGTCTGTTCTACGGTGAACTATTTATCTTTTAAATAAAAAGTTAAGCAGATTTAAACTTAACAGAAAAATATTGTTCTAAACCAAAGAATTCATTTAATGTAACTATATAATGATACACAAACTATTCATATAAACAGTGGAAAAATTTTGTTTTGTTTTCTAAAGTCAGTCATTTTCAACAATATGCATAGACATACTGGATATAAATAGGATCCAGTTGGAGAGAGCACAAAGATTTACTCAATCATACAATGTTTAAAAATTTCTTTTTAATGTTTATTTTTGAGAGAGAGAGAGTGCGAGCAAGGGAGAGACAGAGAGAAAAGGAGACAGAGAATCTGAAGCAGGCTCAGGCTCTGGGCTGTCAGCACAGAGCCCGATGCAGGGTTCAAACCCATGAACCACGAGCCAAAGTCGGACCTGAGCCAAAAGTCGGACGTTTAACCGACTGAGCCACCCAGGCGCCCCAGTCATACAATGTTTTATATTTATTCTAAAAATTCAGCATATTAAGATATTTTATAAATATATTTAATCATGTCAATAAATGAACATTTTGAGTACCTCCCAAATAGCCCTAATATTGTAAATTATATCCTATCAGATATTATCCTAGATATATTTTCTTAAGATTTTTTAATCATTGCTTAAAGAGACAGATGAGCATTTTGAAATTTTTAATATTAAAGGAAAATTGAATGTCCTGAAAATATTAATACTTAGAGAAAAAAGCACAGAAGAAAATTATAGCAAAGATAAGTTTAACATTAGGACTTGCTTAAAATCTGTATTGGAATAATTTTTTATAGACATGACAAAATATGTAAAAGTAAGATTTCCTTGACTCACAATTCTAGCAGTTAACCAAAAAGAAAAGAAAATTTAATTATGCAACTTCTCTTTTTCTTAATGAAAGCTTCCCATTCAGCAGATTCGATTAGAAAGCTTATATTTGATTCCCAGGCCTCTGAGACTGGGAGTATGATTTCTAGGGTAGTGTGTTCATTTCAAGAGCCCACTCAAAAAATTAGTCTTGTGGAGTTTGTTAAATGGGACTTTTTTTTTTTTTTTAACATTTATTCATTTTTTGAAAGACAGAGAGAGACAGAGCATGAATGGGGGAGAGGCAGAGAGAGAGGGAGACACAGAATCTGGAGCAGGCTCCAGGCTCCGAGCTGTCAGCACAGAGCCCGATGCGGGGCTCGAACTCACGGACCGCAAGATCATGACCCGAGCCGACGTCAGCCGCCCAACCGACTGAGCCACCCAGGCGCCCCGAATGGGACTTTTCTTTATCTGAATCAGTTTCCACGGTTTTCTCTTCTTACAGATAGTTAACTTACACTTTTAGTTTTTAACAGTTTTTTTTTTCCTCCTTAGCACAAATGTAATATATTCCTTGAATACTTTTTTTTTTTTTTAAAAAAACCACATAGTCTTATAAGACAAGTAAAAAAACACCATCTAGAGAAACTTCATTCTTCCGGGTTCTGGGAAAAAATAATGCCCCAACAGCCTAGGGCATCCATTGTATGGAATAAGTTAACTTCTCTCCTGTGCTTCTAGGGAGACACTGGTCATCTACCATACGTGGGAGAACTGAGAAAATAGTCACTCAGAACGTTTTCTGTGCTAGGTGGGTAAGATGAGGAACCTGAATGAGAAAGGCTGATGTAGAGCTCCTGAATGTGACTTAAATGATGGTATGTTATTCCAGATCTTTCATATTCTGTCTCGTTGGCTCTCTGCTCCCGTATGTATGTACACACACACATCTTTTCTTTCATTTCTAAAAGTGCGATCAGACGGTACATACCAATCAACTTGGTCTTCATTTTCCATACAGTTTACTGATCTCTCTTTTTTTCTTTTGGCTTTCTGCATTTATTTGTTTAGATTTTGCTTACAGTCACATAGGAGAATGTCTCGAACGGAACCTTTCTACTTTTCCACTTTGCTTAGACGCACCTGTGACTTCTGAGCCCATTATTCCCCACCTCTGCATCTTTGCTCCGTCAGTATTACTGGCAAGTATTATTTCTTTCTTTCTTTTCTTTTCTTTCTCTCTTTTTTTTTTTTTTTACTGGCTATTTCTTCTACCTCATGAGAATTGAGAACTGGTCTGGGCCTGACTACACCACCCGTCTCTCGGCAGACATCTGAGTATTCAGTGGGAAGTAGGTACCAAGCAGAAGAAAACACATTTCATTACTTGTGGATGCTTCCTGGACAACTCAGCCCAGGATCCCTCCAGTGCCTACATCTCAAGCTTTCCTCAACATGTCTCTTATTTCAACGAGTCTGCATTATTTGTGGTTCCTCAAACACTTCTGAACTCTCTTGTTTCTGTGTCCTTATCACTGTATTCCCTCTGTTCAGAATGGTGTTCTTCCTCTTACCTCCAGTCTCCTTTCCTTAGCTCCTTGACTTTAAAAATCATCGGTCTTTGAAAACTCTCATCAGAGGATACCATCTCTGTTTTTCTGTCTTGGCGCTCTGGCTAAAAGTGACGACTCCTTTCCTTCTTTTCTTTCGTCAGTTCAGCAGATACTTACTGGGGACCTGTTCTTGCCAGGAATTTTGACAAAATCATGGTTTTACTTCTATTATCTTGTTTGTGTAATAATGTCCACCTTATTTTCCTAAATAAATTACATCTGGACCCACCTTGTAACTGACATTCTTACCCAAAGGTGTTTAATACATATTTACTGAGTGAACGAAACTTTCTGATTATTTTAACATTGTCTGTGGCAGCATAACTCTGTTTTTTTTTCTCATAAAATTTTCTTTTGTGTAGATAGAAAAGTATTACTGACACTTAAATGTGATGGAGAAAATCTTTTAATGGAATTTGTAGGTATATACTTAATTTAAAGACTCGTCCATACCATACTAAGGTTATTTTAAGCAGCTGTCCCTGAGTTTTTAAGATGGTTTTAAGGTGAGCTGTCCCTGAATCATATGTTGTCTGGCTGTCATTCTCAGTCATGCTCTAGTGATGGAAGTCTGTCATGTTTATAAGCTTGGTGTGTGGGTGGTTTCCCTGACGGAATCAAAAAAGGGGGGAGGGGAGCCCTAGAGACTGCCAGCTGAAGGCAGATCACAGACTTTTGGGACTTATTGGCCTGTAACTTCCTTTCAACAGGCTGAAAGGACTTTAAAGTGCTAAAAGACCACACGATTTCCTCTCTTTTCTTCATTACCTTTTGTATTTCTTTTCTTAGATGAAATGTATCTTAGCCCACCATACCCCATATCCTAGATATGCCAAAAAGATCACGATTTAAAACAGTTCTTCTCAAAGTATGGTTTGGGGACCTCTGGGGTTCCTCAAGTTTTTTTCAGTTTCCACAAAGTTAAATTAGAATAATAAGACAACATTATTTGCCTTTTTCACTCCTCTTCTCTCACAAGTGTCTATTTGAATCTTCCAGAAGGTACATGGCAAGTGATACTACAATAGGTTAAATATAGAGGCAGGTATGAGAATCTGTCTTCAATTAGACCAGACCCGAAAAAAATTTGCAAAATGTAAACCAAATACTTGGTTTTGAAAAAATAGCTATTTTTCATAAAAGTGTTAAAATATAATGCCCTTATTATTTAACAAATTAGCAACTAAAAATTTTATGAAAACAAATGAAAACAAATTAAAATTTGTCAGTTTTATAATGTGGTTCGTATCAGTAGATATTAAAAGCTCTTTAGAATCTGGATTTTTGAAACCAAAAGTTTGAGAACCACTGGTTTAAGAGATGTAAAATATTTAAAGAAGAACAGACTTTTTTTGTGTGTGTGGATGTTTTTATTTATTTTTGAGACAGAAAGCAAGAGCTGGGGAGGGGCAGAGAGAGAGAGTTGGGGAGATAGGAACCTAAGTGGGCTCTGCCCTGACAGCAGAGAGCCCAATGCAGAGCTCAAGCTCATGAGCTACAAGATCATGACCTGAGTCAAAGTCGGACTCTTAGCCAACTAAGCCACCCAAGCAACCCTAGACTTTCTTTTTTATATCTGTTTTATTTTTGAGAGAGAGGTTGGGGGGGGGGAGGGGCAGGGACAGGGAGAGACGGGGTTAGGATCCGAAGCAGGCTCTGTGCTGATGGCCGAGGGACCATTGCGGGCTTGAACTCAGGAACTGTGAGATCATGACCTGAGCTGAAGTCAGTCACTTAACCAACTGAACCACCTAGGGCCCCAAGAAAACAGACTTTTAACAGATTACAAGATAAAGTCCTTTTGGTGTAGTCAAGGTGTCTTCAAACTGGAATATACGGTAATTGAACATACTGGTTTCTAGTTGCTGGGCATTTAGGTTGAGTCCAGGTTTTCAGTCTTAAAGGAATATTGCAGTGATATTCTTCTATATTGCTATTTTCCAGACATCCTTAATTGTTTTACAGTAAATTCCTAGAACGAGAATAGAACTGCTGGGTCAGAAGGTATGCAGAAGGAACTGACATGACCTGTTATATAACTTCAGGGGCCAAGTATGCCCCCCCTGTTTGTTGTTGGTGTTGGTAATCAGTGCCCCAGTTATCAGGAAGTCCAGGGTCTTTCTCTTTAGGCAGCCTCTTCCTGTAGGCTTGAGCCCCTGAAGTCTTACTCAGTCCCACAGTGGTCCCATCTTCTTCCAAATGCAGAAGGAGAGGTGCAGTGTAACAGTACACTGTCTTCCTTATTTTTATCAGTTTCTGTCAGTGTTGAAGACCAGCCCCATATTGTTTGTGATAATTGCTTATCTAATGCCGCTGGGATCCTGTTTCTGGTCAGACTTGGCCCAGGTCAGGTGGTAGGGTCCCCTCCCTAAGGAAAGGAAAAAAAAACCCTCAAGGCAACCTTGCTGTTCACGGACTTGACAACATCCTTCACGACCTTGTAACATGAGGCCACTTAATCAGACTACATGTTTGTGTGTTACCATATATGGGAGACAAAGAAGTAAACAATATATTAAAAAAACGACACCCGTGGCGTTCGGGGCTCAGTTCTTTGGGTACGAACCCGACTGAGCGATGCCGGCAGGAATAAAGTTGCTTCCTGGGAAGAAGAGCCTCTGTGTCACCACTCTCTGTGCGAGAATCTTGCTACGGTCACAGTAGTGACCCCGCTTGGAGGTCCGGATTGCAGTTTGTTAGTTCATGCTCTTACACTCAATGATTTCAGTGTACCAGGGAGGATGAGGACGCTTCGTGCATCAGTCTCATGCTGGGTCGGAATCTGTCCTCCCCAATAAACCCATAAGCCGTTTTGTGTGGCCCCAGATCACCGGTTCAGTTAATCCATTTTCAAGGTCATTTTACTTCAGGAGTGTCTCTGCCTTTTCTTGCCAGTGGAACTTGGTTTGGATTATGAGTTTCTTCTGGAGCAGAATTCCTTAACTTTGAATCTGAGGAATCAAAGATTGGAGTGATGTTTCTTCCCTTCCAGAAGGACTTAGGGTCCTAGAAAAATCCGTCTCCCCAACTCTAGCAGCTAACTCTGCCCACCAAGAGGTTGGGGCTTGTTTCTCTAAGTCATCTAGCCATGCCCCGTCCATGGGCTGCTTTCCCCTGATTCTGAGGACAGTGGTACTTGCCCGTTGCCTAACTTGGTCAACAAAAAGACCAAGGTGACCTAAGGCTCCCTAAGCATTAGAAAGATTGTCATAGTTTTTAAGGGTTTTCCTTCAAAGAGCATCTTATTTGAGCTCTGTCATGACAGGTGCCTGTTAAACACTTTGAAAAGCTTAGGATAAGTATTGCTAATTGCTCTCCAGAGAGGTTGTGCCAGTTTACGCTCCCATCAGCAGAAAAATACATGGCTAGGAAAAGACTTTTAAAACCCAAACTTCACTCAAGGGGTGCCTGGGCGGCTCAGTCGGTTAAGCGTCTGACTTTGGCTCAGGTCATGATCTCAACCCGTTCACGAGTTCAAGTCCCGCATTGGGCTCTGTGCTGACAGCGCAGAACCTGCAGCCTGCTTCAGATTCTGTGACTCCCTTTCTCTCTGCCCCTCCCCCGCTGGCGCTTTGTCTCGCTCTCTCAAAAATGAATAGACCTTAAAAAAATTCAAACAACCCCAAACTTCACTCTTAAAAGTCACTAATCATTAGAATTGTTTTAGTACTAAAGGAAACTCAAACTTTTCTCCCACTATTTCTTGGTTATTTGCTAAATGCTCAGTTTATTTGGCCACATAATTGTGATCTGTAGCATCTTGAATAATAATGCCTTCTGTGATATAGTAGGTATACAGGGAAGAACAAAATAATAAGAGAACGCACAGCTGAAATCATAGGCAGTGGCCTGAGGCTAATATGGTAACGTCATTTTGTTTTTAAATTCACTTTTGGTGAGGGCAGGAGAGGGTACTCATTTACTAAAGCTCGCCTAAGCGCAGGGTGCTTTATGTATGACACCTAATTTGATCCTCACAAGAAACCTGTATTGTCACTATTCCCATTTCAGATGATGATATTATTCCATTTTATAAACAAAGAATAAGATACAGAGAGGTAGTAAATTTCCTAAAGCCACACAGCTTTAGGTAAAAGTTGATGTTTCCCTAAGAAAGTCTTATCTAGGACTGGATACACAATTCTCTAGAGGCAGGATTTTGAGAATTAGCCTCTTTCTCACCTTTTCCAAAGTCAAAGCAACCTGCAGAAGGCTATCACTGCTTGGGTACAGGCTTTGTACAGCGTTTGTGAGGAATTAGGGCTAACTACAAAGTTAGAGGGCACAGTCCCAAAGGCTTCCTTAATTCTGACACCCCCTCAGGTTTGATAATTCACTAGAAGGACTCCTAGAACTCACTCACAGTCAGGATTTATTACAGAGAAAGGTACAAATTGTAATCAGCCAAGGGAAGAAGCATGTACAGCCAGGACCAGGAGAAGGACAAAATGTGGAGCTCCCCTTGTCTTCTCTGTTTAAAGCCCCCACACACAGTGATGAAGTGCTTTCTGAGGTTCCGAAGCTCAAGAAGGCTGTTATGCCTCTTATGGAGAAGATACATGTGTTGGGTAAGTTTCACTGAGGCACGAGTTACAGTATACAGCTGTTGGCTGTGAGTTCAGTTCTAATGAATCACAATATTTATTAAATAAGGTGTCTTTAAACAGAAACAAATAAACAAGGTTATGTATTCATAGGTTGATGAGAATGTTGTGACCAGAGGCATATAGGAACCTAACTTTGTGTTTTCCCCAGGGAACAGTGGTTCAGTATTCACTGATTGAGTGTTCAAGGTGACTCTGTAGAATAGAACTTGAAATAACGAGAAGCAACTGTATTTGCTGCTTTACTTCGTTACTCATTTATTCATGTCATCTTTTATTTGTTCATTAAAAAATATATTTGAACACTCCTACTGGGTGCCAAGCAATTTCTACATGACTTAGAATTTCCTTTTTGTGTTCTTATGCCTATCGTCAATAGTCTTGCTGTAGCCCTCTGACTCCAAATATTTGTGTGGTTCATGATAACATAAGTGAAGTGTTGGCATTTTAAAGGTTGAGGGGAATGTTTTGAGTCTATGATCATTTTTGCTTAACCTACATATGCTAGATTCAGCCTTGTCCATAAACTTCTCGTAAATTTACTTACCTCCGTGGAGACCAGGATTGTTTGGACCAGATTCCTTAATGGGTTCGTGTCGGGTGGTAGCAGAACCAGGCGAGGTAGCCGGCCACGTATTCCCACGCCGAGACGCTATGTCAGCCGATTTAGCTACATGGTATTGCAGGCAGAGCTTTTGACCAGCAACATTATTACTGAGCTGTGCTTTACTGATGAGATGCCAGACCACACTGGTATCTCTTCCTTTTTCTAACTCTCCCCATCTCCCGCACGTGTTTTTATTTCCATCTCTTTCCACATCCTCTTTTACACTGTCTTCTAAACCCTCATTCAAGCAGAGTGAGGGGAAATGGACTTGAAAAGCAGATGTTCACCTCATGGTCTTTGTGGCTCCCTGGATACTCTCCTCCACTGAAGTGTTTCTCCTTTCCTGGTTTTGATTGTTCCTGATATATGAAGACACTAAGTACCTTGCTGCTCTTCTCTCCTGAAGTTAGTAAAACCAGTTACACTGGAATCCTCCAAATACGATGGGGAGATACACTTCTGAGGATTAAAACTGTTATCTGGTGAATTTGACTGAAAAAGAAAAAATTCCAATAATTTCAGGGATCTGAGAATCCCTTAATTGTAGAATTAAGTCCAAAGACACAAAGACTTTATTGACTATCAGTGACTGTGAGAAATGATTGCATGCTGTAAAAATTAACCTTGGTGTTTTTATGTGCTAAACAGTTGAATAAATACAGTCGCTTTCTTTGAACATCTTTGTGAAACTGTACTCCCAAGAAAATAAAGATCAAGACTAAAAATCCTCTGAATGTCCTTTAGAGTCTTAACACGATGCCTAGGACACACAGACATCAACAAACATATATTAAATATATATTAATATAACTTAATTTAATGTATATTAACCATATGTGATTAAAATACAAATATTCAGTAATGTTAACTTGGTGTTTATTCTTCCAGATACAGATGAATATAGACCTCCTGTTTGGAAATCTTACTGTAAGTATGCAAATAATTTTAAATTGGGTGGGTTATAGTGCTTTATAAGTGATAGAGAAATAGAAATATTAAAATCATTAGGTATGAAGATTCATTTCATTTTGTACACATTATTGAAAAATTAATTTATAGCAGGGTTTGGGAACAGCGTAGAAGTAGTAATTGTGGGAAAACAGGAGTGTTTCCATAAGGTCTGTCTATGGTTTGCATGTCTGGAATGCATCTCATCTCTCTGAGCTTGCATGAAATTCCATATTGAACTTGAGGCCACTTGTTGACATTGGCTGATAAAAACTAATGAAAAGAGAAGGTAACTGAGAATTCAAGCAATCTAATTATTCTCAGATCCCAATTCTTTATATGGAAAAGAACTATGGGCTATATAAATGATAAGTCAGAAGGCTGTCTTCATAGAATGAATGGATGAAAACAGGCAAAAGTGGTTTTTTTTTTGTTTTGTTTTTGTTTTTTTTTTTTTTTTTAGGAATTGCTTTCCTGCATATGAGAGACCTTTGAATTCTATTTTGCTCTTTAAACTTTGCATTAGAATAAAAATCTTTTCAAAAGAGTCTAGGCTCTTTGCCCTTTATTACCCCTTCCTTGTCCTTGAGAATATGGTTTCTTCAAGTAAAAAATATTTCAGATTTTTTAAAAGTGGAAATGGGATTAATATAATCAAAGTAGCCTTAAAAAGAAATCCATGAATACTGCTGACGCCATTACTGTAAGTTTTTGTTTATGTATGGAGTTGCATAAGCAACCTGAGAAACCTGTACTTTAGACATACATTATCAACATCTTTGTAAGTGTTGAGTTATCCTAAGTTTTGATATTTGTAAGTTGCCGAAATTTGCCGCCTGCAGGATCAGCTATTCAGATTCTTGGTTTTGTGTTCCCAGAACAACAGATAGGTTTATTTCAGCAGGTTGCTGCTTTGGGCTACTTATAGTAAGCAAAATATGAATAATCTCTAGAGATACTGCCATAGAGACTTTTTCCCCACCCCTGCCTGTGCCTTTTTTGTTTATGGGAAGTATAGTTCAAAGAATGTATAAAAATGACTAATGTTCTTCTTAAAAATTTGTCTCACAATATCATTGGCTAAAAACCTATTTAAAATTCTTGTCTGCATTTTCTGGTTTTCAGTTTACCTTTGTTCTCTTTGTTCTGACTTGTACCTTGCACATTTTTTATGTAAGAGCATCTATGAAGCCTCACACTGTTATGGAATCATGGTGATGATTTTTTTTCCTCTGAAGAATATTGATCACTAAATGTAGTATAGGCAGTTTGTATTTCTGTATCTCTAAATGTCTCCTAGTAGCCATCATTTTTAAAAAATGGCATATTTCTTTTTTTTTTTTTATTTTTGGAGACAATTCTGCTACTGAGTTTTAGTTTTTTGTTTTTTTTTTTTTAGTAACCTCAATGCCTGAGCTCCCCCCAGCATAATTCTAAAACTTTACAAATATGAATCAATAGGAAAATAGAACTAGCAAGAAGTCTAAGTTGAGGATTTTTATTATTTCTTAAAAAAATTTTTTTAATGTTTGTTTATTTTTGAGAGAGAAACAAAGAGTGTAAGTGGGGGAGGGGCAGAGAGAGAGGGAGACACAGAATCTGAAGCAGGCTCCAGGCTCTGAGCGGTCAGCACAGAGCCCGACACGAGGCTCGAACTCCAAAGCTGTGAGATCATGACCTGAGCCAAAGTTGGATGCTTAACCAACTGAGCCACCCAAGCACGCTTAAATTCAATAATATGCGATTATATATGTAGAAAGAGAAGAAAAATTCCCTCCCAGAGATAAACTTAGATATACATAAACATACTTTCTCTGATGACCACCGTGTTCTATTCATTCTTTCTTCATTACAAATCAACCTGAAGTGAGGCTAGAATGTCGTGGTATTGGTGTAATTTTCACTGATTCATTTTCAGATACTCTGAAAATCATCCTTTCCTTGGCAAATTATTTCAGTATCTGAATTCCTTCTTTTGCTGCATTTACTCTATTTGAAGAAGCGGTGGTAACTTTGGCTCAGAAATTTTGTTTTTAGGGGAGATTATCTTTGAAGATAGATGTTTGCAATATAAATAGGGGAGAAAAACACATCTGTCACTTCTACCATAATCCTAATTTTAGTTTCAAGTTTGACATGTAATAATGTGCTTTAAAAATCGATAACCATTGGGGCGCCTGGGTGGCGCAGTCGGTTAAGCGTCCGACTTCAGCCAGGTCACGATCTCGCGGTCCGTGAGTTCGAGCCCCGCGTCGGGCTCTGGGCTGATGGCTCAGAGCCTGGAGCCTGTTTCCGATTCTGTGTCTCCCTCTCTCTCTGCCCCTCCCCCATTCATGCTCTGTCTCTCTCTGTCCCAAAAATAAATAAATGTTGAAAAAAAAAAACAAATTTTAAAAAGAATCGATAACCATTGGGGCGCCTGGGTGGCTCAGTCAGTTAAGTGTCCAACTTCTGCTCAGGTCATGATCTCTTGGTCTGTGAGTTCGAGCCCCCCGTTGGGCTCTGTGCTGACAGTTCAGAGCCTAGAGCCTGCTTCGGATTCTGTGTCTCCTTTCTCTGCCCCTCTTCTGCTCATGCTCTGTCTCTCTCTATCTCAAAAATAAATAAACATTAAAAAAATTAAAAAATATACACATATATAACCATTATTTGCTTGTATTAGAGACGTGCCTTATGCAATACAACCACCAAGAATTCAGGAAAATAAAGGGCCAGATTTTGGAGAACACAGCCAAATACCCAGTACTAATTTGTTACAAGGTAAAAAGACATTTGTGTGGATTATGATTTTTCTATTTATGCTTGCCTTTGGGCTTTCACTAAGTTTAGTTTCTTTTATTTTCTTCGTGTTGCTCTTAACAGATTTTAATTTAATAACAAATAGAACTGTAACACAGTTTTCTGTAAAAAGCAGCCAGTTTGTGATTCCTAATATATTTATGCTTTCTGCAGAAGGGCAATTTAGAATTGTTTGTAATAGCGGAATATTAGAAAAAACCTAAGTGTCTGCCATAGGAGAGACATAGGTTAACTGAACAACCTATAACACCAAAAAGAACGAGGAAGATATCTGTGAGCTGATGTGGAATGATTTACTTTCTGTCTTTACAGTATATCAGCTGCAGCAGGAAGCCCCTCATCCTCGAAGAATTACCTGTACTAATGAGGTGGGTGTGATGCGACTGTTATAAGAACGTGTCTCTCAAGTGATGAATCACTGTCTTCTACTCCTGAAACCAATATTCCACTCTATATTAACTAACTAGAATTTAAATTAAAATCCGAAAAAAACACAACCACCACAAACCAACAAAAAACCAAAATGTCTCTCGGTCACGTGTTTACCAAACTTTCACCTTCCTCCCGTGGCATGGTTATTTGTGGGATTGGCCAGTTATGTTAGTTAGCTTCATAAAGTTGTACTTGAATGCATCTTTCTTAATGTTCTCCTCAGTTGCACTAACTGTCACTTTTTAATGGACTATTTGGAGTATAGAATGTGACAGTGTAGTTTTAAGTGATGTTAGTATTCTTCTCGGTTAAGTCACACATTCTTCAATAAAGTTTGAAGGCATTATTGAAGTAACTTTTCCATTAAAAGAAAGATTTATATTGTGGTTTTGAAAATGAGCAGAAGACATGAACGGTACTTATCACCGTATTTTCAGTACTGAAAAGATGTTCAACTTCACAAACAATAAGAGAAATGCAAATTAAAATACACAGAGAGACCATTTCCACCTTTTTAGATTGGCAAAAGTTCAAAAGATTAGACTATGCTTAGTTGGTAAGTCTGTGAAGAAACAAACACTCTCATATATTGCTGATGGGAATGTGAAGTGTTACATTTTATGAGAATTTTGTGATACCTGACAAATCGATACCTGCATTTACCTACCAGTCCAATTTCTAGTGATTTACCCTGATGAATTACCTGTACAAATATGGACTTATATACGCCCAAAGTTTTTGATTAGAGGATTATTTGTAATAGCAGAATATTAGGGAAAAAACCTGAATATCAGTCCATAGGGGACCGATTGAATAAACTGTGATATTAAAAGGAATAAGGAAGTTTCTGTGAGCCGATACGGAATGATTCCAGGTAGAAAGTGTATACGCAGACATACCTTGGAGATATTGTAGATTTGGCTAGACCCACTGCAATAAAGCCAATATTGCAATAAAAAGAGTCAAATGAATTTTTTTTGTTTTTTCGTACATATGAAAGTTATGTTTACACTATACTATAGTCTTTTAAGCATGCAATAGCATTATGTCTAAAAACACAATTTACACACATGAATTTAAAAATACTTCATTGCTAAAAATGCTGTCATGTAAGCTTTCAGTGAGTGTAATCTTTTTGCTGGTGGAGGTTCATGCCTCAATACGGATGGCTGCAGTTGGTCAGTTGTGGCTGGTGAAGGCTGGGGTGGCTGTGGCAGTTTCTTAAAATAAGACAACAGTGAAATTTGCCACATTGATGAACTCTTCCTTTCACGTACGGTTTGTAGCATGTAATGCTGTTGAGGAGCATTTGAAAGAAGCAGAACTTCTTTGAAAATCAAGAGTCAATCCTCTCAAACCCTGCTGCCACTTTGTCAACTAAGTTTAGGTCATATTCTAAATCCTTGTCGTTTCAACAGTCTTCATGCCATTTTTATCGGGAGTAGATTCCATCGCAGGAAACCGCTTTCTTTCCTCATGTACAAGAAGCAACTCCCTGTTTTATCCTGAGATTTCAGCAATTTGGTCGTATCTTTAGGCTCTACTTCTAATTCTAGTTCTTCAGCTGTGTCCACCACATCTGTGGTTGCTTTCTCCACTGAAGTCTTGAACCCCTCAAAGTCACCCATGAAAGTTGGAATCAACTTCTTCCAAATTCCTGTTAATGTTGGTATTTTGACCTCCTCCCATGAATCATGAGTGTTCTTTGTGACATGTGAAATGGTGAATCCTTTCCTGACGGTTTTCAGTTTACTTTGCCCAGATCTATAGAGGAATCACTATCTATGGTAGCTATAGCCTTATGAAATGTATTTCTTAAGTAATAAGGCTTGAAAATCAAAATTACTCCTTGACTCATGAGTTACAGAATAGATATTGTGTTAGCAGACATGAAAACATCATTATTCTTATTGTACATCTCCATCAGAGCTCTTGGGTGACCAAGTACATGATCACTGAGCAGTAATATTTTGAAAGGAATCTTTTTTTCTGGGCAGTAGGTCTCAACAGTGGGCTTAAAATAATCAGTAAATCAGATGTGCTGTCATCCAGACTTTATTGTTCCATTTATAGAGCGGAGGCAGAGTAGAATGAGCAGAATTCTTAAGGGCCCTAGGATTTTCAGAATGGTCAGTGAGCACTGGCTTCAGCGTAAAGTCTCCAGCTGCATTATCCCCTAACAAGAGTCAGCTTGATTTTTGAATCTTTGAAACCAGGCAATGACTTCTCCTCTCTCAGAGTTCTAGATGACGTCTTCTTCTAATATAAGGCTGTTTCATCTTTACTGAAAATCTGTTGTTTAGTGTAGCCACCTTCATTCATTAGCTCTATCTTCTGGATAACTTGCTACAGCTTCCACGTCAGCACTCACTGCTTCACCTTGTACTTTTATCTTACAGAGACGGCTTCTTTCCTTAAAGCTCATGAACCCACCTCTGCTAGCTTCCAACCTTTTTCCTGCAGCTTCCGCACCTCTCTCAGCCTTTATAGAATTGAAGAAAGTTAGGGCTTTGCTCTGAATTAGGCTTTGACTTAAGAGAATGTGGTAGCTCGTTTGATCTTCTATCCAGACCAGAACTTTCTCCATTATTGCTTTCTTATCATTCATGTGTTCACTGGAGTAGCTCTTTTCATTTCCTTCAAGAACTTTTCTTTTACATTCACAGCTTGGCTAACTGGGATAAGAGGCCTAGCTTTTGGCCTCTCTCAGCTTTTGACGTGCCTTTCTCACTAAGCCTAATTGTTTCTAGCTTTTGATTTAAAGTGAGAGATGTGTGACTCTTTCCCTTGAACATTTAGAGGCCACCGTAGGGTTATTCATTGGCCTACTTTCTATCCTGTTGTGTCTCAGGGAATAGACCCAAGGAGTAGGAAAGAGATGGGGAATGCCCAGTTGGTGGAGAAGTCAGAACACACACAACATGTAGGGATGAAGTTTGCTATCTTATGTGGGTGAGGTTTGTGGTGGCCCAAAACAATGATGATGCTAACATCAGAGATCCTTGATTACAGATCACCATGACAAACATAATAATAGTGAAAAAGTTGGAAGTATTGTGAGAGTTACCAAATTGTGACACAGAGACACAAAGCGAGAAAATGCTGTTGGAAAAATGGCGTGAACAGCCTTGTTGGATGCAGGGTTCCCACAAACCTTCAACATGTGAAATCCCCAGTGTCTGTCAAGTGCACAAGAAAATGAGGTGTGCCTGTATGGTAATTATGGTCCCTTTTTAGTAGTAAAAAAGGGAAAAATGGGAAAAAAGTTAAGCGTTTTGTGCAAAAGAGAAACACGGGAAGGATTAACCCAGAGACCGGTGAAATAGTTATCTGTAAGGAGTGGGGCAGGGGTGGGGCTGCGGGGGGCAGAGTGGGGAGGATAAGGATGGAAGTCAGACCTCTCTGATGATGTTTTTATATAGTTGCAACTTTTGAACTATGCAGATATTTCACACATTCAAACAACAGAATTAAGTAAAAAATGATTTAAAAAGTAAACCCTAAAATTGAATACAAATAGAAACAAATGAACCTAACAAATTCATAGCATCCTCACCCCAAAATTAATTTACATAGCTTATAAACATTATTCTGACCATACAAACTTAGAGGGAAATGTACTAAGAATCATAACCTGCAAAGAGATCTTTATACTTAGCAATTTGTTGTTGTCAGTAGCACTTTGTGTGGTAATTCTGAAATTATTTTTGTGTGTAATACAGGATAGAACAAATGAGTAACTATATTAGATTTTGGGGAGCCAGTGTTCGTGGGAGATATAAATATGGAGCTTTGAATTCGACTTGGAGGCATAAATGTGAATTCACAGATTTTTAAAAGTATATTTTCTATCGCAGTCCGTGGAAAGGGCTTAGAAGCAGTGATGCCCTCGTAAGAGTAAACATACTCGGTGCCCAAATTTGGTTTCCAAGTACTATCTCCTACTGAAAGGAGCCAGTGTTCCTTACAAGAATTCCTGATTCCAGAACATGGGGCAATGACTTCTTAGAACCTTTTATATCGGAAAGCAAGAAGAACTCAAACGGATGGGGACATGTCAAAAGATCCTAGGAGCCCACTTGAAGGGTTATCACAGATAACACAGAAAAGATAATCTGTTGGTCCATAATGATGCTTACCAAAAAAACTACCCCAATACAAAGAAAAAAACAACAGAGGGACAGAGTATAAAGTCCTTTACAGCAGAAACATAGCTAAACATGTAGAAGGAGTGATAATGATTGTGCTGATAATTGAGTCAAGCAAGGATCATCACTGGACATTAAAACCATTGAGTAAAAAGATTGTAGGTGAAGAGAATGTTTACATGGTTCTAAGGCCTCACCCTACTAATTATTTATGCATTGCAAGGAGAAAGATATATTTTTATAGTGGAGGGATCTGGCACGCTCACCCTTATCTACATGATCAACTTTAGCATTACCTGTATTGGGACAAACTGACGTGTCTCTGGATGTGATGTAATGAGGCATGCACAATGCCATCTAGATAGTACTTACGCCAAAAATGTTTCACTTAAATCTGTTTGTGAAGTATGAATCAGACAGATCCAAAATGTGTACATTCTATAAGACATCGGTCCTGCAAATGTCCTTTTCATAAAAGAAATAACAGTGGTGGGAACATTCTAAAATGAAGGAGACTAAAGAGATATGACCACCGTATGCAGTATGCCTACCTTGAGAGGGTCGTAGAGACAGAGAGCTCTCTCTCTCTATTTAAGGCTGCACATTTTGGGTATAATTAGAGAAATTTGAATATGAACTATATATTAGGTAATAGGGAATCCTAATAACTTTCTTAGATGATATACTATTAAAAAGAATTGCTTCTCCATTGTTTAAAAACATGTGAAATGGATTCTGTTATTGTGAAAACTGGCTAAACATTGAACAGCCCTGAAAGCATATAGTCATAAAATTAATTTATCAAATTAGTCAGGGATTTCATGAGATTATCTTTTAAGTGTCCTGCTGCAATTTAAGTATTTGTAGGCGTCCAGTCTGCACGTCTGTGTGTATGGGGTAGCGCTTGATGATTGCATTTTATTGCTACTGTGCCATGATCAAGCATGACGAAATAATTTTATATGTAGTGAACATTTTTTATAAATGCTGTCTAGTAAAATGTTTCATTTTGTTATACTCTGGCGAGACACAACTTTTTAAACTTTTAAGAGAAAGTAAGATATTGGCAGTAGTTCTGTGAAAAGTCTGGAAGTGTTATTAACACAGTTATCTTTATTGAGAAATGTCTGTACTTTGCCTTTCTCAGAATTTGAGGCCACCTAAATGAAGACATAATAAAAGGAATTCAGAAAGAAAAGTTGAGGAAAATAAAAAACACATAGATGCCGGTTGATTGCAGTGCTGATTAAGGATCAATAAAATTGTGTGAAAAGGGAATCACAGTAATAAAGTACGCAATTCCTAAGGATCAGAAAGGCTAATAAGATCCAGTTTTTACCTGAACTAAATTCTTTAAAAAAATTATGTAGCTTACTAAATGAAATACATTTATTGATGTTACTTACATTGAGCAGCTACAGTCTTACAGCAAAAGTAGGTGTATGATCGTTTCTTATAGCAGCTGGCATAACATTAAGGAGCAACAAATTACTGAAGCTAATTGTTAAAGGGCTAAACTGTAGCCTTCTGATGATCCACCTTGATACAAAGAGACGACATAGAATGCTAGGAGATTGGATGGCTCTTAGAGTCTCTGAAAATAATTTCTCTTGATTTAGTTTTGTGACGTAGTTGACAAAATACTGCCATGCCCTGAAAAAGAAGAGAGTCATATTCTATACTGTTGGTTAAAGGAAGGCATATAAGTACTGGAAAACAAGGGATACAATTGAGATTTTCTTACTTAAATTTCCCGTTTTCTTTTAAAGATGAATTTCTTTCTTTTTTTAAAAAATGTTTTATTTATTTTGAGAGAGAGTGTGTATGAGCAGGGGAGGGGCAGAGAGAGAGAGGGAGAAAGAGAATCCCAAGCAGGCTCCACACTGTTAGCCCACACAGAGCCTGATGTCGGGTCTGAACTCACGAACTGTGAGATCATGACCCGAGCTGAAATCAAGAGTCAGACGCTTAACCAACTGAGCCAGTCAGGTGCCCCTAAGTTTTCTTATTTAAATTGTTTTCAGTCTGCTTAGGTTTCTTTCACAAGAAGTTAGTAATCATGTTCTAAGGGCAAATTGGTGGGCAAGGGGGGCATCTGGGTCGCTCAGTCGGTCGGGTGTCCCACTTCGGCTCAGGTCATGATCTCACAGTTTGTGAGTTTGAGCCCCACTTCGGGCTCTGTGCTGACAGCTCAGAGCCTAGAGCTTGCTTCTGATCCTTTGTCTCCCTCTCTCTCTGACCCTCTCCCGCTCATGCTCTCTTTCAAAAACAAATAAACTTCAAAAAAATTTTTAAAAATTGGTGGGCAAGGAATGCTGCTCTGTGTGCAAAAGGATTTACTGTGGACTGGCCCTTCTATCAGACTGTAACCACCCTCACACATTGTTCAAAACTGATAACCTATTAGCTACTCAACTTTGCTTAATAAAGGGTAGTTATGCATGCATAAAATATGCATATTTAATTAGCAAGTCAGTAGTGATATTTCTGTATGTGACCAATTTCTGTAATAACAACATCTTTCTGTTTTCATCAGGTGATAACTAATGGACAATTAATAAATAGTGAGAAATGGTCTCATTTTAAAGACATGACATTCCCACTCAATATTGCTGTAATGTTAAATTTATAAATATAGATATCAAGAGTATGTCACTAACGCTAATAACCTACTTTGAGCAATATTCAATCTCATTAAATTTCTGTAAAACAATCAAATAACTTAGATATCTATTTGAAATGAAAGTAAAGCGTTCATCAGTAAGATGGAGCTAATGTAAAAATACTTCTTGGATAAAGAAAGTTTCAGTCTTAGTCTTGATTAAATGATAAATAGTGTGGGGGCGCCTGGGTGGCGCAGTCGGTTAAGCGTCCGACTTCAGCCAGGTCACGATCTCGCGGTCCATGAGTTCGAGCCCCGCGTCAGGCTCTGGGCTGATGGCTCGGAGCCTGGAGCCTGTTTCCGATTCTGTGTCTCCCTCTCTCTCTGCCCCTCCCCCGTTCATGCTCTGTCTCTCTCTGTCCCAAAAATAAATAAACGTTGAAAAAAAAATTAAAAAAAAAATGATAGTGTGGGAGAATTAAAGATCCTTGGGAGTGATGAGCACTAAAGATAAAAATGTACTGAGTAACCAGTTGATGTTCAACCTCAAATATTTAACTGGGGAATTGGATTTGGGACATTAAGCACTAAGAGGCCACTGTGTTTTTAAGGGGGAAAAGGAAACAGGATTTAATTACCACCGGAATGTGGAGAGAAAAAGAGAAAAGTTAATGCGGTAGATAAACTGATGGTTCTTTTAAATAAAGGTTATTAAATTCTATGGGCACTAATTGTAACTATAAAAATGGTCCAATGACATTGTCTTTAAGGAAATGTCTGCAGTCATAAGAGAAGGAGAACTGACCCTGTTCACGTGTACGTGAACATTTCCCTTCCCTTTTCTTCTAACCGTAGCATTGTATTGCAGATTATCAATTCAGAGGCTGGGGAATTAGGCACACCCAAAGGGAGTACGCATTTAGTTGCCAGCCATGTTTTGTGACCTTCTCTTGTGGTCTAAGCCCTTACCCGGTGATGAGCTCCATATTCTGCACTTTCTCAGCTGAATTGCTATTAGCATTCATCAGATCAAGACACATAACACTGTATTTTAAAACCTGAATTCTACTGTTCAAACAAATCACAAATTATTGAAGACAGAACTCGTAAAACACGGTATATCTGGTAGTAAGAAATAACATGATTTAACAGAAAATAAAATTGTAATGCTTTTTTTTCTAATTTCAGAAGATCTTTCCAATTGCCGTTATGAGTGTTAAAATATAGAACATTTTAAAAAATAATTATTTTTGAGAGAGAGAGGACATACGTAGGAAGAGGCAGAGAGGGAGAGAGAATCCCTAGCAGTCTCCTTGCTGTCAGCACAGAGCCCGATGCAGTGCTCGAACTCATGAACAGTGAAATCATGACCTGAGCTGAAATCAAGAGTCAGGCTCTTGACCGACTGAGTCACCCCAGTGCCCTGAAATATAGAACGTTTTTTATTAAAGGCTATTTGTTAGGAGAAAAATGTTGAAATTTAAATATAAATAGTTCTTTTTGAAGGAAAGATGTCCAGGTCCACAACTAAGTATTTTAGGCATGCTTTAGAGACTAAGCAAATACTTAAAAGCCTGAAAATGATTCTTAATAATATTGTTAGAGTGCAGTTTTATCTTACAGTGGAGTGAATTCAGAATTTAGCACGTGAAGTGAAAGTCTTACATAATCAGAATTTCCCCTAGAAATCGCTTATCACCTGTAAAGTGTATATGTTTGTGTATGCAGCTCTGGATCAATGTAGAAATGTATAAATATATAATGCAATGAAATATAGCTTATAATAAATATATCACATATATACTTATGAGATTTTCAGTTATGTAAAGTGATTTTGTTATTTTTTAAAAAATGTTTCTTTTTGAGGGAGAGAGAGAGAGAGTGAGCGAGCAGGAGAGGGGCAGAAAGAGGGGGAGAGAGAGGATCTGAAGTAGGTGCTGAAGTCAGACACTTAACTGACCGAGTCACCCAGACACCCTGATTTTGTTATTTTATGTCAAGCACCTGGTTGAATTCAAGTAAATGTTGGGGGGAGGGGGTGGGGAGAGAGAGAGAGAGAGAGAGAGAGAGAGAGAGACAGATACAGGTATAAATTATACAGGTACACAATATGTATATTTGAGTAGAGATATCAAAGAACTTCCATATCTTTAGTTGATTTGTACTAATATGATGTAAATCAAACTAGTTTGGCATTTAAGCATCCTTAAACACAAAGTCTTAAAATGGATACACTTTTTATTTTTTCTGGCAGCCAAAGAGTGGGAATGTAGTTACGACTTTTAAGTGCACAAAACCAAATCTCTGCTCTTTGTGACACATTTTGGAGCTGGTGTTGCAGGGAGCTGGATAGCAGTTCTGAGGACGCTGCTTCTTACTGTAACAACCAGTTGTGTTTTCCAGGGTAATGGGTAAGGCAGGCTAAGGCCGGACAGAATGCATCAAACTCGAGTTCAGTGCTGTTAGTGTAATGAGAAATACGGAGAAAGTTACACATTTCGTGTTGTATTCTAATTCTAGTCACAGTACCGGTTAGATGTATATTTGATACACATTTTGCCAGCACATGTTTTAAAAAGTCTCTCTTCAAATCTGGTTATGGAAGTATGAAATTGACGGTAATCATTTCTCTACTTACTGTCTCACCCCGGCAGATTATATTCAGCACCTGGCTATGATGACTTCTGCGTAATGAAGGCTCATAAATGTTTGTTGGATGAATGAATATTGTTGCGTACTTTATTTTGCAACATAATGCTCTTGTTATATGGTTTGCAAAAATACATATATTAATGCCTATAGCTCTTCGAGAGGCTCCAGTTTTTTTTGTAGCCTGTGTGTATTTATTCATTGAATCAGTATTCTCTGAGGGGCTTCTGTCTGCTAAGTCTTCAAGATTCAAGTCAAATAAAGCAAGTCCCCTCTCCTCAAGGAGCTTCCTGTCTAGCTAGAGGATGGAGCAATGAATCCAGCATTACGGCAGATCTGGTGACAGTTGCCTGGTTGCGCGTGTGCAGTTCCTGTGGGCAAGTGCAGAGTTCTTGTGGGAGTGTGGCAGATGCGACCGCAGAGCTAAGCAAGCATCGCTAATAAAAACTTCCGTGTTCTAAGCATAGACCTTGGGAGTTTATCCTGATAGCTGTGGAGAGTGAAAGTGTGTTCATGCGATTGGACTTAGACATAGAAAGCACATTCTGTCTGCAGTGTGGAAGATGGACTGGAAAGGAAGATGGACATTTTAGAGGCAAAAAGACTGGTTTAGGAGGGGTTACAATAATCCTAGGGGAAAGTGATGAAGGCACATAATACGACACTGTTCCTGAAAATAACCAAGAGGGGCGGGAATGGGAACAGGTGAAGCGGAAGAATTCACAGGACTCTGGTGAGTAGAGAGTCATGGAGCTGAATGAGAGAGAAGTCTAGGTAGATGATGGCGAGCCAGTCTGCTTCCCTCTCTCGATCTTCTCTAATGTCATACTTGCTTGGCAAAACCACAACCCTGTTTAAAATCTACATCTGCCTACTCCCCATGTACTTCCAAGAAACTGTATATGGCTGGAGGAAAACGAAGTGCTGAATAGGCTTCACAAGAAATTTATGAACCTCAAGTTGATACTTCCTGCTCACTGGTAATCATACCATGCTTTCCCCTCAAACCTTCAATACCTTCTTCCTCCCCTAATTCCCAGCTCATAATTTTATGTCCTGCTTTATTCCTGATGGAAGCAATCAGAGGAGGATTTCCACAAACTTTCAGTGCCACATCTACCTACCCAGCCGTCAGGGTTTGGGTCCACGTGTTCTGCATTCTTGCCTGTTGTCCTAAATCATGGTAAGCTGTCCGCTACACTCGATTCCGTTTCCTTTCATCTCCTTGAGGACCCAATCCTAGCAATCTCCCCTCTCTTATCATCAGCAGTGTTTTGCTTCTTACATCAGCCCACAAACATCCTGTTATTTCTCCCGTCTTAAAGAATTGTCTTGACCCTACTTTTTCCATCTGCCCTGCCCAATTTCTTTGTTCCCCTTTGTAGAAAACACTTGAAACTGTTACCTATACTTGGTGCTTCCCATCCTGCTCCTCCTGTTTTCTCTTAAACCCACTTCAGTCAGGCTGTTAACCCACTACCGCTCCAGTAGAACTGCGTAAGGTCACCAATGAGTTCCAGTTTGCTCGATCTAATGGCCAGTTCTGCTTGTCCAGTCAGCAGCACGTGGTACAGATGATGACTCGAGATACCCTCTCCTCACTTCATTTCCAGGACAACAGCCTTTTGGTTTTTCTCCTGCCCTCACAGTCACCTTTGCTGGTTCGTCTTCTCCCTGGCTTCAGTGTTCAGGTGTTCTAGGGCTCAATCCTTGATCTTCATTTCTTCTCTGCCCCTATTTATTCCCTGGTGAGGTTGCTGTTTCAGGTTTTAATAAAACTTACATTTCCCAGTCCAGTCTTCTTTCCCCAAATTCCAGACCATGTAATCAATTGCTTCTTCTATATCCTCCCTTGATGTCATCTCAAATATAACACATCCAAAACAGAACTGAACTTTACCCTCCTCCCCAAACCTGCTTTACCAAACAAAGCTTCCCACGTGTCGGTTAATGGCTGTTCCTTCCAGTTGCTTAGATCAAAAGCCACGCAGCATCCTTGAGGTTTTTTCTTCTTCTTTCTTTCTTTCTTTTTTTTTTTTTTTTTCCTCTCACCAACCCATGATTAATCAGGAAACCATACTGGGTCTATTTTCAGAATATGTGCACAATACGTCAAGAATCCTACCACTTACTTCCATGGCTGCCATTTGGGTATGAACTGTGAGAACTGCTAGACACCCACCTAAATTCATTCTTCCTTTCTTTAGAAACCTGGTTGGGCTAAATCTCTCCATCTTCATCCATATGACAGTTCTCTTGTGGAATAGAAGTGAACTTGAATGCCGGACCCGTTAAACCTTCCCATCTAAGTTCCTCTGTGTTACGTTCCTTTCTTCTTGGATCCAGATAAAAACAGGGGATCTCGAAAAGATGGTGGCAAAGCTAAAAGATGGAAGCTGCTTGGATGTTGGTCTTCCTGACCTGAATACTAATCCATTAGAGATGTTATACAAGCAAGAAATAAACTTCTGTTGTGTCTGTTTGGTATATATTTAAGCCAATTTGTCATCGTAAATTATTCTGCCCCAACATACAGTAATCTCTCAGTTGTGTAACTGAAATAGTCCTTAACTGATCTTTCCCCTCGTAGTCTGCTCTCATCACAGAAGTTTCCTTTTAGAACTTCAGTCAGATCTCGTCACTTTTCTACTCAGAACCGTGCAGTGGCTCCCCATTTCACCCAGAGTAAAAGCCAAGTCCTTACAAGGGCTTCTGAAGCCCTATATAATCTCCCCATCCACTTTATTTTTTTTGTACTTATCTCCTACTGTTTCCCTGTCTCTTCTTCTCTAGCCCATCCTGCTTCAACCAGACCAGCCTTCTTGTTTTTCACATACTCCAGCTGTGCTCCTCTCTCCAAGCCCTTGCACCAACTCCTTTTTCTGGAATGTTCTTCCCTCTAATATTTCTCCTCATAGTCTTTAAGTCTTCCAAGTCTTCCCTGGTCAGTAAGGCCCATCCTGGCCACTGTATTTAAAATTCTACTTTGTCAACCCCCCAGCATTTACAGTTCTTACTTATTCTACGTTGTTTTTTTTGTTTTTTTTTTTTTCAACGTTTATTTATTTTTGGGACACAGAGAGACAGAGCATGAACGGGGGAGGGGCAGAGAGAGAGGGAGACACAGAGTCGGAAACAGGCTCCAGGCTCTGAGCCATCAGCCCAGAGCCCGACGCGGGGCTCGAACTCACAGACCGCGAGATCGTGACCTGGCTGAAGTCGGACGCTTAACCGACTGCGCCACCCAGGCGCCCCTCTACGTTGTTTTTATAACACTTTTCATTTTGTAACATACTATGTAGTTTACTGATTTATTATCTTTATTGTTTATTGCGATATCCTTTTCCTTGAATATAATAAGCTCCGTGAGGGTAGGATCTTGGTCTGGGTTGTTCAACAGTATGTCCCAGGTGCCTTGAACAGTGCTTGACACGTAAGTAGGTGCTTAATAAAGACATTGGTTATGTGAATGAATTGGGGGTATAAAGCATTTGTTTTATGTTTACTCTGTTTTAGGGGACTTATTTTGCTGGGTGGGAGCACAAGAGTTTGTTTCAGAAGTGGGAAGAAAGCACCTGAATTGCAATTGTAGCTTCACAACTGATTGCTGCTAGATGCTGACAGGCTATATATAGCTTTAGAACTTCGGGTTCTAAAAATAAAGGTTATCATGCTCATAGATCTCTTGGGTGTTGTGACCATTCGTTATTTAACACTTAAAGTATGCGGCTGGAAAGTATTGTTTTATGAATGCTGACTAGTCCTGTTTGTTGAATTAGTAAAACCAACTATTTATTTTAAAATCAGCCTGTCACTCAGAGCCTGTTTTCACCTTATTTTACTTTTGAAAGGGCCCCTTTTTGGTGTCATTTTTTGCTCTTGTTTAAAATTCAGTGTTCGTAAGCAATTGGGTAGTAAGATATGCTTTGATGTCACAATCTGCGATGCCCTAATGTAGAAGTATATTTATAAAATTGGAGATCGCAACTACAATTCCAAAAAGAGCTCCTTTACCACGTTAACTGTTACATAAACAGATTGGTGGTTTCTACCTCTCTATTCCCAAAACCTACAAGTTGCTTTAATCTAAGGTGGGAAAGTAGTGAACAAAGAATCTTGTGTTTTTAAATTTATCTGTTATCCTTTTTTAGTTCAGTCTATTAATAAAAGAAGAAACTAATATCAGGAAGCTGAATAACTGGTGTTTAGCAAGTCACTGAGTAGTAATTACAGAGCTTTAAAAAAAAAAACCCTGTAAATACGTTTTCTTCACTGAATTTGTGAAATCTGACGGTAAATAGAGAAATAACCTATTTGGCATGCTGAGGGTTAGTGGTTTTCTTGGCTAAGTCTAACATACAATGAAAAGGAAGCTGCGTTCTTAGCACTTTTCACTTTGATCTAAATATCATCAAGAATGCTACAGAATTGAGGAGGGCGGCAGGTACCTAGAAGTTTATCTTACTGTTAATGGAGGATAAAAAATTAAACAGTCTTTGTAAGTTCTATAACATTTCTGATCTCTTTTTTCTCACTTCTTCCCTAGAAGTCATTTCCAGCCATGTAGTCATTTGATGTGTACTTACTCCTCCACTATGCTGGCGCTGTTTTTTGTTTTTTTTTTTTTTTTTTAAGTTGTTGTAAGTTTAAATTGTTATGGCTTGTTGAAGCTTAACTATTACCCATGTTGATATTTTCTGTGGTATAAAGTGCAGTCAAAAAAAACCTAGTAATTTAGAAAATGTCGTGAACAAAAATTGTACTTCAGTGGAAAACTGTGCATTGTTTACATGTAGCGCATCCTTCCGGGTTATCCAGTTCCAGTCTTGTACGTATGTATGTATGTGTGTACATATTTGTTTATTTATTTCGGGGGGGGGGGGTGGAGAGAGAGAGAGAGAGAGAGAGAGAGAATAAGTGGGGGAGGGGCAGAGAAAGAAGGAGAAACAGAATCTGAAGCAGGCTCCAGGCTCTGAGCCATGAGCACAGAGCCTGATGTGGGACTCGAACCCATGAACTGCGAGATCGTGACCTGAGACAAAGTTGGATGCTTAACTCACCGAGCCATCCAAGCGCCCCTCCATTTCTAGTCTTTGATTGTCCTTGAGCGGTTGTAAAATTCCTCCTCCTGTTCTTCCTCTCACTTCCTTCTCGCTTTCCTCCTGCCTGACTAATACAGGAAACTAAAATAGATCCAAAGTTAGAGTACTGAGTGACTTACTAATTCAGAATCTGCCATTGTAGGAAGCAAATACCAAATGTGTATTTTTCTCCCTTTTCCCCTCTTCTATGTCTCTAAACAACTGAGCCCCTTTGAAAAACAATGCAAAACAAAATCTTGACACTTGTAAACATTTGTACTTTGTGTGTAGACTTTATATATATACTCTAGACTGCTGCCTGAAAAAAATAGGAAATATTTGGCCAGGGTTCTGTTATTTCTTACAATTTCATATATGTATACCCTAACTTTTACAAGCATCGTATAGACTTCCAGACTAGGTTTAAAGTACCTGCCTCCAAGTACTATTTTTACAGTGGGAACAAGAAAGAGATAATGATTTTCTGTAACTTCTAACCAGGTCAATACCACTGTTAGAAAAGAGCAGCATTAAACATTTTGGAAATTTTCTGAATTTTCTGCTTCACTGTTCTCGTGACATTGCCTTCAGAATTACATGTTCTTTAAATTTGAATTTAAATTAGAAAAATTTGTGGGTGGGGGAACAACTGTTCTGATTTATAGTCATGGGATAAAGTTGCCTTAGTGAAAAAAAACTAATCTGAAAGGTCAGTCTATAACGTAGGGGAGGAGGGGGGGAATTAACATTTATAATGCTTTTAGTGTTTATTTCTACAGTTTCCAGATTTCCTTTGGAGAGCAAGAAACATATATTAAACAAGCTCTTCTTGTTTTTGTGGAAAATAAGATAAGAAATAAGACTTCTTTAATTTGAAAGAGTGTGATTGGTGAATTTGATTAAAATGTTTTACATATGAAGAAAATAGTTCTTGGTGGCTGGGTGGCTCAGTCAGTTGAGCATCCAAATCTTGATTTCAACTCAGGTCATGATCTCAGGGTCATGGGATCAAGCCCTCCATGTGGCTCTGCACTGTGTGTGGAGCCTGCTTAAGATTTTCTCTCCCTCTCCCTCTCTCTCTCTCTCTCAAATTATATGTATATATACGTATACGTATATATCTATATGTATATATCTGTATGTATATATACGTATAGATATATACATGTACGTATATATATGTATACGTATATATATGTATGTATATGTAAAGAAAATATATAACACTGTATATTAAAAAATAATCATTAAAAAAAGAAAAAATAGTTCATTAGTTATAAACCTACAGTAAATGTTAATGTAACAAATTCCATTGATATTTCAAATATTGTAAAATGGCGTCTATTTATTGAATTCTTGTACTTTGCACTTTATGTCATATTTAATAATGGTAGATTAACTTAAAACTTTCTTTCTCTGAGGTATGACAGCCAAGCTACAAAGCATTTTATGAACATCTTTTATTTTTAGTTGGAATCTTTTTTGTTCCCCTTGTTTGCCATTTTTCCTACCCATGATATGGTATCATGAAAAAAATGTTAACTAAACAGAAAATTAGAGAAAGCAAAGCAAATAATTCAAGATAAGTACTAATTTAAAATCAGGTCTTACTTAGTCATATTGATGTCAGACTGTAAAAAGTCCCTCAACTACTATCATGAACTTTATTTTTTTAAATTATTTTTTTAGTGGGGCGCCTGGGTGGCTCAGTCGGTTGGGTGTCCGACTTCGGCTCAGGTCACGATCTCACGGTCCGTGAGTTCGAGCCCCGCGTCGGGCTCTGGGCTGATGGCTCAGAGCCTGGAGCCTGCTTCCGATTCTGTGTCTCCCTCTCTCTCTGCCCCTCCCCCGTTCATGCTCTGTCTCTCTCTGTCTCAAAAATAAATAAACGTTAAAAAAATTTTTTTTTAATTATTTTTTTAGAAACTTAGAAGCTTATGCTTATACAAATGTTTGTATGAGCATATAAATACATTTCTATTATCGCATATGACATTTAGATTCCCAGTTTGATGTATTTGAAAGTAAATCAGTTGGGATCATTAATAATCATTACTTATATTACTAACCCTTTTTTATTTGATTATGTATCAGAGTAATGCTATCCTATGAGTTTGAAGAGACTATTCCAGCTCACCACCTAAGTATTGACATCTTAGACATCAGCAAAAATCTAAATGCTGTTGTAGGGAATGAAAAACTTCTCCTTTATCCTCTTAGGTTCAGTGCCTGGGGGCAACAAATCGAACTGAGGAAAGAGATTAACAGTAGAAAAGTTCTGGGGAGGCTGGGTGGCTCAGTTAGTTAAACGTCCAGCTCTTGGTTTTGGCTCAGTCAGGTCAGGATCTCAGAGTTCGTGGGATGGAGTTCTGCTTTGGGCACTGTGCTGACAGCCTAGAGCCTGCTTGGGATTCTCTCTCTCTCCCTCTCTCTCTGCCCCTCCCCTGCTCGCTCTCTCAAAATAAATAAACTTAAAAAAGCAAAACAATACAACAGGTCTATTTCATATGCACACAGGAGGAGGGGCTCACAGCAGGTAATTGAAAACCCCAAAGAGGCAGTTTCACCCAATGGCTTCTATACCACTTGAACGAAGGATGATGAAGTGTGCTGAAGAGAGCAGACAGAAGTGTTTTGGGCTTTAGAGGGGTTAGGGTGAGTTGTGGGAAGGGGACTGGGAAATGTTTAGTAAATAAGGGTTGTTTGGTAAGGTTTATTATGCAGACTCAAGTCACCTCAGATGATAAGAGTTGTTCCCTGAGTCATTGTGTTTTTCTCTCCCTGTTATCTCTTCCTTGTTGTAAAGCTATCCCCTCCCTTTACAAAGGGAAATTTATGCCCTGCCTTGAGTTGGAAAGGGGGCAGGCTAATTGTTTTTTCCATGCTCTCTGTTTCTTAATCGCCTTCAGTGCAAAATAATCCTTACCCTAAAATGGCATATTCTGAACCCCTTCACTATCTAGATAAGAGAGAAAAAGAGTTAGTTTAAACTTGTTTTATTTGATATTTCCATTATAGAAATGCAGACAAGGTGCAGTGGGTTTGTCAGTTTTATTTTGGGCTTGTTGCATATTTTAACAGTAATATTAATCATCCTAAGGAAATTACCTAATTTCCTTTAATTCAAAAAATCTTTGAGTAAAGCAAAATAATTATTCAGCAATGTATTTTTAAAAAAAATTTTTTTTTCAATGTTTATTTATTTTTGGGACAGAGAGAGACAGAGCATGAACGGGGGAGGGGTAGAGAGAGAGGGAGACACAGAATCGGAAACAGGCTCCAGGCTCCGAGCCATCAGCCCAGAGCCTGATGCGGGGCTCGAACTCACGGACCGCGAGATCGTGACCTGGCTGAAGTCGGACGCTTAACCGACTGCGCCACCCAGGCGCCCCTCAGCAATGTAAAACCTAGTCACTTGTGTTACAAAGATGACTATTTAGGCAATCAGTGGAAGCTTATTGTGCATTTAATGTAGGACATAATCACTATTTGTCTTGGGTTGTAACACCATTGTATTGCTACACCATTTATGGCCACCAGTTCCTCAGCCACGCCACTTTGTACTTGTTGAGAATTTTCATCCATGAGTAGGGTGTATTCAAGAACTTTCCTTTCATTTTACTTCATTCCCATAGGCTTGATAAAGAGCTTTTACCTTCAGCCAAAGATCTTACGATTTGAGGGACTCCATTGAGGGAATAGATCCTAATGTGTCCAAGACTCTAATATTAAATTACACAAAAGTTAATCTTGATTTCTGTTTTTTAAAGGTGATATCGGCTATATCAGCAATGCATGAATGCATTCTTTGTTTAAAAATTACATTACAGGGATGCTAGGGTGGCTCAGTCGGTTGAGGATCTGACTCTTAATTTTGGGTCAGGTTTTGATCTCAGGGTCATGGGATCGAGCCTCATGTTGGGCTGTATGCGGAGCATGGAGCCTGGGTTAAGATTCTCTCTCTCTCTCTCTCTCTCTCTCTCTCTCTCTCTCTCCCCCTCTGCCCTTCTCCCCCACTTGTGCTCACTCTCTCTCCAATAGAAAAAATTTTAATATATAAAAAAGAAATAAATAAAAAATTATATTACAGATAATACTAAAACCTCTCTTTTGCCTTTCTTTTTTTTTTTTAATTTTTTTTTCAACGTTTTTTATTTATTTTTGGGACAGAGAGAGACAGAGCATGAACAGGGGAGGGGCAGAGAGAGAGGGAGACACAGAATCGGAAACAGGCTCCAGGCTCTGAGCCATCAGCCCAGAGCCCGACGTGGGGCTCGAACTCACGGGCCGTGAGATCATGACCTGGCTGAAGTCGGACGCTTAACCGACTGCGCCACCCAGGCGCCCCTCTCTTTTGCCTTTCTAATGGGCCTATCAGTTCATTTCCTCCCCAACCTTCCTGGAAGGAAACCACTGGAATTTGGTATATATTTTTCCACAACTCTATCTATCTATGAACATATATTAAAGCGTTACATGTAAGTGTGCTTTTCCTAAATGGTGTCATACTGTATAATTATTTCCTAACTTATGTTTGTATTTAATGGTTTGTCTTGGTGACTTCTTCATGTTAGTCCCTATAGAGCTACACATTCCCCCAACTGTGCAATTACTATAAATCAGCTTACTTATTCCTCTATTGGTGTATATTGGCATAAATATATTTATTTTCATTTTTAAGTTTTTAGTAAAAATTTTAAAATGTTTGTAATTTAATTTTTTAATTTTTTCTTTTTGAGACAGAGAGGGCACAAGTGACCAAGGGGCAGAGAGAGAGAGAGAGGGATAGAATGAGAGAGTCCCACAAGGGGCAGAGAGAGAAGGATGGAGAGAGAGAGATTGAAGCGGGGCTCACCTGGGGCTCGTGCTCACCCGACATGGGGCTGGAGCTCATCCAAAGCACGGTACGAGTTCACCCGACGTGGGACTCAAACTCATGAACTGTGAGATCACAACCTGAGCCAAAGTCAGTTGCTTAACAACTGAGCTACCCAGTCTCCCTATTTTTTTTTTATTTTTTTAAATTATTGAAGTGTAATTGACATAGAATGTCATTAGTTTCAGGTATACAACATACTGATTCAACAAATCTGTAGGTTACTCGGTGCTCACCGCAATAAGTGTAGTCACCATCTGTCACCATACAACCTTACTACAGTATTATTGACTATATTCCCTATTATCTCCATGACTTATTTTATAACCGAAGTTTGCACCTCTTTATCCCCTTTATCTATTTCACCCATCCCCTCCCTTTTGTTCCCCTCTGGCAACCATGAATTTGATCTCTGTATTTAAGAGTCTGTTCACTTTGTTTCATAGATTCTGTTTATAAGTGAAATCATATAGTATTTGTCTTTGACTTATTTCACTTTGCATAATATCTCCATATTATTACAAATGGCAAGATCCCATCCTTTTTGATGGCTGAGTAATTATATATATGTGTGTGTAACTATATATATATATGAATATGCTTTAATTATATTTATATATATAAGTATTATACTATATAATTATTGTACATAATTATATATATGCTTTAATTATATATATATATGCTTTAATTTGCCACAAATACAAAATGCAAAATTTTGAGTTAGGTTGTGGACATTTGCATTTTCACAAATATCTTTTTTTTTTTTTTTCTTCCCAAATAGGTTGAAAACAGACCAAAGTATTATGGAAGAGAGTGAGTATGGATTATGAGAAAACATTTTATAGATTGGAATATGTAAGAGAGGCAGGTAAATGGATGCTTTTAGTAAAAATAAAAGCAAGATGAAGGAGGTGTTCAAGTTTGAGTGAGTTAAATTGTTTTTTTTCATTAGAAATAGAATTCTTCTAATTAGTGAAAATATGGAAAATAGAGAAGTGTAGAGAAGAAAAGAGCATGGAAAAATGTATTTATGGAATGATGTTAAAATACAGATGCAATTCGTATAGATAAGTAATACTAGATGTGTATGAGGAAAATGTATATATTTGTGTGTGTATGTATATATTAAGTGTATCAATATATATTCACATATGTATGTACAGTGGGATGGGTGGCTTTTTGTAACACTTTTCTCTATTGTCCAAATTTTCTAAAAGTGAATTTATGCTGTGCAGAAATAACTAATGTTCACAATTTGAAATATTACCTTCTGAGGCTCTGTCTTCCTAATGGTTTTACAACAATTAGGTATTACAATTTTACAGCCTGATTTTTCCACTTAGTATTAATGAGCATTTTTCTATTTTATGAAAAATGTAATAATTTTTAAAGTCCTACTAGTTTTTCTGAGTACATATATATAAAAAAAAAGAAATATAGGCCTTTGGAAAGAAAAATAAAAATCACCTAAAAATGAAGAATCCCATCATTCTTCAAATAAAATCATTTGTTTTTCAAGACTTATGATCGTATCAGATAAACGGTGATGTATATAGCAAATATTTTAAATTTTTTCAAAATACTGTCCAAGTTTTCAAGACTTTTGTGACTAGAACACAGACACATAAGTTGGGGGGAGCCACTGCTGGTTTTTATAGTTGTACCATGATTTCGTCACTTTGCTGCTTCTGGCATTTAGTTTGCTTTTAAACTATATTATTAAAAATAACACCATCAGAAACATCTTAGCGCATAAAGCTTTTTCTGGGGTTGAAATTTTGGTTCAACTGATGTGAACAGTTTTACAGTTCTTTAAATACCCTTGTTGTCAAGTTCTTTTCCAAAGTGTGTGTCCTTTAATGAGATTTTCTTTTAAATTAATTGAGTTTTTAAAAACAAATAAATACTAAATTTTACTAATTTGGTTAATTAATGTCATTTCAACGTAAAACAAAATGCCGGTATGCTAATCTAATGGAATGTGCAACCACCAGGGACAGGTTACCATCTTCTTGCCTCCAGCAGAGTCTGATGGACCTGGTTCTGAACGACTGAGGAGTATATGGGAATAAGAAATTCCTGGAGTCTCCTTTCAGACCTAGCTGCCCTGATTGTTATGATTTGAACATTGGTATCATGAACTGTTTTAAGACTTGAATTGAGAAAGACAGAACTGTTCCCCCGAGAAAGACTCCGGAAGCTCAGCACTTACCCGCTAGTATAGTTCCTGAATTATTAAGGTGCCGTTTCAGGGCCTTTTAAATGTATCATTCCATAATCAAATGACGTTTGTTTCTTTCATACCAGTAAAAACCGCGGTTTCACTTGAGCAGTCTCTCAGTTCACTTATCCTTGAATTACTGAAAGGATGTAATGTCCGTGTAAGTTCTCTGTAAATTGTAAGTCACCATACAGATACGAGGTGGTTTTTAGTTTTTAGTGTTAATCAGCAGTCACCGCTAACGTTTTCTTTCTTTGTCAGTGTTTCCTGTCCGAATGCTATAAATGAATCCACTGCCTTTGTGTAAAGAATGTGTTATTTATGTTTTTTTCTTCGTGCTTCTTTTTCCACGTTAATCAAAAATAGGGTTTTAGCAGGGAGCGAAAGCAAGTATTCCTGTTGTTTGCTTTTGGCTTGAGTATCCAGTGATGCAGATTATGCACATTATTGGGCAATCATGCCAATTAAGGGCAACCCAGGGTCCTGGCAGCTTGCCAACATAGACTGTGAGCCAAAATTCTGGAGCAGTGCCACTAGCGTGAAGGAAGGAAATGGGACACATTTCTGTATATTTTTTAGTACGTCCATATGGTCAGCTGGCTACATAAGAAGGAAATTGTCCTCTTGAGAGAGGTGGTTTGATCTTCCCTTAGATGGATGTGAATTTTGACTTCACAATTGTTAAATGGATTGGAGAACTACTTTGGTGCGGTTCTCGTTACCGCAGAGAAGCTGGCCAGGAGCCAGGCCCCGAGAAACACAAGCAGAGTTAAACCCAACTGCTCCCCTTCGATTATATGGCAGTACTTTGTCTAGGTGGAGGGCTTTGTTTTATCTTGCTTTATTGAGAAAGGTGGAAAGCATTCAGTTTCTGAAATGACTTTTTTCTTAGGTTTCACGGCATGATCTCCCGAGAAGAAGCAGACCAGCTCTTGAGTGTGGCTGAGGGGAGTTACCTCATTCGCGAGAGCCAGCGTCAGCCAGGAACCTACACTTTGGCTTTAAGGTTGGTCATGGACCTGTAATTATAACTGTGCTTCATTTAAAACCCTCTTAATAGAGGGCTTTAAATTTTAAAAGCATCCAGCATGTAATTGAATTGGTTCTTGTTTTCTTGGGACCTAATTACCATTTTAATAGCTTTGAGACCCTTAAAAAATTCCTCATGAATGGTAGCACTCAGTAATTAAGAATTGAAAAACTTTTAAAGCATTTTTATTGTAGCTGCTTTCTTCTATTTCATCTTACCCATTCTCCCCCGTCTGTCCTGCTGTGTCAGCTCCCATCTATTTCTTGAATAAGGAAAGGAGCTAAGAAAAGATCTTTGTAACTCATAAAATTAAGGCCAATATCATTTCTCTTCGGATGGCTTTTGGCTGAAGCAGCTTCTCTTGAGAGCTCTTGGCTCTTTCCTGTCAACTAAACTTTGCCTAGTATTTTGGCTGTTCTTAGCTTATAGTACAGTGCCCAGAAACAAATATTTTCCGTTAACCCTGCAATAAAAACAGAACAGTAATACAGTAGCTTGCTTATCCATTGGGCTTACCTTATGTCACGCCTCGACCCTCATTTAATCTTCTCAGCAACTCTAGGATATATGGTCTGTCACTATCGCCACGTTGCAGATGAGGAAACTGAGGACCTAGTGATTGAATAACTTGACCAAGGTCATACATTTAATAATTTGTGTAGCTGATAACGTGAACCCAAATAATCTGGCTTCAGAGTCTGTGTTCTTACCTACTCTACATTGCTGCCTCTCCAAAGGCCTGAAATATTTACCCGTTGTCTTTGTTCATTCATTCATCTGTTGTTTCGAAAAGACTTAAAAGTAGAAACTTCCAAAGAAAAAGGTCAAAGACATAACAATTTCCTTTGGTAGCCACTAGGAGAGAACAGAAAGATGATGTTATTGCTGTAACATGAGCATGTCGAATGCTTTCTCCAATCACTTATGCCTGTTTGAGTGAGCAGGGACTGTTCTTAATTTCATCCACAAGACTTAATCTTTCTGACAAGGAGAACAATATAATTGAGTACTTTTTCGTACTGAATTCTGGATTAATTGTGTACTTGCAGAATAAAGCTCATTGCATGCGTGGAAATCGGCTTTTTATGGCAAATTATGAAGTGTAAATCCCCCTTCAATTATTTAATTATATTGTTCTTCAGGTTTACATTGTGGCATACAGGGGGAAAAAATCTGGGCTGGGAATTCAGATAGTTATTTTATTACCACTAAATGAACTAAAGACTGATTCGGCATGAATCATACAGAACTTCCTAAAGTCAGTTTTTCCCTCTTTCCACTCATAACATTTTGTAATTCTAGGATTCTGCAGCACCTCATTTCCAAATAGTCTGGTCATCTGTGTGTCTAGGGTAAACGAGTGTACATGTAAAGATTTACAGACCAGAATAACAAAGAAGGAAGGGTGGGGGTGAAGGGGAGACAGGTGTCTGCACAACACTCTTCTTCCTTTCCCCTTTATTGCCATCTGCCCTAAATCCCTTTGAGATCACACAGTAAGTTACAGAACTGAATTTGAGCTCAGTCTTGCCTCATTGCCAGGTTCAGGTACTTTCCATTATGCCATCGTGCCGCTCATCTTCTAGCGTGGCTGTCACTCAGTTTTCACTGAAGGACGTCAGTAAACACCCTAGGGTCAAGGGTTTGCTGTAGAGAAAAGTAGCACCCAAGGCCCTCAAGCTCTACCTCTTTCCCACCCTCTCACCCTCTCTCATGCTACTCCTAACTGTCATTTTTGAATCACTTTCCATCCACTCCAGCCCAGGAAATCCTAGAATAGAGAATAGAGGAGATTAGATTGTTGGGAATGTTTTTCACTCATATGTCTTGGGGAAACCTACAGCCTTCCTTTTGTTATTGAAAATGACCATAAAATTGTCACATGGAAAAGAAATAGTAATGAGTAAAAGCGGTGGTAGTGGGAGTAGGGAATTTGTGAGGACACATTGTGAGTAATTTATATGCTAAAATATGATCTTCCTTGCTTCGAGCTAGGTGTGCAGAAGGGAAGTGTTAAGGAGAATATGAAAATAAGTCGTATTGATGTATCTGATAGTCCCCGTTTCAACTGGTGCTTCTCCCAATTCACATCAGCTTGTTTTGTTTTTAACGTAATGCACTATTTCTTTGGGAACCAGTTTTATAATTTACAGGCATCAGCGTTCATTATGCTTTTACTGCGTTAACCGTGGGCCCTTAGGTTTGGAACACGTCCTTGAACGCAAGTTGCCCCATTGGCACCTTAACCTCATTGTGTCCAAAACTGAACTCACCAGTTTTACTCCCAAATATGCTGTAACATCTATATTCCCTTTGTTAGCTGATGACACTATGATTTAGTCAGTCCATAAGACTGAAACCAAGACATCACTTTTCTTTTTTCTCTTAGCTCTATTTTAAGATGTTTGTAGGCCCCGGCACTACTCCCTTTAGAGGCCCTCCCCTCACATCATAGCAAACGCTATATCCCATATCAGATATATATTTGTTTGGTGTTAAGATTGTTTAGGTTTTTTTATTTTTATTTTTTTTAATTTTTTTTTTTTTAACATTTATTTATTTTTGAGACAGAGAGAGACAGGGCATGAACAGGGGAGGGGCAGAGAGAGAGGGAGACACAGAATCTGAAACGGGCTCCAGGCTCTGAGCTGTCAGCACAGAGCCCGACGCGGGGCTCGAACTCATGGACCGTGAGATCGTGACCTGAGCCGAAGTTGGATGCTCAACCGACTGAGCCACCCAGGCGCCCCTGTTTAGGTTTTTTAAAAAAATTAATGCTTTTAAAATTAACTTTAATTTCGAGTTTACCTTTTGTATTTGGGAGCACACCTTTTTTTTTTTTTTTTTTCCCCTTCGTATTGCATAGCTTTTCATAGACCGGAAAGCCCAAGGTACCGTGCCTGTATTATCTCATGGTTAAGAGGACTTTTCCTTCTTGCTCATCTCACACGGCCGAACCCAACAGTCTTTTATTTTTTCAGGTGTCTCAAATTTTACCCTTCTTTTTGATTTCAAGATTAGTGCAATAACTGCTTGGAAATCTCCTTCCCTCCAGCTTTGTTTCCTTGAATGTGTCTTACACAGTATCATTCATGACCAGTCTTAAAAACTGCTGCAGTAGTCAGCAAAGTTGTGGTGTCGAGTGGGGCACAAGCTTTCAAAGAACATACCTCCCTCCATCGCTGGCATCTCCCCACTACCGTGGAGCCTAATCCTTCACTGATGATCTTTGTGTAGAATGTGAGGTATTACATAGGGGGACTATGTATTGTGTGTGTGCTGTCACAATACCAGCTTTCCCGTAATCAGAAAAGAGATTCCCAGTACACAGCGTGGGAGGTCTTCCGTAGTTAACATCTAACTTTCCTCCTGAGCAGCCTCTTCTCCCATACCCCGTCCCAGCCTGAATTTCAGGCCAGATTTGTCTGGCTTTTTGGCCTTTGCTCATGTTGACCCCTTGGTTCCATAAAAATGATCGTTGCTCAGTGAAAGTTTTTTATACACTGAAGGCATACAGACAGGCATCCACGTGAAGGTAGAATGCTGGCCCAAGCACTAGATTATGTATCGTGAAGCATGAAGTATTTCAAAGTGACTTTGGAGTTTTCTGTGTATCAATGTTGACGACGTTTAGATTAGTTACAGTTTTAATGATATATGGCAAGTGCCACTTATTAAAAAAAATCTAAGATAATTTAAGGAGTTTGATTTGGAAAACATTTGTACGATTTTCATAGTTTTAGAACTAATTGTGTTTTGTTTTTGTTTTTTAATATTTATTTATTTTTGAGACAGGGAGAGGCAGCATGAACGGGGGAGGGTCAGAGAGAGAGGGAGACACAGAATCCGAAACAGGCTTCCGGCTCTGTCTGAGCGGTCAGCACAGAGCCCGACGCGGGGCTCGAATTCATGGACCGCGAGATCGTGACCTGAGCCGAAGTCGGACACGTAACCGACTGAGCCACTCAGGCGCCCCAGAACTAATTCTTTAAAAACATACGTCATTATATAATTTTTTTTACTAGAAGAAAAAAATTAGGTTCAGTGTTGTACAT
Organism: Prionailurus bengalensis; assembly: GCF_016509475.1. Taxonomy (NCBI): domain Eukaryota; kingdom Metazoa; phylum Chordata; class Mammalia; order Carnivora; family Felidae; genus Prionailurus; species Prionailurus bengalensis. Next base: position 164,012,581 of record NC_057345.1, on the reverse strand, counting down.
ACAGAGTGATAAATGAAAAGGGATAGGACTAGCACATGTTTTATATTGTCCTTTTTATTAAATGTAAACATATACAAATGAATACTTACAAGAAATATAAAAGTTCTTAAATAACATGTTACTATAACTGTTACATGCTCAGCCTGTATTTTAAGAAAAGCCATTGCCTTTGGAGTCTTCTTTGTACTGTATATGCCTCCCCTATTCCTTCCTTTTGCTTCCTGTCCCTCACACTAGCTAACTTACCCTGATTATCATTCCCTACCTTTCTTTAAAAAAAAAAATTTTTTTTTTTAATGTTTATTTTGAGAAAGAATGTGAGCGGGAGAGAGGTGGGGGTAGTTGGGGGGGGGGGGAGACACAGAATTCAAAGCAGCTCCCAGCTCCCAGCTGACTGACACGGGGCTCCAACTCATGAACCACCAGATCAGGACCTGAGCTGAAGTCGGACATTTAATTGACTGAGCCACCCAGGCGCCTCCCGCCCCCCGCTTTTCTCTAAAGGCTTATAATTTATGTTTGTATCCTTACATAATACATTGTTTAGATTTGTTCATTTTTGAACTTCAAGTAAATAGAAAACGTAGTATGTATTCTTCAGTTTTTTTCACTCCACATTGTATTCCTGATATTTCTTCTTACTGTAGAATACGGCTATAATTCATTTATTTTCACTGCTATATAGCCACTAAATAAATACAGTATAATTTGTTTATCCATCCTGTTATCAGTGGACAGGTGGGTGGTTTCTAGTTTGGTGCTGTTAAAAACAGTCCTGCCATGTGTAATAATCTTGTAAATGTCTCCTGGTATACATGAAGATTTTTCTCTAGAATATTTACTTAGATGTAAAATTGCTACTTTTGCTTTATTAAATAATGACAGTTTTTTCCAAAGTAGTTGTGCTGATGTTTATTCCACAACACTGTATGAGAATTCCTGTTGTTTTCCTTTTTGTTTTCACTTAATACCGTCAGACGTTATGTGCGTCTGATGGTATCTGCTGGTTAATTTGAATGTCTCTGATTCCAAATGAGATTGAGAATCTTTTCATGTTTATTTACTATTCACATTTTCTTTTCTGTGAAATGTGCACTCAAACCCCCTGCCCTTTCTTCTTTTGGGTTGCATGGCATTTTCCTGTTGACTCATGAAAGTCCATCTGTTCTGGATACTAATCATTGGGTTCTATATGAATTGAATTTGTCTCCTTCAAGTTTGTGACTTGTCCCTTATTTCTATTTATGGTGTTTTTAAGTTTTAATTTTAGATAAAGTATATTAGCCATTTACATCTAGCGTAATTACTGATATATTTTGGTTTAAATATTTATTTTCTATTTATTTTCTTTTTAACTTAACTGTTTCATGTTTCTTTTTCTTTGTTGATTTATTAGATAAGTCAATTTTTTCTTCCATTTTTTTTCTCCCTGTTAACTTGAGCTATACATTATTTTACTGTTATTTTAATGGTTAAAAGATCAATGATTAAGATTAATGGTTAAACATGTGCCCTGGACTCGTTTATATTTAATATAAATGATGGCTTCTATCACTTTCCCGATACTGCCAGAAAATTAAGTCCCTCTAAATTCCATTTCCCTCCCTCCTACCTTTTGTCTTGTTACTTTTAAATATTTTATTTCTACATGTATCTTAAACCCTACCGTACCTTATTATTGTTTCAACAGAAAACATTTAGTCAGTATTTTTCCATATTTACTCATATTTACCCCCTCATTGTTTTTCATTCTTTCCTGTAGTTTTGTGTTTTCTTAGAATTACCTTCCTTTTGCTTGAAAAACTCTTTTAGTATTTCTCTAACTGTATGTTTATTCAGGATAAATTATTTTCTGACTTTTCTAAAATTATTTTGCTTTCTGAACGAAATTTCTGACTTTTATTTCTCTGAACTTTAGTTTGGACATTTTCTGTTGACCTTTCAGTTTACTAGTCCTGTATTCTACTGTTTTTATCAGCTATTAAATCCATCCATTGAGTTCCTTGTTTCATATACTGTGTTACTTAGGTGCAGAATTTTCTTTCTTTCATTCTTCTTTTTTTAAGGTTCTAATTCTCAGATGAAATTTCCCATATTTTCCAGGATATTCTTGAGTAATGACTTATCAAAACAGTTGTTCGCTGCAAATAATGTAGAATTACATGAGTACTGCACCATGAATTCTTGGAAATAGTGAAATAAGAAGGTGAAAGACTAGTGCAGACTAATATAAGTGATCATATGAAATGATCTTTTAAATATTTGGTATCTGTTTTCTCATTGCCACTGCTGTACCTGCTCAAAAGGGTGCAAACAATTTCTGTATGTAGGTCTAATCCCAACACATTCAAAACTAGTTTTTTCAACAGGTTTATCTGAAAATTACATATTTTTTATGGCATTGATGTGAATGCAAAAAGGTCTTTACTATCTCAACAAATTTATAAATAATATTGTGATCCCCAGTAGCTGTTTATCTTGTCTGCATTAAGTGTACAAGAGGTGAGCCGTTGCTCAACTCTAGGACCTTACTATTATTCTTCCTAAGCTATTCATTTAATGTGGGGCACACTCGCTTGGATTCCATCCAAGAATTTTCTTAGAAATATGAAAACACGTCTTTATATCAATGTTGTGCATTTAATATGGTGTCGGGATTAAAGTTATGCATTACATTGATTTATTGTGCTCTCTGATAACATTGGTTCCCTTTGATATGAAATATCCCTTTTTCTCAGTGGCCTGATGTACTAAATTTGTTCATTTTTACTAACAAGAAATATATAATCTTACGTTTGTATTTTACTAAAACTAGAAAATAACGCTGGAAGAAGAAACATTTAAAATGCTAATTATAGGGGTGATGGGATGGCCTCAGTTGGTTAAGTGGCTGACTTCCGCTCAGGTCAGGATCTCGTGGTTTGTGAGTTTGAGCCCTGGATTGGGCTCTGCACTGACAGTGAGGAGCCTGCTTGGGATTCCCTCTCTCTTTCTCTCTCCTCCCCACCCACCCCCCCCCGCCTTTCTCTCTGCCCTTCTCCCACTTGTGCTTTCTCTTTCAAAATAAATAAACGAACTTAAAAAAATAAATAAAACACTAATGATCTAATCAGGAAACTTTTCAGTTAAAGTATAGGTTGAAAGAGAAGATGGTTAGAGGGAATAAGGAATTGAGATTTTAAAACATCTGTCACAAAATATGATTGCAATTCCCTATTCTCACTGTTGGAATTTTGGAAATAGCTGTAGTAGCTTAGACCTTGACAAACATGAGTTCCAGTTGCCTGACCTTATTATATATATTTAACCTCTCTGAGCTTTAGTTTCCTATTTGTGAAGTGGGAATTCTAATCCCGCACTGGGCTCTGTACTGACAGCCCAGAGTGTAGAGCTTACTTTGGATTCTGTGTCTCATTCTCTCTCTGTCCCTCCCCCACTCGTGCTGTGTCTCTGTCTCTCAAAGATAAGTAAATGTGGGGCCCCTGGTGGCTCAGTCAGTTGAGTGTCCGACTTCGGCTCAGGTCATGATCTTGCAGTCTGTGAGTTCAAGCCCCGTATCGGGCTCTGTGCTGATGGCTCAGAGCCTGGAGCCTGCTTTGGATTCTGTGTCTCCCTCTCTCTCTGCTCCTCCTTGCTCATGCTCTGTCTCTCTCTGTCTCAAAAAAAAAAAAAAAAATTAAAAAAAAATAAGTAAATGTAAACAAAAATTCAAAATAGGTAAACTCTACTGGCTCAAACAATAAATTACTTAAGGAAATACCTCATATAATGAGAAATTTAGAAATGCAATAACATGGATGATCAGTATCCCAGTGATGTTATCAAGGACTTATTATCTTTTTGTTTTTATTCTTGGGCACTCACAACATCAGCTCCAATCTCAGGCTGGCTTTCCTTGTGGTCAAAAGGTGGTTGTCAGGGCATTTAGAGTTGTATGCCTCCTTATTTATGCCTGGCAGGGGAGGACAGGGGAACTTCATTGTTCTCAGGTAGTATGCATCCTTCCTTTAAGGTTGACCAGGCCTCTCCAGGCCTGAGCCAATAATAATATGCAGGGAAATGCTGTACCGATTGCTTGTCTAACCACATGGTTCTAGAGCTGGGAGATAGGGTCAGTCTCTTCTTCAAGATAAGGCTGGAGAGGAAGTCTGGATGACCAAACAAAATCTCGGTTTCTTTTCTTGTTTTATTTTATTAAAAAAATTTTTTTTAAATGTTTATTCATTTTTGAGAGAGAGACAGCATTAGTGGGGGAAGGGCAGAGAGAGAAAGGGAGGCACAGGATCCGAAGCAGGCTCCAGGCTCTGAGCTGTCAGCAGAGAACCCGATGGGGGTTTGAACTCACAAACTGTGAGATCACAACTTGAGCCAAAGTTGGAAGCCCAATAGACTGAGCCACCCAGGTGCCCCTCTTTTCTTGTATTAAAAGAAGGAAGAAGGTAGAGTGGGGAGAGAAAATGGATACATAATCCAAGTTACATAATAGGACATAATAGGTATTCATTAAAGTAGTTTCCTTGTTAGAAAGTGAAGATCATTCTATGATATAGTTCTTCAAATTTTTCCATCCTGATCAGTCTCTTATTAAAGTAGTATATCCAATTTTAGCTTTGGTAAATAGTAAGAAAATATGGTATTAGCTCCAAAGAAAGCTTTATATACGGCCAGGCACCAGAGTTTTGTAAATTCTGTTTTAATGATGTTCTGTTGGCTATACTGTTTTCAAAATTAAAAAATATATATTTTCCAAACTGACTTTAAAATCAGTATTTTAAAGGTGATTGGAAAACCTAATTATGTTAATATATAATTTTAGCACAGTGAAATCCATCATACTTTGACTAATATATACCTTAAAATATTTATCCCTGGTGTGTCACAGATGCATCAAGGCCTTTTGTTGGGGGCGTGGTCTTCATTGTGAAACTGGGGAATTAAAATAATCCTTCAGATAACCGGATATTCAAAAACAGTAGCATTTTTTGAGTTTCTGTATTCTGCCAGTGCTATTTACATGGGTCAAGAAGGAAGACATTTAAGTTGGCTCTTAAAGGTAGACTAGAAGTTTGCCAGGTAGAAGAATAGGATGTGACGAAAAACAAGCATTTGGGGAAGATCAGCCAAGGAAGTAATATATAGAACAGCGTGGAACATTTGGTGTATGGCAGGTTGCTAGGGCTTGGGGGTGCAGGAAGTTTGAGCAAGAAGTGTGCCAGGGAAGCCTGGTATTTCATGCTTAAGAATTTGGACTTTATCTGAAGGAAATGGGAGTCGCTGAAGACTTTTAATAGAAGAGGGTGATGATTATATTTGTAATTTGGAAGGGTCATTGTGAGAGCAATAAGAATAATGAGTGGAAAGTGTGGTGGGACTTAAGTTTTCCCAGAATCATTTCGGTCATTAATTTAGTAAGTATTTTTCCTTTGGCTACTGAAAACTGACCTTTGAAAGGGTTTCTAGAGGGGCGCCTGGCGGGCTCAGTCAGTGGAGTGTGCATCTTGTGATCTCAGGGTTGTGAGTTCAAGCCCCACATTGGGTGTGGAGCTTATTTAAAATAAAAACAAAAAACCAAAATAAAAGGGTTTCTAGATATCTTATAGATTTTTGAAAGGCTTGTTTTGAGGAGAAATGTTAACTACAGATTTGGCATCTCCAAAGACATTTCTTTTGAGTCTGACTCATTTTAGCTTCTCTAAATTGGGAGAAGAGCGAGATGACGTATGTGCAAGAGTCTTGATAATCCCCAAATTCTGTATCTGGATATTCCAGAGAATGCTTTATACCCACAGTTCTTGCACTTTCCTGTTAGTTCTGTGCTGACCATTAAGATAAGAATTATTTAGAAAAACTTTTGATAATGGGGAACAAATGAGAATTTAAAAACTGAGAAAGCCATTATAACTATGTTTGAACATACGTATTGTATTTTCTTTTAAAAACATTTTATCCGATAAATATTGAAATATGGATTCATCTATGTTAATCTGAAAAATGAAATTCATTTTTCGTATATGTATGATATTACACTGCTTAAGTAAAATTGCGTATCTGTTAGGTATAAATGTAAGCAGAGAGATGTGTGAACCTTTCTGGGGTGCCTGGGCGGCTCAGTCAGTTAAGCATCCGACTCTTGATTTCGGCTCAGGTCATGATCCATCCCAGAGTCATTGGTCAAGCCTCTGTGTTGAGCATGGAGCCTGCTTAAGATTCTCTCTCTTTCTCTCTCCCTCTCCCTCTCTCTCTCTCTCTCTCTCTCAAATTAAGTAAATAAATATAAACAAATAAAACAACCTTTTTGAGTTGCCTGATTTTGTTTTTACAATGCCTGTATATCCCTTTTACAGTCACACACACAAAATTCAGTAGTGTTACTTTCATTTTGGGAAAAATCGGAGATACTAGTTGCAGCCTTGGGTCAAAATGGAAGGTAATGAGTCCCAAATCTCTGAAGGTTTCACTCTCAATGGAATGTATCAGCTTATTTAAATAATTGGTCAGGAGAGGAATTGGTCAGCTTTGGGGGTAAGAGGGAAATTCTAGAAGATGGTGTTCTAGAGTTCAGGGTCTGTGGAACAGGGGAATCTTGGCCAACATTGACAGCACTCTTCTCTACTATGGCGATCACTTTGAGGAACCATGTGAGCGTCTTGCCATTAAACACAATCAACTGGATTTCTTTCTTACAGTGCTTCTCAGAGCCTGTGAGTATTGCTTAAGAACTAGATTGCATTTCCCAAATTCATTTGGTTATGAGACCCTCTTCATGAAATCTCTCTGTGGAACACACTTTGAGAAATATTCCAGTAAATATTTGATTTACTCAGTTTCTCTTGTTTTGGACTCCACGCTCACCAAGCACTCTGATTAAATGGCTTTTCAAGTGATCTGTCTACAGGGAGAGAAAACTTTAAATACATAGTTTCAGTATTAAGAGCCTTTGATATATTTCTCATTTTCAGTTAACAAATTATAATTAAAAGCTGAGAGTAGAGGAGATAAAAAGAAGGGGAAAAAATCTACCAGGTTTCTTCTGTTTGGTGAGTTCAGATTGACACCCACCCCATTTTTTTCTCTTTCTCATACCCCTTTTGGATAAATGAGCCTAAATGACTTCTTGCTAAAGTATGAAGCTGATAGAGAAAAAAAGTTCAGGGCTAATTGACTCACTGATTTGTTTTCTTTCTGTTTTCTGGTTGTTGTTGTCGTTGTTGTTGTTGTTTTCCTGGACCGAGAAAGATTTACCTCCTGTCCAAAGAGTGTTCTGAAACTTCTACCTATAGCAACCAAGGAGTTTCTATGTATTACAGATTGCAACTCCCCCCCCCCCCAATTTTATTTACAGACGTGGCCTTTGCATGTTCTTACATCTTACTCTTTTTTTAAAACCATTTAAAAATTATATTAACACACCAGTTCACCCATTTAGGGTGTACAATTCAGTGTGCTTTACTGCATTCACAAAGTTATGCAACGTAGTCAGTTTTAGAACCTTTAATCACCCTAAAAAGAAACTCCATACCCATTTGTAGTCTCTTCTCCCTTATTCTGAACCTTTCTAGCCTCAGGGAACCATTGGCCTACTTTTGTCTCTATAGATATATACATCCCGGGTATTTCATAAATAATACTTTTTTTGTGTGAATGACTTCTTCCCTTAGCATGTTTTCAAGGTTATCTGTGTTGTCACATGTGTCACCACTTTATTCCTTTTTATTAACCTAATGTTGGAAGAATATTCCAATGCATGGATATATACCACATTTTGTTTCTCTGCTTAACAGTTGATGGACATTGGAGTTGTTTCCACTTTTGGGCTATTAAGAATAACATTGTTGGGGCACCTGGGTGGCTCAGCCAGTTAAGTGTCTGACTTCGGCTCGGGTCATGATCTCGCGGTTCGTGAGTTTGAGCCCCGCGTGGGGCTCTGTGCTGACAGCTCGGAGCCTGGAGCCTGCTTTGGATTCTGTCCGTCTGTCTGTCTCTCTCAAAAATAAGTAAAACATTTAAAAAAAAAAAAAAAAAAGAATCACATTGTTGTAAATAATGCCAGTATGAATAATGCTGGGTATAGGTTTTTGTGTAGATACATACATTTTCATTTCTCTTGGGTACATACCTAGGAGTGAAATTGCTAGATCACATTGTGGCCCTGTGTTTAACATTTTAAGAACCTGCCAAATTTTTTCCCAAAGTAGTTTTACCGTTTTACAATCCCACCCGTGGTGTATGAGGGTTCCAGTGTTCCACTCCTTGCCAACGCTGGTTATTATGTCTTTGATTTAAACAGGAGGTATGACATCCTAATGGGTGTAACGGGGTACCACATTGTGGTTTTGATTTGTACCTTACTCTTGAATGGTACTTCATTTCTCATATTTTTCTGCTCGGTATGGTTTTTATTCACTAGTATACGGCCTATTCAAGCTTTAGTTCCCATCTCAAAAATACGCATACATTGCAGTGGATTTAAAACTGAAGGTAGAGAAATCAAAAAAGCTGATTTCAGGATATTTTTGGGTTTTGTATTCTTCAGGCACAACATAAGGCAAATTCCACTGAGCATTTCATTTAGGGTGGAGTTGAATTTCAAGTACAGTTTGGGGCTTATTGACAGGAACTTTGATATGAGAGAGAGAACTCTGACTCTGATTGCTTTCTTTGTAAAAGGAAACTGGAATCTGATTTATGTATCTGCTTTAAGGTGCGCTAGAAAACCTACCAGGTTCTCTTAATTTAAGATCTGTTCCTTGGTAACCACATACAGTCCCAGAATGTGTTGATAATGCGCCTCCTTTCCTGCGAATGATTTGGCATATATAAATATCTTCTTAATGGATTAACAGTGTTACAAATATATTAAGAGTTAACATTTACTAAGTATTTCCTGTGTCAGGCAGGCGCTATGGTAAATGCTTTATGTGCATTATCTTTTAATATTTTCTATTACTGTTTCATATTTTTTATATTTATTTTTGAGAGAGAGAGAGAGAGAGAGAGAGAGAGAGAGAATGTGAGTGGGGGAGGGGCAGAGAGAGAGGGAGACACAGAATCTGAAGCAGGCTCCAGGCTCCCAGCTGTCAGCACAGAACCCGATGCGGGGCTTGAGTCCACGAACCGGGAGATCATGACCTCAGCCAAGACACTTAACCGACTGAGCCTAATACTTTTTCATACCTAATACTTTTTCATACCGTGGCACCCAATGAAAATTATGGTGTACCATGATACACTAAAGTAAATGTACCATATTTACCTTACTGTGGCCAGATGTGACCAACCCAAGGGCCTCAGCCGCATCATACCTTTCTGGCCTCTGAAAAGGCTGGACTTTTTTTTTTTTTTTTTTAATGTTTATTTGTTTTTGAGACAGAGAGGGACAGAGCGCAAGTGGGGAGGGGGCAGAGAGAGAGGGAGACAGAATCTGAAGCAGGCTCCAGGCTCCCAGCTGTCTTCAGAGAGCCCGACTTGGGGTTTGAACTCACAAACCACAAGATCTTGACCTGAGCTGAAGTTAGACACTTAACCGACTGAGCCATCCAGGCGCCCCAAGGCTGGACATTTTTGATATCTTATGACCTGCAACCTCTATTAATGGCATACAGGTTGAAAAACTCAGTTTTATCTATGAAATAAGCCCATTTGGTAGATAGTATATTTTCTGAATTTTACAGATAAAGAAACCAAGGCTTATCTTGCTAAAGAACAAAAAGCTAAGAAATAGAGGATATAACTTGTTAAAAACAGCATCCAAAATAACAATAAACCATGCAGCACTTTCTCTAAGCTGACAAAGGGTGTGGCATAAAACTAAACTCTTAGCTTTTGAATTAATGAATTTTTAATAAAGATTTTTTTAAGGACATTTCTTTTTTTAATGTTTATTATTTTGAGAGAGAGAGAGAGAGAGAGAGAGAGCGAGCGAGCAGGGGAGGGGCAGAGAGAGAGGGAGACACAGAATCTGAAGCAGGCTCCAGGCTCTGAGCCACCAGCACAGAACCCAGTGTGGGGCTTGAACTCACAAATCTCGAGATCATGACCTGAGCCAAAGTCAGATGCTTAACTCACTGAGCCATCCAGGTGCCCCTTTAATAAAGACTTTTAAGTGAACACATTGCCTTTTTTTTTATAAAGCCTACCAACCTTGTTTAAAGCCTTTTAGGATAAGACTTATTCTAATCCTCAAGGGTTAACTTTTCACCACGACACCCCCCTCAAAAAAAGAAAAAGAAAAAACCAAATTAAGTATATATAAAGTTTAATTACTTAGGCTAAAATTTTTAATATAAAATCATTTGGTCATCATTTGTGCTTATAAAAATAATTTTGTAATGAGCTTGGGTAAAGAAAAATGGCAAGTTATCTATTAAAATAATACCTATTTGTATTTATGTAATTTGTTATATCTATTATGATTATGAAACCAATACATGGATGTGGTTAAAAAAATTTTTTTAAGTAAGAGAAATTTATACAGTGGTAAATTACATTACTTTCCCAGCATATTCTTCTGGTTCCACTCCTTAGAGATTATGTCATTCACAATTAGTTGTCTATCCTTCCAGAAATTCGTCATGCATAAAATATACATGTTTTTCTGATAGGTATACATTATATTTTATGATCTTTTACATATGCATATATTTTTATGTAAAAAAAAATACTGTATTTTATTTTAAGTGATCATTATTAGAGAGTGGCTAACCATAGCCGTAAAGATCACATCGAGTCTTTGCAGAGGCCTGCCCTCTTGTCTGTCCAGTGAAAAAGTTGTGGAATAAACAGTTAATGTCTCACAAAAGCCATCACTACCTTGTTTATTTAGTTTTAGCTGATGGTTGGTAATTTAAGAACATGTTGGGCTAGAGTTCGTGAATTTAGCTTCAGTTCCTACGATGAGGGTTGATGATTGGTGATAAAATGGACCAGATGACAAAATGGGGCTCTTCTGTATCATGTGCGATTGTGATTTATTTTGGCTTTGGGTTTGGAATGCTAAGATTCTGTTGAGGAAGAAATTCCTGTGAGAATGTGTTTTATCTTTACAAAGATGAAGATTTAGCATGAAGAAACGATTACTACTGTGTTAGAAAATGATAAAATTCGTTGAAGTAAAAAATGTAATTTGCTGGTGATTGAAAAAACCAGTAACTCTTAATTGAATCTCAGAGCATTAGGTTGACTCTTAAAAGTGAACTCAGCCAGAGTTTCTGATTAAAGTCAGAGAATTACAGTAGATACTGGTAAAGGGGCTTTCACATTTTTTAAATATGAAAATTGGTTGAAAGCTTTTTTTCATGTATAGGAAGAAAGATCAAAAGGAACCGGGGAAAGATTATGCTGCTGGTAGGCGTTGACGTGTAATGTACTATGTGTTCTTTTGATCTGATAGCTCATGATAGGTTTAGTTGGTTACCATGGTTTCATTTCATTTCCCGCAAACCTTGTGCTATTTGGAATAAGTGGAAAATAATGTTCTGCAGAATAATTTTTCAAAAATGTTGTCCTGCTTCTCTTAGTTAAGATTATGATCACTTTTTGGAAATTTTCTGGATATAAGAGTAGGTGATAAATCACATGACAACAATAGAATTTAGAAGTCTTACAAGATCAGAAAATTGATACTGATAAAGAGGATAGGATAATTTACTTAAACATGTAATACCATGTTATCAGGGCCATGAGCTTTTAAAAAAATATTCCAGTTTATATGAAGTAACTTCAGGTCAAATATGCTTTAATAAAACAAACTATAGAAAATAATTGATATGACCCAGTAAGGAGTGGTTAGTTGAAAGCATTCCTTACTTGAAAACAGTAGATGGGGTGCCTGGGTGGCTCTTGGTTTTGGTTCAGGTCATGGTCTCAGGGTTCATGAGATTCTTGGGATTCTCTCTCTTCCTTCTCTCTCTGTCCCCCACCCCTCAACTATACATGCACTCACTTGCACACACACACTCTCTCTCAAATAAATAAACTTAAAGGAAAAGGTAGATGTGTTCCTAAAAATGGGCTGCAAATTGAACCATATTGTAAATGCACACGAGAACTAGCTGTTTAGACATTTGTTTTTTCCCAACACGTATACGATACAGAAAACATTAAAAATGTAGAAAAGCAAAAAATAACCTTTTAATGTCACTTCCCAAAGATCATCACTGTTAAAAGTTGTGGTGTATGAAATTCTGGTACTTGCCAGGGTTTCATAAATCATAAAATAATCATATAATGGTTATATGATTTATATAATGACTGAATGGTTTCATGTCAAGTACACTATTTTATGGTATATTTCTTCAGTTAGCAGTACATCAGGAACATTTTCCATGTCAATAAATATACGATAAGTTTGCTATTTGAATTAATTTTTCATAAGGTAAAGTTTCACCCCCTCGTTTTTTATTTTCACTTATTATATTTACTTATTTAAATTTGGGTCCATCATAGACGTTTTTTTATTAATGTGCACTGTAGAAAATACGTAAAATGCATAAAAGTAGGAAAAGAAAAATATTACCTTTATAGTCTCGCTGTCCTCCAAATAAATAGTATTTTTATCCTTTTTCAGAAGTATTTTTTGTTGTTGCTTTGTTTTCGAAAAGTTGTTCTGATACCCTTCTGGGTGGCGGGGACGCAAGGCTGAACACAACAAATAAGATCCCTGGCCTTGTGGAGCTTGTCAGGTAGTGAGAGGATTCAGTTTAACGCAGTTGGCTCACAAATGTATAGTTAAAACCGGAGGTGAGTGCTGTGGAGGGCAAGTGCAGGGTGCCGTGACTGTATGAAGAATCTGATCCAAGTCCGTGGAATTGCAGTCATGGAAGGCCCTTCTGAGAAGGCAAGCCTGATGTGAGAGCTGAAGGCTATGTTCAAGTGAACTAAGGTAAAAGAGCAGGAGGGTGGGGAGAGAAAGACGGGGCAGAAGGAGTCTCCTGTGGTTCTGTGGCAAGGAGGGCAGAGAGGGAGCTTCGAGAGTGAAGGCATGAGGCTGCCTGATCTGCTTCCTCTCCGCCATATGAAGGAGTTTGCTCTTTATCCCGAGAGTCGTGGGGAACTGGACCAAGTTTTAAGCTGGGCTGTCATATGGCCCAAGTTTGAATTTCTTTTTGGATTCAGTAGGAAAAACAGCCAAAGGGGATCACTAGTTCAGGCAACACAAGCAAGTTACTTGTTATATTGTCTCTTTGTGACCTGTTCATTGCCCTATTAATTCTTTATTATGCATGCAAACATTTATTGTATTTATTGTGTGTGCTTTCTCTATTTTTCTTGCTTTGTAAACATTTTTTAAAGTTTATTTATTTATTTATTTATTTAGAGAGAGAGAGAGAGAAAGGGTCAAAGAGACAGGGAGAGAGAATCCCAAGCAAGCTCCACACTATCAGCGTGTAGCCTGACACGGGGCTCGGTTGCACGAACCATGTGATTATGACCTGAACTGAAATCAGAGTGAGATGCCTAACCGGCCGAGCCACCCAGGCTCCCCTTTCTTGGTTCTGACACGAAATTATTTTAATTGTACATGGTCATATTTTCAGTGAATCTTTTTCTGAATGACTTACTCCACTTTTTTTTAGTGGAAAGTACTAACTCTATAAGGTATTTGATAGTTAAACTGGTTCTCTTCTGGATTTTATGGTGTATTGTATACATTTAACTTTTTAATTGCCCGCTAACTTATTTTGATATCAATGAGGTACATGTTTCCCAAACTGTATTCTAGCTAATACTTTCTTTAAGATATGAATAAGTCAGAGAAGTAAGGTAAAATAAATTCAGAAATTGGTGTATACTATATCCCTGGCTAGAAGATTTTAAGGTTCTGAGAAGTCTTAGAGTAAAGCAAAATGAACATATGCATACAAAACAATAGTTTATTCAACTTTTGTATTTTCCTAATTTTTAACCACAGATAGCACTTACTGACATCTCAGAATACCATAGATAATCCTAAGTAAATTTATTTGCTAATTGTGGTTCAAATTCTAAGTAGTACTTTCTTTCGTGGTTGTTGGGGATCATTCTGAACATCATACTGACTGTGGTACTATGGAGCTTCACAAGCTTCTCAAAATTGAATTTATTTTAATATCCTTTTTTTTAATGTTTATTTTATTTTTGAGAAAGAGAGAGACAGAGCATGAGCAGGAGAAGGGCAGAGAGAGAGGAAGACACAGAATCTGAAGCAGGCTCCAGGCTCTGAGCTCTCAGCACAGAGCTCAACACGGGGCTTGAACTCGTGAATCTCGAGATCATGATCTGAGTTAAAGCCAGACATATAACTGACCGAGCCACCCAGGTGCCCCTGAATTTATTTTAACTATCCTTAAACCTTAGTCAGAAAGACATGGTTAGTCATGTAAATCAGGTACTGGTTTTTTTCTGTAAAGGATCCAATAGTAAATATTAAAGTCTTTACAGGTCAATTGAGAGTATTTTGTTATGTAGATACTTATTTAGCCATTTAAAAATGTAGCCATTTAAAAATATAAAATCCATTTTTAGCTTATTAGCCACGCAAAAACACGTTAAGAGCCTGGATTTAGCCAGTGAGCTATATTGCTGGCCCCTGATGCAGACTGCTCTCTGTATTATCGTCACTACATTTGGCCAATTTTTGGCCTCCTTGTGCATTCTAGAGTTGACACATACTGGGTCAGGGCCTCAAGGAGAAGATACTTACAGGATGTTAATGTTTTTACTTTCACTTTGCTTTTGTTGTTCAAATGTAATTTCTATTATTTTTATCAGTGATTTTAACACGTTAAGTTTTTATCAGTGATTTTAAAACCAAGTAACAGTAATTTGAAAACTCATCCAAACCATGACTCTCTAATTTGTAATACACCATGTGTGTTCTCTCCTGTGGCCCTACCTTTTCAGCTGCCAAAATTTTTTCCGCTGCTAGGCCTCCTGTAACACTTTTTCATGCAAAAAGATCCTCCTGGCTTAAATGCTCATTTGGAAAGAAATGAGAAAAATAGCAACAAGTGTGGGAGCCTAGGAGGCAAAGGACCCTGTCCCACTGACAAGCCAAGAAGTTTAAAAGTTCTGACTCCCTGGAAATTTCTTGAGAATTTGATTCCAGCAAAATAAATTATGATTTTTACCATATTATTATAACAGACAAAACGAAAGCATATTTTGGGGTGGTAATATTCAGATAGTGAAAAATATTGTAGGGACTTCCTGTTTATATGTTACTTTGGCTCTTACTTTGTTACTGTTGTAGAATTCTTAGACAAGGCTCAGTAGTGGCAGCTGCTGGAAGAAAGTTTTTCATAGTATTACTTTTTAAAAATTTTATATTATACTCAGGAAAACATAACCTCATATAAGAGAATCCCCCAAATACCAGAAACAAAAGTGGACTATCTGTGCAGCGAGGACTGAGAATTGGGCTTAGGTTTGACTGTAAGTTACTGAGTAAGAAGCGTATTATACAGAATAGATGTGTTTTTTCCTCCCACATTCCAGAAATCTGGAGGTATTTCAAGGCTGGTGTGGCCCTTTTTAACAAGGTAAGGGATACAGACTAGCTCCATCCTGTTGCTTTCCCGTGTGTGGCTTCCAAGTTTATCTCACGTGACACCAGACTTCACATCCACATTCCCGCTGAGAAGGCAGAAGGGGTGAAAATTCATACCACTTTCACTTCTCATCGGTTGCTCCTGAAAGCAAGGCAAGGGAAGCTGAGAGATGTGGTCTGCAGTGTAGGGAGCCAGGTTCACACCTGAAGAGTGAGGGTCTGTTATGGAGGAAGATAATGGAAGATCGTCAGTAGCCTTTGATGCAGAAGCAAAAGATGAGTTTTTGTCAGATTTGGTCTTAAAGGCACATTATTCATTTTGGGAAATATGAAAAGCTGGGTTTTCTTTCCTTGCTCCTCCCCTACCCTTTTCACCACACACATCTCCTTTTGTTGATAGTCCTAGAAGAGAATACTTTGTGATCAGTTCAGAGAAGCCTGGTCTCTACCTTGCCAGAGCTATCATCTAGTAAGCTTTCAGTTCTACTGTGATTATTTTTGTATTTTTATCAAGTTATGGGTTTTTTTCTTTCCAAAATAGAAGTACATAACACTTCTAGATAGCCACTAGATAGGTCGATGAAACTTTTCATTGCTTTATGAACTACTATGGGAGATGAAGCTGAGCTTTGGAGTGTTTTATTTTTTTTTTAATTCTTGTGCCAATAGCACTAACATATTTTAGAAATGTCTGGGGAAAAAATTCACATAGGTATATGTATATCATACACACACACACACACACACACACACACACACACACTTACCGCCCCACATATACCCAGATTTCTTTCTCTAAAGATAATTTTGCCATGATCCTTAGACAAATACCAGTCTTTCTTCACTTATCCTGCCAGTTGTCCAAGGCTAGGCTTCTCCTCTGCCAATATACAAAAGAATGAATGCGTGTTCTCTCAGATTATAATGTATAAAGTAATAAAAATGCAGTAAGTGTACAAAGTGATTAAAATATTTTTTTCAGGAAAAACTGTCTATTCTCTAAATTTCAGTGGATTTCAGAAACTGGAACATCCATTTGGAATAAGAAAGATTCTTTGAATAAGTACAAAGTTCCAAATAATTCTCCAACTTTCTGTAGTCAGATTTTGCCAGAACACAGATTTCAGAATTTCATAACACACCAATTTTAGAATTTGCCAGAATATATTGATAGAAAATGGGAAAGGAAAATATCTTCTCTGTTTCCTTCTTCACTCCCCTATTCTTTCATATTTATTTATAAGCCATTTTACTAAAGTATATACGTGATTTGAATATTGACATGGTGCAGATTAAGTATGATTTATACCATTATGCGATACATGTATGTATGTGTGTATACATGCATATACGTATATGTGTATGCACACATATATGTATGTACATATAGACATGTATATGTATATATGTATGTACATACATGTGTGTGTGTGTGTGTGTATATATATATATATATATATATATATATATATATATATATGGTGGTGACATACTTTAAAATTTAGCTAGTTGAGTGCTTGCTTCAGCAGCACATACACTAAAATTTGACTAGTTCAGCCTGACATTTGATCAACAAATAATGAGTTTTGACGATTTACTGATGAGCAGAATTAAGTACAGTGATGTTAGAAGCAGGTACATATTAAATTCCTGCACCGATCTAATTAAACTGCCCTCCTTGCCCCAGCCAAATGTCACCTTCCAACAAAGGTTAGGAAGAGATGACAAGTAGGTGACATTATGTCTTGAAAACAGAAAGAAATCAAATTTGTACTTATGACTGGGAAGAAGGAAGAGAACATGGATGAAGATGTGAAGAAACGAGGTTTGTGGTTTTTTCCCTTACAAACTTAATCTTTGTTATATTCAATAGACAGAGAAGTTAAGGAGTTATGTAGCAGATCCAGTTCTATCTCAGGAATATAAACTAGGTTATTTATACTCCATTGGGGTGAAATCTATCTATCTATCTACCTATCTATCTATCTATCTATCTCATATATCCTACATAAAGGAGCATGGTGGTTTTTTTTTTAATTTTAGATTTGGCTTTAATGACTTCTTAATTTTTAAATTTTCCAACTTCTATGAGTAAAAAAATATTGCAGTCAAAAATAGTTAAGGACTTCATAAATGTCCTTCATAAAGCATTTGTGGATGTAGCTTTAGAGTTGATTTAATTAATTGGTGAAGCCTTTTGTTTTCGCCTTGTATCGGAAATGTTCCAGTGTCTGGATTTTGGTCACATTCATTTCTGTCTTCTACTGACTGAAGATAAAATACATATTCAGCCTTCCACAGTCAATAAAAAGAAACAATTTCCATGAATTGCTTTGAGGGGAAAATGGAAACTCTGCATGTATACTCAATAATTATAGTAGAATGTTTCAGATTTCAGAAACTTTGTATTTTTCAAATAGGCACATGTACATTATATCGGTTAAGAATAACTTCTAGGGGCGCCTGGGTGCTCAGTTGGTTAAGCGACCGACTTCGGCTCAGGTCACGATCTCACAGTTCGTGAGTTTGAGCCCCGCGTCGGGCTGTGTGCTGACAGCTCAGAGCCTGGAGCCTGCTTCGGATTCTGTGTCTCTCCCCCACCCCCCCACCGGCTCTCTCCCCATCCCATGCTCATGCTCTGTCTCTTTCTGTCTCTCAATAATAAATAAACGTTAAAAAAATTTTTTTAAGAATAATAACTTCTGTTGTCTTGTATGAAGAAATATTTTGGGATTTACTTAAGAAAGAGAGTTATTTGTCTCAGTGGAGTATCTTTTTAGCAATCATAATTTATACCCTCATTTTTCTGAACTACATGTATAGACACATACATGTGTTTTTAAACTCTCTTAATTTTCAGATGTAGAGTACATTATTGCTTACTTTGTGCACATTGTTGTACATCGGTTCTATAGAACTCTTTCATCTTGCATAACTAAAACTCTGTACCCACCTAACGATGACTCTCCCTTTCTTCCTTCCCCCAGACGCTGGCAACCGCCAATCTTCTTTCTGTTTTTATCGGTTTGATTACTTTAGATACTTGATGTAAGTAGAATTATGTAGTATTTGCTTTTTTTTTTTTTTGTATTTGCCTCAGATTTCTTTTGCATCCATTCATCTTTGATGGATATTGAGTTTGCTTTCGCATCTTGCTTACTGTGAATAATGCTGTAGTGTTCACGGATGTGCAAATATCTCTTGGAAGTCTGTTGTCAGTTCTTTTGGACATTTACTCGAAAATAAGGTTGCTGGGTCATGTGGTAGTTCTCTTTTTAATTTCCTGGGCAACCTCCATACTGTTTTTCCATAGCGGCTGCCCCATTACAATCCTGCCAACAGTGACACAAGGGTTCCACTTTGTCCACATCCTCACCAACCCTTGCCATTCTGTTTTATTGATAGCGGCCATCCTAACAGGTATAAGGTGGTTAATCAGAACCATCATTGTGGTTCTGATTTGTGTTTCTCTGATGTTTAGTGAAGTTGAGAATCTTTTCATATGTTTGTTGTCTATGTCTTCTTTGGAGAACTGTTTATTCAAGTCCTTTGCCCACTGTTTAATCATGCTATTATCTCTTAAATCGCACTGTATGGGTTCTTTTTATATTCTGGATGTTAACCCCTTTTGTGATATGCAGCTTGTGTGTATTTTCTCTCCTTCCATAGGTTACCTTTCACTCTGTTGATTGCTTCCTTTGCCGTGTAGAAGTTTTTAAGTTTGATGTAATCCCCTTTGTCTATTTTTGTTTTAGTTACTTGTGCTTTTGGTGTTCTAGCCAAGAAACCATTGCCTGTTCCACTGTCCTGAAGCTTTTTCTTTGTGTTTTCTTACAGGAGTTTTCTATTTTCAGGTATTACGTTTAGGTCTTTAATCCATTTTGAGTTAATTTGTGTAGATGGTATAAGATGAGGGCCCATCTTCATTCTTTTGCATGTAGATATCCAGTTTTCCCAGCACTGTTTGTTGAAAAGACTATTCTTGCCCCATTGTATAGCCTTGGCACCCTTGTCAAAGATCATTTGACATACATGCCAATTTCTTTCTGGGTTCTTCATTCTGTTCCATTTGTCTCGATGTCTGTCTTTAGAGTGGCTAAGTGCTTGTCAATCTTGATGGCATTTTCAAAAAAACCAGCTGTTTGTTTCATTGATTGGTTTTTGATTTTTTTTTTAAATGTTTATTTTATTTCTTTTGAGGGTGGGAGGGGCAAAAAGAGAGATCGAGAGAGAATCCCAAGCAGTCTCCATGCTGTCAACGTAGAGCCCTATGTGGGGCTCTGTCCCACAAACCACGAGATCGTGACCTGAACCAGAATCAAGAGTAGGATGCTCAACTCTTTTTACAGGTTTGAATTTTTCTACATATAAGTCATCTCCTATAGCATTTGTCTTTCCCTGATGTATCTTGTTTACTGCAGTGTGCTCAAGGTTTATTCATGTCGTCACAAATGGCAAGAAATCCTCCTTTCTCGTGGCTGAATAATATGCCATTGTGTATATATACCACTTCTTTTTTTTTATCCATTTATCCATTTGATGGACATTTGACTTGTTTCCATATATTTGCTATCGTGAAAAATGCTGTGGTCAACATGAGAGTGCTTTCATCTCGTTCAGATCCTGTTTTCATTTCTTTTGGGTATATATCGAGAATCAGAATTGCTAGATTGTATGGCAGATTTCTAATTTTTTTAAGGAACCTCCGTATTGTTTTCTGTAGTGGTTGGACCAATTTACATGCTCATCAGTAGTGCGTGAGAATTCCCTTTTTACCACATTCTCGCCAGCACCTGTTGTCTCTTGTCTTCTTGATGGCTACCATTCCAAAAGGTGTGAAGTGACATCTCCTCGTGGTGTTTTGCATTTCCCTGATGGTAGTGATATTGAACATCTGTTCATCGGTCTGTTGGCCATTTTGATGTCCTCTTTGGAAAAATGTCTTTTTGGCTCTTCTGCCCATTTTTTAATTGGATTCTTTGAGTTTTTTAAAGTTTTATGAGTTCTTTATATATTTTGGATATTGACCCCTTATTTGACATATGGTTTGCAAAAATTTCCTCCTATTCTGTAGGAATACAGAATTTTTTTGTTTTGTTTTTTTAATTTTGTTAATTTATTTTGTTAATTGTTTATTTTACTGTACAGAAGCTTTTGGATTTAATATAACCCCACTTGCTAATTTTGCTCTTGTTGTATGTACATTTGGTGTCATGTCCAAAAGAATCATTGCCAAGGCCAGTATCATTGAGTTTCTTCCTTGTGTTTCTTTCTAGGAGGTTTTGGTGTCAGTTCTTATATTTAAGTCTGTGATCCATTTTGAGCTAATTTTTGTGAGTCGTGTGAGATAGAGGCCCAATTTCATTGGTCTGCATGTGTTTCTCCAGTTTTCCCAGCATCATTTGTTAAAGAGACTGCGCTTTCCCTTTGGGTATTCTTAGATCCTTTGTTGAAGATTAGTTGACCAAACTTTTCTAATTATTCTTTAGCTCCAAAATTTCTGTGTGGTTCTTTGTAAGGGTTTCTATCTCTCTGTTGATATTCTTTTTTTTTTTTCACATAACATTTTCCTGATTTTGTTTCATTTAGTTTTATTAAAAAAAATTTTTTTTTTTAAATGTTTACTTATTTTTGGGAGAGAGAGTGTGAGCAGGGGAGGGGCAGAGAGAGAGGGAGACACAGAGTCCAAAGCAGGCTCCAGACTCTGAGCTGCCAGCACAGAGCCGAGGTGGGGCTCGAACCCACGAACCGTGAGATCATGACCTGAGCCAAAGTTGGATGCTGAACTGACGGAGCCACCCAGGTGCCTCGTATTTCGTTTAGTTTTGTGTCTGTGCTCTCTTTAAATCATTCAGCTTCTTTAAGAAAATTACTTTTAATTCGTTGTTATATACTTAATAGATCTCTGTTTCCTTGGGGTTGGTTTCTAGGAATTTCCTTCGTTCTGTTGATTGGGACATGTTCTCCTGGTTCTTCATGTAGTTTGTATTTGTTTGTTTGTTTTCTGAATTTTATGAGCATTTGTAAATACAACCATTTTTTCCAGTCTTTACAGACTGGCCTCATACAGAGGAAGACCTTCTCCAATCAGCCCAGGTAGAGATTTGGAGGGCCTCTGACACTTTTGGGAGGGCATAACTTCTCAGGGCTATGTGCATTTCTCAATTAAAGAGGCGGCGCGCCTGTGTGGCTCAGCTGGTTAAGCATCCGACTTCAGCTTCTCAGTTTGTGAGTCTGAGCCCCGCGTCGGGCTCTGTGCTGACAGCTCAGAGCGTGGAGCCTGCTTTGGATTCTGTGTCTCCCTCTCTTTGCCCCCTCCACCTCACGCTCTGTCTGTCTGTCTCTCTCTCTCTCTCTCTCTCTCAAAAGTAAGTAAGCATTAAAAAACATTTAAAAAGAGGCTTGCCAGTTTCTTTTTCAGGACCTTGTAATCTTTTGTACCATCTGGTATCTGTCTTTGGTACTGCAGGTTCTTGGGTGCTCTAGGAACAAGCTGCTTGTCTCTCCTTATTCTCACCAGCCTCCAAGCATCTAAAGTATACCAGCTCCCTGGAAGTTTCCCAAATCAGGCAAGACAGGTACCATTCCCTTGAGCAACTCTCAGAAAAGCCAGAGCACTGGATACATGCCCACTCTTCTCCCTTCTCCTGAGGGAAAAGTAACAAATTGGACACTCTCCCTTGTTTTCAGAACTTCCCTGCCTCCACGGGCATCTAACCTGTGCCAGTTATCTTAGCACTCTGGATCAGGTGAGATAGTAACCAGTCCCTCAGGCAGCCCTCCAAAAGCCAGGATGTTGGAAACATGTTCCACTCTTTTTGCTCCACACCCACCCTTAGGGGAGAAGCCCATAAGCCAAGCTCAACGGTGCTGTCTTGGGGAAGGGGCACTCATAGATAAGATGAAGTAGCCCTTCTTACCTGTTTCAGTGAGGCTATCATGGTTTTGCACTTGCCTGGGGTACTGCAATTTCTTAAATGGGTTCTGGAGTTGTCATAAGAGAATCTTAGTCCATATGTTGTTAATTCAGTGGTTCTGTGGAGTGCGGTCTGGGACTTCCTCTCCATCCGTCTTGCTCTTACGTATCTTTTATATACATTATCCTTATCTTATTAAATATACTGCATGTTTCTTTTGGTTTGTCTTCCCACCCCTGCCCCCTTGAAGTGTCCTGTCTTCCTGGAGTCTAGTAGAACAGATCTCCTATGAATATCTTATGATGTCCTTAGGCTAAAATAGCTGCCCTCTGGCTCTTGTCATTGTTCTGCGTGAATGTTTCTCCCTCCTGTTCCTCATCTGCTCATTTCAGACAATTGTGTTAGCTTTTGGCCCTGCTTCTGTTCTCAATTGTGGCCATTCTCCAAGCTACAAATTGGCTCATCCTGCTAAGTCTTTCAAAATTTTTCTTAAGGGTTCCATTGATGTTTGCTGTCAGATTTTGAGGCTCACTTAGAAATCTATTCATGACTCGGGTGTTTTTATTTTTAGGGATGGTACCTAATGTTCAAGATTATATTTGAGTCTCTACTGAATATATTTATGCCAAGTACTGTTGATCACATGGTTATTAACTTATTTTCAGATAAGATCTTCACGTGTTCCCAGAGCATACCTAAGAACAAGTTCCCACCTACAGTAATAATCTATTTACATGTGTGTCTTTACAAATGAATTGTAAATTCCTTCAGGGCAGGAACTAAGTCTTATTTGTTTGGTTTCCTTGAACCTCATGCACTGCTTGGTGCATACTGGGTTTATTTAATAAAATTGCATTAGAGAACTGTCAGACCTAGAATGCCTCCCTGTGATATGCTTCCTTATAAGTAGGAACTAAAGAAAGATATTTTTCATTCTATTTATTGCTCCTAACTAAGGATATCTTAAGTGGACAGATTCATGTTTCTTTTGCTGTTTTGCTCTAAAAGATACATAACCCAATCATTGGGCTTTATTTCTGGCCCTGTGGTTTTATTTTTTATTTTATTTTATTTTTTTTTTATTTTTAGAAAGAGCAAGCGTTCATGCAAGTGGAGGAGAGGGGCAGAGGGGGAGAGAGACAGAGAATCTTTTTTTTTTTTAAGTTATTTGAGAGAGTGCACACGAATGGGGGAGGGGCAGATAGGGAGAGAGAGAATCCCAAGCAGGCTAATGCGGGGCTCGAACCCATGAACCGTGAGATCATAACTGAGCTGAAATCAAGAGTTGGATTCTTAACCAACTAAGCCACCCAGGCACCCCAAGAGAGAGAGGCTCCATGCTCAGTGCAGAGCCCAACGTGGGGCTCGATCCCACAACCCTGGGATCATGACCTAAGCTGAAAATCAAGAATTGGACACTCAACCAACTGAGCCACCCAGGCACCCCAGCCCTGTGGTTTTAAGTCGGTAGATATGGGGGGCACCTGGGTGGCTCAGTTGGTTGGACACCCAACTTCAGCTCAGGTCATGATCTCGTAGTTCATGGGTTCGAGCCCCAGGTTGTGCTCTGTGCCGATAGCTCGGAGCCTAGAGCCTGCTTTGGATTCCGTGTCTCCCTCTCTCTCTGCCCTTCACCCTGCTCATGCTTTCTCTCTCTCTCTCTCTCTCTCTCTCTCTCTCTCTCTCCTCAAAGATAAATAAACATAAAAAAATTTTTTTTTAATCAGTAGATATGGTCAGTGGTTCAGAATGTGGCTTTGCAGTCAGATAGTCCTAGATTAATACTCTGGTTCCAGTATTTTCTGCATAACTTTGGGCATATTACTTACCTCCCTTAAGTCTGTTTCCTTATCGATAAAATGAGGATGTAATAATAATACCTCATACTAGTTGAAGGATTATTTGGGATATGGCATGCATAGTACCTAGCACAGAACACTCAAACATAGTAAATAGTATCATAAAAATGAACACACACAGATACATTGTGTATTACATTTTAAACCTTTTGCTTATTAGCATTGAAAGTCAATGAGTGGCAACCAGGGCTATGTTGATAATTCTTTGTTTCCAACTAACAGGTTGATTATATCTGATGCTTACATCTTAATTAGACATGAGAGGCTATTTCAGAACAACCCCAGAAACAAAAAAAGCAATTACAAATTTCATTTATTGCTTTGCCACAGCCTGAAATCCTAGTCTAGTTGCATTCAAAATCTGACAAGAACAGTATCCATCAGTTTAAAAGTGATGCTTTATAAAAACTGAGACATCCAAACACAAAAGAATATATGCTGCATAATTCCATTTCCATGAAATAGAAAATTATAGTGACAGAAAGCAGATACGTGGTTGAATAGAATAAGGGACAAAGAAATAGGCCACAAGAGGACATGAGGGTACTTTGGGGATGTTGGGAAATGTTCTGAATCTTGACTGTGATAGTATCTGTCAAAACTCATTGAATTGTGCACTTCAGATGGAGGTAGTTTGTTGTGTATGAATTATACATTAAGAAATTGATTTTTTAAAGTGAGGCATTTTTATGCTACACTTTATGTAGTAATTTGCTGATTGTTAATAACCACTAGGTGATAAACTTAAAGGTGTATATTTAATCAAGTTTAGGCCTGTTTCTGCTCGTCTACAACAACATCCTACTTGTCTGGAAGTCAGATCGTTGGCAGCCTCACGTCTCTAAAATACAGCCAGGAGGCTGGGAATGAGGGGAAAGGCCTTTGAGTGGCTAAAGAGCTGCCACGGAGCCCATGTGTTGATGGCCAAGGAATGGTCAGTAATCCCCATTAGAGTCTACTTAATACAGCTTTCTATCAGATATTGGTAAAATTCCCTTTTTGTTTTTCAAGCTTACAGCAGATAAAAAGTAACACATTGAAAGGTGAACACATGCGATAACATGCAAGGCGATTTAAAAATATAAACTAGGGGCACCTGGTTGACTCAGTCGGTGGAGCATCTGACTCGATTTCAGCTCAGGTCATGATCCCAGGGTTGTCAGATTGAGCCCTACATTGGGCTCTGTGCTGAGCGGAGCCTGTTTCAGATTTTCTTTCTCTCCCTCTGCCCCTCTCCCCAACTCACACTGGTGCTCTCTCTTTCAAAATAAAAATAAACGAATAAATAAATAAATAAATAGTTTTTAAAATATATATAAAACTCGATTCAAGAACTGAAAGTTCAGTAATGGGCAATGTAGGGGCACCTAGGTGGCTCAGTTGGTCAGGCATCTGACTTTGGTTCAGGTCATGGTCTCACTGTTTGTGGGTTTGAGCCCTGCATCGGGCTCTGTGCTGACGGCTGGGAGCCTGGAGCCTGCTTCAGATTCTGTGTCTCCCTCTGTCTCTGCCCCTCCCCTGCTTGCGCTCTGTCTTCTCTCAAAAATAAGTAAACATTAAAACAATTTTTTTTTAAATAATAATTGAGGGCAATGTAGATTGGAGGTTAACTCAATATACCACAATAGCCAATGAGAGAGTTCCATATTCAGACACTAAACTTTTAGTTCTATATTCATGATGATGAAACTTAATATTTAAGAAAATATTAAATTGTATTAATTGTTAACTCTAATATTTAAAAAATTATAGGAGGGGCGCCTGGGTGGCTCAGTCGGTTAAGCATCCTTCTTCAGCTCAGGTCATGATCTCGCAGTTTGTGAGTTCAAGCCCCGCATCGGGCTCTGTGCTGACAGCTCAGAGCCTGGAGCCTGCTTCTGCTTCTGTGTCTCCCTCTCTTTCTGCCCCTAACCCACTCGCATTCTGTCTCTGTCTCTCTCAAAAATAAATACCCATTTAAAAAAATTTTTTAAAATTAAATAAAATAAAATAATAAAAAATAAAAAATTATAGGAGTGCCTGAGCCTGGGTGGGTCAGTTGGTTAAGCATCCGGCTCTTGATTTCGGCTCAGGTCATGATTTCGCTGTTCATGAGATTGAGCCCTGTGTTGGACTCTGCAGTGACAGCGTGGAACCTGCTTGGGATTCTCTTTCTTCCTCTCTTTCTGCCGCTCCCCCTCTCATGCTCTCTCTCTCTCTCAAAGTAAAGAAAGAAAGAAACTTAAAAAAATATTAAGTTAGGGGAGCTTGAGTGGCTTAGTCGGTTGAGCGTCTCACTTTGGCTCAGGTCATGATCTTGTGATTCATGAGTTTGAGCCCTACATCGGGCTGTCAGCACAGAGCCCGCTTTAGATCCTCTGTCCCCCTCTCTCTGCCCCTCCCCCACTTGTGCACATGCATGTGTGTGCTCTCTCTCTCAAAAATAAACACTTAAAAAATATTAAATTATAGTCCCTGTGTGATACCTAGAATTGTTTATACAAAAAATGGTTAAAGAAAACATTTTGTTGTTTAAGAGGATTAAGTAGTAGGAATCTGCAAAACACATAAATGAGTGTGTAAACACACACACACTTATGTATATGTATAGAATTCTGCAAGCACTCACATATATAACTCCATGCTCTTATAAACTTCTGTTGTAATGTGATTTTTTTTCTTTATCCTGAAGTAGTGGACTCATGGAAACAAGGTTTTATAAGCTTTTAGTGGCACTAAGTACCAGCTCTTGAATAAGCCAAATCTGTTGTTAATTATATGAATACACTCATCATTTCTGGACCCATCCTGTTTTAAAAAGATTAAAATGTGTGTATAAGATGTTCTGTAAGTGCACATGCATTTACTTATTGGCTGGATAGAATACTTGATATTGTTTCTTTGATAGTAAAATGAAAATAGTGTAGTAGAAATTATTTTAATTGGTTCACTGTATTAGAAAAGTTGTTTTTCATTTATTTGCTCCCAGGTGTCAGTATGGAAACCATTACAGTTCTGTAAGTGACAAACACTATGCCTGATAATTACCACATCTTTCTTAGTTATGCCCAACAAAATTAATAACCTTCTCACATTTTGGCAATTCTGTGTTTACTCACATGTATTTTTTAGAATCTTTTTTATTGTTACATTCAGTTGGCCATCTTAGGGGTCAATTATGAAAGCATTAATCAAGCCCTTAGTAATTCTATTCTAATAATTCTATTCAGCAGCTGATTAGTTAGGGTCTAATATGTGCACCACACTATGTCAGTCTCTAGTGCTTTCGAAGTAAACCTAATAGCTGATTCTCAAGGGTTCAGGATTTGCTAAAGTGTTTGAAGACATTTTCTTATGGCAGTAGTGAACGATTAACAATTTTCAAAAGGGACAAAAGGGAAAATAGTATGATAGGATCTCTCTTGGAACAAACTCTCGTGGCTGTAGGCAGAATGGGCAGAGTTTGCGTGGACTCAGATCAGTCAATCAATAAAAGTTTATTTATTTTATTTTATTTTTTTAAATTTTTTTAACGTTTATTTATTTTTGAGACAGAGAGAGACAGAGCATGAATGGGGGAGGGTCAGAGAGAGAGAGAGGGAGACACAGAATCTGAAACAGGCTCCAGGCTCCGAGCTGTCAGCACAGAGCCCGACGCGGGGCTTGAGCTCACGGACCGCGAGATCATGACCTGAGCCGAAGTCGGATGCTTAACCGACTGAGCCACCCAGGCGCCCCAATAAAAGTTTAAATGTAGAGGGAGATTGAAGAATCTCAGATAATTATGAAAGTTTAGGCAGGAGTTGACTGTGTGGGTGGTGGTTCTCATAAGGGGTGTTGGGGAAGGAACAGTTTTCTGAAGGGAGAAGAGATGAGAGGATGAATTTGGTTGAGGACCTTTTTGGTCTGACAGTGCTTAGCAATAGTGGGGAGCACAGTACGTGCGGGCTCATGTTGAGCCAGGAGGCTTTCCAGAAAAAAAGCTATAAAGCAGCCAGTACTAATGCAGATAAAGAACCATTTGACTTTAAACAGTGGGTTGGATTTTTTTGATTATTATTTTGTTTTGTTTGGGACTTTGGGGTTTTTATTAGCCTCTCTATTTCACTGTGGAGGAACTTGAACATCTTCCTTGCTACATCGATAATGTGAGGGGATTGGATTAGACGGGTGTTTCCCAGACTTTAAGCCATATAGGGATTACCTCGGGATCTTGTTAACAATGCAGATTCTGAATCTGATGGTATGGAGCCTGGGGGCCTGGATTTACAACAAAGAATTCGACAATCACAAAGATCTCTTCTGTCTTTTGAGTCTTCCCTTTTAGACCCAAGAGTTTTGTAAAATAAGAGAAGACAGAATCCTTACACTTTAACTCATTCAACATACAGTTTTATTTCATGATTGGTAGATAAGCCAGCAGCTGTAGGTAAGGTTTAACAAAGCACATAATTAATAGCTCTGCCAGGTATTATGGTTCCAGAAAATCAAGTCATCCTCTCTCCTTCCACGTATGTTTGATTGGGCCATATGCATTTTAGTATCCTAACATGTTCTCATTTTAAAAATCTTTTATTATAACTTAGTTAGCTGTCAGATTGAATAGTACACTGAAATATGAGGTGTGTTTTTGAGATGGCACAAAACCTCTCTTTTGGAATGACACTGACATACTTGCTCAAAAATAAATGATCTTTCCTAACCTTACTGAATCACTAGTCAGATAAAACCGTATCAGTGACTGTGTTACAAGTACCGTATAGCAGTGAGTTTTTATTTGTTCATGTATTTGGCGGTGACATCCATTAACTTATCCTTGACATTCTGTTTCTGTATAATGATTGTGGTTTAAGAGATTATGATAGCAATGAAGAAGGCTGCAAGTTGGGGGTTGGCAAGACTGAGTAGGTATGGGAAGAAGACATGACTAGGAGACGTTTTATAAATTTAAAGATGCAAGGTAGTCTCACCAAATTCTTTCCTCAACAGAGGTGTTAGCAGTGAATAAGCTTCTCCCTGAATTTAAGGCACTTACAAGGCTTGATCGTCTGGATCCCTATGAAGACCATGCAGTGTAAAATGGCATAGGTCATCAAGACTGGTCCCACTCACAAGGCTTTCACTTGAATTGGGTTTCATTACAACAGTTCTGTTCATTGTATCCTAAAGACACAGCGAGCTCATTCACCAGTGCATGATCAAGAAAGAGTCACTGCATTTCATGGAAGTGAAATTCTAGTAACTATAGTTCTGTTGTAAAGAATGGTCATTTATTAACTTAAGTAAAATTCGAAACATTTCTTAAAGCCATCGGTATGCTAAAATGTTAAATTGCTGCTGCTAAGTGCAGTACCATAAAGGAAAAAAAAGGCATTTCAAAAGACTAACATTCTCTTCAATGACTTCTAAAGACTTAGAGAAGGTATAACTTTATAACAAGAATGTCTCTTTGTTGCCTTTATCTTATTTTATTTTTTAAATTTTATTTATGTATTTTGAGAGAGAGCGCGCACAAGCAGGGAAGAGGCAGAGAGAGAGAGGGAGAGAGAAATCCCAAGCAGGCTCCACACTGTCAGTGCAGAGCCCCACAGGGAGTGAGCCCGAACTCACGAACTGTGAGTTCATGACCTGAGCCAAAATCAAGAGTCGGATGCTTAACTGACTGAGCCACCCAGGAACCCCTATTATCTTTAATTTAAACAACAGCTTGTTTGGACAGAATATCCTCAGTGTATTTTTTCCTATCCTTAGTACTTAATGGTAATCCATTGTTTCTTGACATTTATTGTTAATGTAAAGAAGTCTGAAAACAATCTTGCTTCCAACCCCTTATATGAAAGTGACACTGGTTCCTGCCTGGTTGTCTAAAAAATTCTTTGTTTACTCTTCAAATTTAGTAATTTAAACCAGGATTTGTTCTCTTTTTTAATTGTTTATTTTTAAGAGAGAGAGAGAGAGAGAGCACGTGTGTGCACACGTGGGGCAGAGAGAGAGGGGGACAGAGGATCCAAAGCAGGCTCCATGCTGACAGTGGAGAGCCCGGTGTGGGCTCGAACTCACAAACTGTGAGATCAGGCCTGAGCCGAAGTTGGGCGTTCAACCAACTGAGCCACCCAAGCACCCAACCAGGATTTGTTTTAATGTTGATAGTTTTTTTATAAGCTCATCCATGAAACAGTGTGTTCTTTCGGTCTTGAGATTCAGTTCCTTCTTCCTTGCCTGGAATATGTCCCCAAATTCTATTTCTGAATAGTATTTCTGTTCCATTTGTTGGCATCTGAACTTGAAGCACAGTTTTTATGGTGGATTGTCTTAGTCTTCAGTGTTTATCCTATATGCCTTAATTGATTTACTCTTGTACTTTTCCTTAGCCATCCAGTTGACTATTTAAGCCTTATCTCTATGCCATTGATTTGCTTTTCAGTCCTATCGATCCCGTTTCCTGTCATTTCTAGTTATTTATTAGATCTGTAGTAATTGTATTGGTATTTAATTTGTTTTTCTTAGCTCTATACTCTCACCTCGTTCTCTTTAAAAACTCACCATTGAATTCTCTTATAAAATTTATATCCTTAAAGTCTATAGTGTAAACCACTTAGAGGGAATCTGTTTCTGATTGCTTTTTCTTCCAGATTTAGGTCTTTGTCATTTGAATGCTATAATTTTATTTTTATTTTTAATTTTCTTTTTTATGTTTATTTATTTTTGAGAGAGAGAGAGACAGAGTCTGAGTGGGGGAGAGGCAGAGAGAGAGGGGGACGCAGAAAATGGGAAGCAGTCTCCACTCTGAGCTGTCAGCACAGAGCCCGATGTGGGGCCAAACTCATGAACCATGAGATCGTGACCTGAGCCGAAGTCAGACACTTAACGGACTGAGCCACCCAGGTGCCCCTTGAATGCTATAATTAAAAACATACATATTGTGAAATAACACATACAGGAAAGTATGTAAAACTGATATACCCAATTTAAAAATTGATTACATGTAAATATATGTAAATCTATGTAATCCCTACCACATCAATATACATTAATGGTAGTTCAGAAATTCCCCATATTTCTCTTGCTAGTCATTATCCCCCACTTCCACACAATAGTTAACTATTGTGCTCGGTTTATAGTTATCTTTTCCATGCTTTTCTTTATAGTCTTACCACCTGTATATATATTCCTGTATAATATATTTAGATTTTGCCTGCCTTTGGACTTTATATAATCAGACCACATTGTATGTATTCTTTTGTGACTTGTTCTTTTTGCCCACATTATACTTGTAAAAATCCATCCATGTTTGTGCATGTATATGTTTGCTTTCCTTGCTATATAGTATTTCATTATATATTTTTAAATTTTTTAATGTTTATTTTTGAGAGAGAGAGAGAGAGAGATAGTGGGGGAGGGGCAGAGACAGAGGGAGACATGGAATCCAAAGCAGGCTCCAGCTCTGAGCTGTCAGCACAGATCCTGATCTGGGGCTCAAACTCATGAACCGTGAGATCATGACCTGAGCTGAAGTCAGACACTTAACTGACTGAACCACCCAGGCACCCCTAGTATTTCATTATATTAATCAAGGTTCTCCAAAGAAGCAAAACGAATAGGGTGTGTGTGTGTATGTGTGTGTGTGTGTGTGTGTGTGTGTGTGTGTGTGTGTGTGTGTAGGGGGGGGCATTTATTATAAGCAATTGGCTCATGTGATTATGGGAGCTGGCAAGTCTAAATCTGCAGTGTGGGCTGGTAGGCTTGAGACTTAGGGCCAATGTTGCAGGTACATCCAAAGGCAGTCTGCTGGAAAACCCCCTCTTGCTCACTGAGGCCAGTCTTTTTGTTCTATTCGGGCCTTGAACTGATTGGATGAGGCCCACCCAGTTATGGGAGAGCAATCTGCTTTACCCACAGTGCACTGACTTAAATGCAAATCTTCCCTGAAAACACCCTCCAAAGTGACATAAAGTTAACTATCATATATGTGTACTACAGTTTTTCTATTTTACTGGAAATGTGTGGTTTTTAGGTTTAGGCGTTAATGAGCATTACTATTAGAGAGAGAGTGTGTGTGTGTGTGTGTCTCGTAGTGCATATAATCAATCGTATTGTCTAGAATATTACCTAGGAATAGGATTGCTAATCCTAGGGAATGCATACATCCAACTTTACTAGAAAATACAAAACCCTTTTGTTAAATGGTATGCCGGGTACTTGGTTATGTTAGGTGCTCTGTATCCTTGCCGGTGCTTGGTATTGTCAGACTTGTTAGATTTTACCAATCTAAAGATTTAATTTGCATTTAGTGGCTTACTCACTGAACACCTTTTCATGTTTACCTTCTTGACGTGGGCTTATTTTTGTCCATTGTATAAGTTTGTATCCTTCAACTTTGATGAATTTTCTTGAATTGTCTTTTTTGATTTCTTCCCCTTCCAGTTTCTCTGTTCTCTGTTTTGAGAACTCTTTTAGATATTTGACTTCCTGAATTGATTCTCTATCTTACTTTTTCTCTCCTATTTTCTACCTTACTGATCTTGAAAATTTTTTCAACTTTATCTTCCATTTCTTCCTTTAAATATGCTATATTTTTTCTGCATACTCTATATTCATCCCTTTCTTACAGCATCCTAGTGTTTATCCTTCGGCTCTCTTTGATTCTCTTTGTTTATCCATCTTTGTCCCTCATCAGAGAGTCTTTCCTCAGATGTCAGGTGGTCCTTGGCTAACTGTTCATATTTATTTGGCACTAAAAAGCTGACTGGTAGTTCTGAAAGCTTGAAAGAAACCAGCCAAGTAGACGGTGATGTTTCTATTCTTAAGTCTTCGGTTGGGCACATCAGACTTCTAAGAGCAGAATTCTCCAGTCTCCTACCATGAAAAGGTACAACGCTTTTGAGAATCAGGTGACAAAGAAAGATGGAGGTTTCAATCTTCAGTGTTAACTTTTCGCTTAATTTTCAGGATGGCACCTCTGCCTTCAGCTCTGTCTGGTGTCCCTCTGTTCACTATCTCCTTGTTTTACCCTCCCCAGAAAACCAGACTTCAGTCTTCCACCAGGGCCGGGAAGGGGTGGGACTGGAGACAGGATTGGAGACGGGGGGGGGGAATGGCTCACTGCTTCTTAAACAGACCTTCAACTAATTCATCTGTATTCATCCCACCTTCCAGGGCGTGCCAGGTTTAGTTAGGCACATTGACTTGCTTCTTTCACTGAAGGCAATTTACTGTGCCAAGGGAATGTCATCATGAGTTCGCGTATTTTAATACTTTTGCCCCATTTCACCATCCAGAATTCAATGACCAGATAGACAAAAGTAGTACCCTAACAGAGGTTTCAGATGCAAAAAAAAAATATTTTTAAATTGTACATAGCTATGTTTTCTCTTCCTCAGCCTTTCATTGTTTAGTATTTAACTGAATGCCTCGTCATATTCTCGTTTCTGTTTTAGCTTTTCAAGGGTGTGTTTATGATTAGATAAATTTATGAGATGCTCGTGTTTCATCATTAGATTACCGTCTTTGATTTGGGTAAACAATACACAAATATATATTTATGACAAATAAAATTGTTCTTGTATGTTGGTTTCTGGAAATAGTTCTAACATCTTATTGTTAACTTAGACAAGTGTGTTGTATATGTTTCTTTGTTTGTTTAACAGAAAACATCTGTTGACTTGGAACTTTCCTTTGAAGAGCTATTTCCCAATACTTTGACCTCAAATCAGAGGTAATCTTGGTTTTAGGAAAAGTAAAGTAAAATCCCAAAGGCTATTCTTTACACATATTTTCATCACTTTGTACCTCTAGACTGAATGTTTTGAGTACGATTTACTTTTAAAAAATAGAAAGGATGGTATTAAAGGTTTTGTTCATTTTTTGAAAGCTAGATGTTACAATTACATATTTTGAAATTCATCTGAATGCAATTGGGCACAGCATTAAACAGCTTTTTTAAACATGAAAACCAAAACCTGAAATCACAGGAGAAAAAGACACTTCTCGAAAGTGGTAATTATGTACAACAGTAGCAGTTCAAAGCAGATGATCCCAGTCTCTCTTTTCTATTCGTTAACTACAGTACCACTTTGGAGGAAATGAATTTTGTTGAACTCTAACTAAGAGAGAGTTGGTCCTGTACAGCTTCAGACATGTTCACCAAAGAATGAACAGCTATTAAAAAGCGAGGGCAGATGCAGGTAATAAATACAAGAAAAGATGAAAAGAAGATTTTCCTGTAAAAATGGAGGAAAATGGTTTAGCTTCGACAGTTTTGACATATCAGTGCTCTCTAGTGTAGAGTTCAGCAGTTGTCCCCAGATCCATGGAACACGTCCTGCCGTCAGTATGGTTACATTGACTGACCTTTTGCCTTTGAATTCAGAGACCTGACTCACAAGTCACAGTGGAAAGACTCATTGCTCTTCCCTCCCCCACCAGCCCCCACTCTGCATTCTGCTATAGTTCCTGTCTGTCCACCCAGGCAGTATAAACTTTTCAGGGACATCTGAAGACAATTCACAAAGAGCTCCTCCTTGCCTTGTGTCGACTGCGAAATCAGCCAGGGCAGAGATATCCCGGTACAAGTTATTTGTGTTACCGGTTGTTTGTTGAGCCCCCTTCAGCGCATGTTTATTGATTCTCTTTTCTGTTCTACTTTATTGTTTCATGACATGTTCTGTCATTCTCTGCAGAGGCCTAACTAACAGAGAAGGAGAAAGAGAACTACCGTTCATTGAACCTAGTATGTACTTAGCTTTGACTTAAATACGCTTACGTAATCCTCCCAGCCATGTGGAGAAAGATAGTGTTATTCCTGTTCTCTAGATGCAGAATCTGAAGAATGATTTTCTCAAATCAGCCAGCTAAAAAGTGGCAGATCCAGGATTTA
The DNA here is from genome assembly GCF_016509475.1 of Prionailurus bengalensis. Classification (NCBI taxonomy): domain Eukaryota; kingdom Metazoa; phylum Chordata; class Mammalia; order Carnivora; family Felidae; genus Prionailurus; species Prionailurus bengalensis. The sequence goes on along the minus strand of NC_057345.1, from coordinate 163,977,424 downwards.
AACCTATTCTTATACCAAAGTCTGAGGTTTTCTGTTAAACACTCAGGACCCACACTTGCCTTTCCTGGTCAAACCCTGTTTCAAGACTGCAAAGGTGCTTTTGCACTGGACATAAGCAGTAGCTCTGAGACCTTAGTAAGCAGTGAGTTCCTTGGTTTTCATAGTGTGAGGGGAGTTGTTGGGTTCGCTTGGTTTCATGAATCACTGCACAGAAATGTAATGTTTCTATATAAGGTTATGTGCCTTTTTACAATGATGTTTTAGAAATGCAAACTAGGGGTTCCTGGGTGGTGCAGTTGAGAATCCAACTCTTGGTTTTGGTTCGGGTCATGATCTCACAGTTCATGAGTTTGAGTCCTGTGTCTGGCTCCGCACTGCTGGTGTAGAGCCTGTTTGGGATTCTCTCTCTCCCTTGCTCTCCCTCCGCCCTTCCCCCACTCGCATGTGCTTGCACGTACTCTGTCTCTCAAAATAAATAAACTTTAAAAAAAAACTTAAAAAACAAAAAAGATTTAAAAAACAAACTAAAGATGAATTCTTAGGGACCCCTGAGTGACTCAGTCAGTTAAGCGTCTGACTTCAGCTCAGGTCATGATCTCATGGTTCGTGAGTTTGAACCCCACATGGGGCTGTGTGCTGACAGCTTGGAGCCTGGAGCCTGTTTCGGATTCTGTATCTCCTTCTTTCTCTCTCTGTGCCCCTTCCTGGCTCTCACTGTCTCTCTCTCAAAAATAAATAAACATTAAAAAATTTTTTTCAAATAAATAAAGATGAATTCTTTAAATTCCAGGGCGCTTGATAGAGCATGCAACTCTTGAGATATATATATATATAATGTTATATATATATAATGTTATATATATAATGTTATAATGTTATATATATGTTATATTATGTTATATATATATATATATGTATATATTCCATCATTTCATCTTATCTTTGTGTTTGTCTATATCCTGTAGAGGTAATCAAGGGAACAGGAACTTTATTATGAACCACCTAATATTTAACAGAATTCCTGGGTGTGTGGTTGAATGATAGTTTGTAAGTGGTAAACTTTCCAAGAAAGGATCCTTTCTTTGCCTTTAGATTCAGCATCTCTGCTTTTCTGGCTCTTTTGTAGAATAGACACATCCATTCCCCACCTTGCTCAAAGATTTTCTATCATGGCCTTCAAATCACAGAAGGGAAGGAGACTCCGTTGATGTAAACTGTGATGCTATTCTTTATGTCACTTCCCAAGGGAAAGAGAGGGCTGTACAGGCTAGGCAATGAGAGGGTATGGCTCCTTTAGTAAAAATAATGCAGCTTTCCTAAAAAGTCAATCATAATTCCAAAATGGAAATTCATTTTCTTGTCCTGTGAGGTTACATTTTAATCAGCCCATATTATGAGTTACTTTCGTTATTGGATCGGGTTCCTTAAGACTGGAAGTTCGACTGGACCGGAAGTCCAGAGCTGACGTGCAGGTTGAGGAGGAATTGGGAGTTGCGCGCTGGGTCTCTTCAGGTTGCTGTGATAAACAGAAAAGCACAAACTTACTTAGTCTTTTTTTGCCCGATGCCTAGAGGTAGCCAGGAAATCCTCTCCTTAGCTGGGGTAGCAATAGGCCCATTGTGAAGCGTCCTAGACCAGCTCTTTCAGTCTCCCCACACTCACCCAAGTGAGGCCAAGAACGCCATCATCCCTTCTGCCCTACACTCCCATACTGTTCAGATTTTAGAATAAACGTGAGTGACAAGTGCCTACCACCATTGCTTGGATAGTCTTTAGTTTAAGTGCACACGCACTGTAAAATCATAAACCCCTGAAGGAGTAAAATGGCCTAATCCCTCATTGAAATGCCTCTGAATACACCTGAGCTATAAAAGGACTTAATGTTAAACAGTGCTGAGTGATTATTGTTGTAAGACTCTTACAGAAATTATACAGTGGCCTTCCATGTTTATTACTCAAAAAACAGACAATATGTCTTAACAGAAAGGAAATAATAAAAGCAGTATATTAAACTGAAAGAAACTTTTATATTTAACTTTGGTGTAGAAATTTTACCTTCTACTTTTTTAGACTTACATTATAATGAAAATTTACTTAGGAGAAGTATGTCTGCAACATTACAGGAAAATGACCAGTGGGAAATTGGAATTATATGGATCATTCACTTGAGTATAAATCAAAATACAATTGCTTTTAAAAGACCAAAGGTGGATAAATTTTATTACAGTAGAAGGACCATCATGGATAGAATGCCAGGTTCTAGATTCAATAATTACTAAAGTAATTATTTCTGTAGTTTGAACTACAGAAACAGAGATACCTCAGGCCATTATAAAAAATGATTTTATTTCCTTTTTTAAGGATAAATTAAAAGTAGAATCTTAAGTTGGTAAGTCCTGTCTTTCTGGAATATAATCAATACCAGAATAATATTGTTGTGAAAGTTTGGAGTCCTAATTAAACATTTTACTTTGGTATTAAACACGGCATTGTTTTGGTGTTTAAGTTCACCTCTGTTCTGTGTATTGGGGGGTCTTTTTTGTTGTTGTTCTGTGTATTTTTAACAGTGAAATTAAATACATCCTCTCTGACTTGTTTTGTTTTTAATTAGGCTCACTTGGGATTGCCTTTGGGAGACCATGATACTGGCTCTTGGTGCCTTTCGGCATCCCCTTTCATAAAATCAGGAGGCAAAATACTGAAATTATCAGAAGAGTAAACCATTACTCTCCAGTTTTTAAAGTATGTCACCAAAACATGACCCAAAAGTGAGAACAGATCTAGAGTCCATTCGTTTATGACTTCTGTGCCTTATATATATTGCTGACGTTTCTTGCCTCGACTCAACATGCAGACACAGAAAAATGACTATATAAAAGGAAAGAGCAAGTCACTGACTCATGGCTAGAAATCACAAAAGTATGTTTCTGTTGCCATCCTGCCTTACTGTGTGGTTCAGGTTCTGGACTCAGCTGTGCTTTAAATGATTGCTGGCATTGTACTTACGTGAGCCCATTAAATGGGGCTTTCTCATTAAAAGACATGAATGCTGGGGTCTAAAGTATGTTGAATATTTTTATTGATCGACTTGAAGAGAACATGTTAATAAAGAAATTTCATCTATTATGGAGTTGACTAATTGAATATTGAATATGCTCTAATAGGATATAAGCTTTATTTTCCTTCACTTTTCCTACAGGTTAATGAAGTGGTTTAAAAAGATAAACAAGAACATTGTTTCCCTTCTAGAGTAGGCATGCTTTTAGCTAGTTATCCCTAGTTGTTGCAAGTTTACTCTTTGTGTTCACAAGTTTTATTTTCTGTATTCCAGACGATTCATAGAGATTAGCCACAGTTTATTTAACAAAGAAGACACACACAAAGCAATAGTTTTTTTTGCTCTTTCTCTTTTTTTTTTTTTTTCAGAAAGAATTCACTTGCTTACTTTTCTTAAAAACATCTTTCCCATTTCATTGAGGCAGATTTGGAAGTCAAACCAGAAACTTCAGGCTCTACTACGATGGAAAGCACTTCGTTGGGGAGAAGCGCTTTGAGTCCATCCACGATCTGGTGACTGATGGATTGATTACTCTCTATATTGAAACCAAGGCAGCAGAATATATTGCCAAGATGACGATAAACCCAATTTATGAGCACATAGGATACACAACCTTAAACAGAGAGCCAGCATACCAAAAACATATGCCAGTCCTGAAAGAGACACATGATGAGAGAGATTCTACAGGCCAGGATGGGGTGTCAGAGAAAAGGGTAAGCTACCATGAAACCACACTTTATCTTCTTCTGTTTGGGGTCCGTATAAAAAGCCATTATTGCCAGAAGAGATTGACTTCTCCACAGAGCTTTGAAAAAGATGTGCGTTTCCCTAATGTCACTGGTTTCTGTGGTGCTGAACTTTGCATATATCTAATTCTTGTTCAGTTATGTCAGGTATATATTTGTGCTCCATATTATTTCCTATTTCATCAGTTTCATGGTTTTAAAACTATGTTGAAAAAAAAATGTCCCCTGATTAAAAAAAAAAAAAAAAAAGCTCAGGGCTTTGGGTCAGAAGCATGACTACGGTCAAGAAAAGAGAGCTGCATTACATGAGAAATTGAGGGGGTCGCATAATCTATCAAAACTACTTTTTTATTCCCTTTATAAATAGTTCCGTTCTTTAGCAAAATGATATATAGCCATGCTTTAAAGTACATAGGATTAAATTCAGTCTATCGATAACTTTTACTATTTTGGGAATCAGTCAGTCTTGAGTAACAGGAGTGTTTATCTCCTTCGGGACTCTTAAGAATTAATTGAATCAGAAAGATGTATTTTAATTACAAGAGACAATTTAAGTTTTTCCTTTGTCATATTTTAGTTGTAATATGTTTAAAGTTAACATCAGAAGTTTCAATTCCTTGGCATTACTATTTGCTTTGGAAAATGATCCCTAGCTGCCTCTTTATCCCTCAGAAAAAGAGTGAGAGAATTTCTTAATGTTTTACATTGTATGGGATTTAGTTGGGAGAATTTTATGTATTCTAATTGGAATTGTGTTATTCACTCTAATATTCTTGAGGCTCTCCCGCGGCCATATTAAAGAAATGCAGTATTATATAGTGATTTGAGCTTGGATTGTGTCACCAAATAGATCTGTGCACAAATTCTACCATTTTACCAGTTGTGTGAACTTACTTCGTGTCACTGAATTTCTCTGTGCTTTGATGTTCTCATTTGTAAAATTATAATCAAACTGTTGTGAGGATTGATTGAAGGAGATAGTAGGTGCAAAATAGCCAAACAGCGACAGGCACACAGGAAGCACTCATGAGTTTGGTGGTAACGTTACTGTGACAGCTATATTACCTCAAGGCGGTATCCTAAAATACTTGCAGTTATCTTGAAGTATGTAGGCACAGAGTGGAAATTTAAAATGTTCATTGTCTAGCCTAAATTTTAGTTTCTGGCAAAGCTAACTCAAAGTAGCATTTTGCGGCTACAGCGAACCCAACGTTTTAAATTACAGACCGTAGAAAATCTGTAGAAAAAGGTTTTCCATATATTCGTGTTTGTTAGGAACCCTAATCTTTTTTGGAAGTAACCAGAATGTAGAATCCTAATTGCTTGCCGTATTTAATATTGTTCTTTTCACTCTCTAATTCCCATTTTCTCACTTTTGGTTATTTTCTATTCATGGTATTTTTCAGTCATGCTCGTATTTAAGTATCTCTAACACTGACAATGCATTTTATGCAGGTGTGATAGAATATTCTAAGTCAGCATTTGTGAATGTGTTTAAAATGTGTCCATGTGAGGTTTTTAGAGTTGATCGGCCAAATGATGACCTTTGCTAATGTGTTCTGGATATACTTTTCAAAATCAAGAGACTCGAATTAAAGACACAGCTGTTTCCCACTGGGCTAGTCGTTCCACCTCCTAGAGTCTTGGTTGTCCCTCCTACAAAGTGAAAGTAGCATTCACAGAGGAAAGAGACTGAGGTAGACGATGTCTGGAGGACCCTTTTAGCTCTAGGATCCGTGATTCCCCATGTATTCTGGCAGCGGCACCTGTGATGGTACATGGTCTGGATTGCCTGCTGCTGATGGCCACTGATGGCCACATAGAGTGAGGTAGCTAGCACCGGAAAGTATTTCTCTCCAGCGGTACATAGTTAAGGATCATTAAAAACAAACAAACAAAATTTCTCTTTGCTTTAAACTGCATGCATCTTAAATCTAGTTGGCTTAAAATCTACTCACTCAAAAATAGATTTATTTTATTTATAGGTGTCATCCAACAGGACAGGGATGATGACCTGTTCAGGAGCTTGAAACATTGATTCCCTGTCACAGTTGATGACATTTGTAAGTAAAGACAATCGTGTTTCATTGATTTCAAATATCGCTTGACACAAGTATGATTTAATAAGTATTTTACTGGATCCTGAATAGCTAAAGTCCCTCTTGTCCGTGAGGGGCTTACCTTTTCCTCAGAGGCAAAAGTGGTGATTTCGCAGGAGTTAGGATGCTGGTGTGGAAAGGTTGCTGGTATTGGAGTTCAGAGCTAGGTTCCAGTTCTGCTACAGGAATTGATTTCCTGTGTCACTTTGGGCACACTGCTTCACTTCTCTGAGACTGTGTTTCCCCGCCTTTAATAAGAGGGCTTTGGGCCAGATGATCTCCAAGATGTGGTTCTTGTTATAGTCTGTGATCCTTCAAGGAGTGTAGATGTTGTAAGAGGCAGAGAACACAGGACAGAAATAGCACCGAAGTCTGGTCTTGAAAGGTGAGATCTATTTTTAGCTTATCTACCAACTAATTGTGTGACTTTGGGACAATCCCCTAGCCTGTCTGGACTTCAGATTCTTCACAGATAAGGGTTTTTCACTAAAACAGTAATTTTACAATTGTTACAATTTTGCTTACTGCAAAAAGGGCTCTGTGCTCAAATAGGCTTGATGAAAAAAATTTTTTTTAACCTACCTATTTCTTTTCTGTAAGTCTTCTCAGTTTCGCTAATGACCTAATAATATGTGTTATGACTCTCCAAGAGTGTTCCCAGACTTACCTGAAGCGCCTCGCCACTCTTCAGAAAATTATTCAGGAAAATAATATTTCACGAAATCCACCTGGGGAAATTCTGAATCAGATATCTCTTAAGGTCTTTCCTGCTTCTAAAATTAAAGGAGGAGAATCCCATGCGTATTTTATTTTTCAGTCCTTAAGTGTAAGTTGAGCATCTGAGCTTTGTGGAAGGTTATCAGGATGGTTTGATGGTCTTAAAGTTTTTTGTCACGGAAGTGAATCCTGAAGGTCCCTAACTGTGTCTAGGAAAGCTCGTGGCATATTCCGAGGGCGGAGATTTTTTTTTCCGAGTGACATCTGTGTCATTTTTTCATTAACTCTCCAATTCCTTCTCCAGCTTGAAATATCAATCAGAAACTTAAATTTCTTTTCAAAAAGTATTAAGAGAAATTTAATCATGAAGTGGTAGCCTGTTGAAAAGCCAGAGTTCCTTCTCTTCTAAAATGGCTTAACTATAGTATCCACACTGGCCATGAACCCAGCTTTTATTAGTTACTTTTTCAAAATTTATCTTGGAACTGTATTTGAATAGTTTCTTTCTCCAAGTAGTAAATGTCATATGCTTGCTTCAACAGATATTGGACCAATGGCTGAATGCAACAATTTTTATGATAATTTTATACTTATTAATAATGTAATTTCAAATTCTCCAAAGCCCTGCTTTAGAACATGTCTCATAACTGTTAATAATATAAACCGCCAAATAAAATATATTAATTTGCATTTCAGAAACTGTGCTATGAGTCAGAACTCAGAATCTAGCCAGGACCTCATTTCTTTAGAATCTAGTCTTCTAAGTCCCAAACCTGCCTCACATGTAAGAGTGACCTGTGATGGCAAGGGGGTGCAAAATCCATTTGTTGGTTTTATGGAACTTCACCAAGCCAGATAACCTTTATGTGTCTGTGTGTGTATATGTGTGTTTTTTTTCTTCCCCTGGAAGTTTGGAATGATTGCAATGCTTGGCATACTGTCATATTATTTTATTCTTCAGGAATTTCTTTTGCATTTAAACTCCACTTTTTAAAGACTTCTTTGGGAATCACCAGACTGCATATGTACTGAAAAACCTTGTGAAGTTTGAAGTTTAAATGTAATCAGGGCCCTGCCAAAAAACTGCTCTAACTACTGGACTTCTTTTGGCGTCTCCATAAAATGATAGGAGTCTTTGTCCCTGGGAATGGCAAAAGGGGCCCAGGCAGTCTGGTCTGCTAATTGTCTTATTCTCCCACAAAGCAGCTCTCCTAAATGTTTTTACTTTGCTTAAAAAATATGTAGCTAGCACATTATTTGTATCCCTGTAATCTCAATGTAGAAATCAGCGGGGAAAGCCATACTTAATCATTGCAAAAGTGACCATATCAGAGGAGGGAGTACCATGAAGCAATCTACAGAAAACTGTTCTTTGACTTTCTACTTTACCACTTTTTAAAGCCTATCTTTTCCGGGGCACCTGGGTGGCGCAGTTGGTTGAGAGACCGACTTCGGCTCAGGTCATGATCTCACGGTTCGTGGGTTTGAGCCCCGCGTCAGGCTCGGGGCCGACAGCTCAGAGCCTGGATCCTGCTTCCGATTCTGTATTTCCCTCTCTCTCTCTCTCTTCCACTCTCCTGCTCGTTCTGTCTCTCTCTCTCTCTCTCAAAAATAAGTAAACATTAAAAAAAATAAAGCCTGTCTTTTGCTTCTTCTTCCTTATTCTTCCCCAACTTGTGCTCCTGTTGTTCATCTGCTTCCTAACCCTGCCTTTATCCATATCCATTCCTCTCTCCCCTGGTCAGATTTACATGCTCACACTTCCACTGTGGCTTAAGGTTAGGATGAGTTGTTCCAGGGGAGAACAGGCACTCGGAGAACTGCCAGATTTGCCCAGGGTCACCTATTTGTATAAAGAAGCCAATTTAGTCATTTGTGAGAAAGACTATAGTTGCCCTACAGAACATCTAATAGTGGCTTTGTCTTCTCTAAGTATCCTTCTTAAGAATCAAGTAGAGTTAAAAAAAAAAAAATCCTACATAGTCAGTATATAAGTATATATTTGTCTGTGTGGTTTTGAGCAAGCCCTAAGTCTCCCTGGGTCTCAACTTGCCTCGGTCTCTAAAATGAGGATTATGGATTCGGTTATACTGGTGGTTATGAATATTCATGAAATTTTATAAAGTAGCCTTCCTCGTATGTAATGCATTATTGACTTTGGGATCAGAGCGATCACCAACCAGATGCCCATTCGTGGGTCTGAGTACTGTTCCCCCAGCTTTTGCTGGAAACAGCACGTTCAGGTTTCTCTTCAGGATCCATCTTTTCATTGCTTGAAGTGCCCTCCTCGTTCACAACATAACATCAAACAGCTCCAAATTGCTTCATCCAACAGTGGAGTTTCTCTTTTAGAAATACTAGGATGCCTCTAATTGTGTCCAAACAGGAAGCATGTCTTTGCCCAATAATATGCTAACGATTTTTAAGGCTAGAATATGTTATTTTTTATGGTATTTGCATTTTAGTATTGACCAGTATTTTAACTCTACTTTCCATTAATGTAACACAATTAGTCTTCTGCTTCTCTGCCTGTCAGTGAACTTTTATTGAAGGTGCATCCCATGTTGAGTCCATTAGCAAACATCTCTCAAATTTCTCTGAACTTCTGATTATTCTCCTAACTCCAGCTAGGCAAACCCTCTCCTTCCTTGGCCTTAACGTCTTCACGTTTCACTTTCTAGATAGTCTTCTATGAGCTATCTAAATAGATTTGTGGTTTTACTCAAGAGTAATCTTGGAACATAAATAAGTAAAGAGCATTGCAAAAATAGCATCCCCATGTCTTCTTCAGTATCCATGAACACTAACTCATCTCCTATGAAAATTAATTGCTTTTAATTCAACATCTATTGCATGCCTCCTGTTTGTAAGGAAACAGGCTAGACTCTGGAAGGGATAAAAGATGTACAAGATAGAAGCCCTGCCTCAAACAAACCCCGCCTTATGTGTTAATGTTTTCATTGTTTTCACCCTAATTAATTAGCAATTAGGCATCTTGATAGCAAGAGGCTACCTGCCTATATCATCTGAAGAGTATTGCAGTTCAGTAAGTATTAAGTTGGACTCGCTCTGATGTGAGTTTGCTTCTCTAGTAGCCCAGCAGATCACAGAAAACACTTTTGTAGACAAGAACACTACTTTTTCAGAATCATAGATCAGAAATTAATAGGACATTCTGGCATTCCACTCCAGTTTCAAGGCTTTAAACCCCCCGTGTTGTTACACTTCTCGTTCAGCACTTTGGATTTTATATTAATGGTGTTGACTGACTACATGAACAAATGAGTGTATTTTATGAATTCAGCCAAATCCAAGAAAGAAAAATATAGTCACTCAAGTTGATTTGATACTTTATATTATTTTTCCTTTAAGAACTCAGAATCCTTAGGATGTCTCTGTGAGGTAGGGATGGCCATTCCTTATTCCATAGATAGAGCATCTGAGGAACAGAAAAATTGTCTTTGTGATATGAAATAGTTGGTGAAATGTGGTGGCTAGATGCACGTCTTTGGGGATATGTGCCAAGAAGCCAAGATGGTAGAGAAGTGGCATCTCCCCAAACTCATGGTTATATCAGTCATGTGTTGGGACAGTGTGGACCCCACCAGAGAATCTCATACTTACAATGATTAAAGAAAACTCAAAGGGGGCCCCGGACATCTGTTGCATGAATCTCCTCTGTTCCTCCATCTTATCACCCACAGAAAGGATTAGTAATTAAAAGCCATTAGGGAAAACCAGATGGAAAGATGAAAACGGAAGTAAACATCAAATCCTCAGCTCCAAAAACCAGGCCAACGGAAGACCAAATTGTAATTTACCAAGCCAGCTGCAGTTTTGGAAGATCTCTGTATATGAGCCAATTTAACAAATAAAATAAGTCTTAAATTACTGGCTTGAGGGTTGGAAAAGGAAGCTGTTAGAGATTGTTTCACAATTGCTATTTCAGAGTCTCCAGCATTCTGGTGAGGAAATAATCATTGGTGGCCTCTCCATTTAACTCTGAAACAGAAATCAGCTCTGGTGGCTTTAGGAGTGATAGCATTTGGGTACAGAGTGAGTGAGACTATCAAGCAATCATCTGGCTTTCCCATGTTGCCCACAAACCAATTCTCTGGGCAATTCTAAAATAAAACTTTCCAGTTTCAATAAATGCTTTTTTTAAAAAATTTTTAATGTTTATTTGTTTTTGAGAGAGACAGAGAGAGCACGAGCAGGGAAGGTACAGAAAGCGAGGGAGGCACAGGATCCAAAGCAGGCCCCAGTCTCCGAGCTGTCAGCACAGATCCTGACGGGGGCTCAAACTCACAAACCGTGAATTCATCACCTGAGCTGAAGTCCGACGCTCAACCGACTGAGCCACCCAGGTGCCCCTAATTTCAATAAATCCTTACATTAGATCTCATCCTAAATGATTTGGATCTGTAATTTTTTCTTGGGCCTTTCGCTCTATCCTGTTTCCCTTTATCCTTGGAGTACTTTCTCTTTCCCTAATATTTAGACCTCTCAGAGACTCAACAGATCATGCCCTGAGCCTTTCCTTACCCAAGTTGTGAGACCTTAATTGTTTTAAATGGCCTCATAAGTTAGTCCTTAACTCTTCTTGGGTCTCCTTTGAGTTACTGCACCCGGTGAAAAATGCTCAAACCTGAGCATTATATTGCAAAAATAGATTCTTTCAGTAAGACATTCTAGACCTCTATAATCAACTGATCGTGCCCTTGTTTATGTGATTCCTATTAAGTGTGCTGCTACGTTATTTCATTGTTTTGCTCAGTAACTTGAATGAATCAGCTCTATTATCCTCTATTTCCTCAGGTTCTAAAGACCTCCAGTGAAAATTCACTAAATGCTGTAGGTTTGCTGATGAACTAAAATTTTACAACTTAAACATTATTTTTGGCAATTTCTTTTTTTTTCCTGTTTTAGGAAGCTCTTTTATTTTTGGTTTTATTTTTCAAATTTTAATTCCAGTATAGTTACATACAGTGTCATGTTAGTTTCAGGTGTACAATATAGTGATTCAGTAATTCCATACATCACTCAGTGCTCATCATGATAAGTGTACTCTTAATCCCCATCACCTGTTTCACCCGTTTCCCCCCCTCACCCCCCCCCCGTAAACATCTGTTTGTTGTATACAGTTAAAAGATAGTTTCTCTATAGGTTTTTGGTTTGTCTTTTTTTTTTCTTTGATCATTTGTTTTTTTAAATTCCACATATCAGTGAAATCATATGGTATTTATCTTTCTCTAATTTCACTTAGCATTATGCCCTCTAGCTTCATCCACATCACTGCAATTAGCAAGGTTTCATTCCTTTTTATGGCTGAATCATATTCCAGTGTGTGTGTGTATATGTGTGTGTGTGTGTGTGTGTGTGTGTGTGTGTGTTTACACACTCCATCTTCTTTATGCATTCATCTATCAATGGACACTTGGGCTGCTTCCATAATTTGGCTATGGTAAATAATGCTGCAGTGAACATAGGGGTGCATATATCTTTTCGAATTAGCGTTTTTGTGTTCTTTGGGTAAATATCCGGTAGTGTGATTACTGGGTCATGGAGTAGTTCTATGTTTAACTGTTTGAGGCACCGCCACACCATTTTCCACAGTGGCTGTAGCAGTGTGCATTCCCACCAACAGTGCATGAGGGTCATCTTTGATAATTTCTAAATTACTCCAGTTTGTACTTATTGACCAGCATTGTTTGATTAAAAACAAACAAACCACCTTTAGTATAAAATTCCTCTCCAAAAGCAGAAGCTTTTATATGAATTGCAGATTATGTAGCACCATCTAAGAGATTTACACCTTTCTTTCTTTCACCCACTCAGCAGAAGGAGATCCTCGTCATGGGTATAGTTTGCTTAATAATTTTAGAATGACTTGGGGTTGCTGCTCAAGTTCATAGTGAGGAAAAAAAAAACTATATAGTTCCCCTATCCCTGGAGAAAGTCCTGTTTTTCCTCGCAATGGGGAAACTGCAAATGAACAAGCCCATATCTCTTTATAGGCTTATTTTCTAAGAATTTTTTGTAAGTCAGCTTTATTGCAGTATAATTTATATACAATAAAATGCACACAGTTATGTGTCTAGTTTGATGAGCTTTGACAAATACACATACCTATGTAACCACCACTGCAATCAAATATAGAACATGCCATTACTCCATGAAGTTCCCCTAGTGTCTCTTTGTAGAAAATCGCACCTCCTCCCCGAGTCCTAGTGCAACCACTGATTAGATCTCTATCAGGACAAGAACTTATTTTTATAAGTATTGATTGAAGGTGGCATTCTTTTGAATGTTTTCATTTTCTACATGTATAGCACTTTTTACCTTCATTTTCTATTTATTACAAGTACATCATCTTATTTACCTTTTTTTTAAGTTTTTTTTTTTTTTTTTTTTTGGAGAGAGAGAAAGAACCCCAAGCAGGCTCTGCCCTATCAGTGTGGAGCTCATTGTGGGGCTCGATCCCATGAACCGCGTGATCATGACCTGAGCCGAAATCAGGAGTTGGACACTTAACTGACTAAGCCACCCAGGTGCCCATAAATACCTACCTTCTTATCTTGATTTTAGATGTAAAATTTCTCAAGTCGTATTATTTTAGAGAAATATGGGCAACGAAAGAATGACTGATGTTTAGTACCGATTGCAAGGCACTGTGACTTGTTGATGGTTTCACTCCTATCATTGTGGGCTTTTCACTTTTTCATCTATGATAAGAACTTCAAAAATGTGGGAACACAATGAGAGAGGATTCTTAGGGAGGAAGATCTTCTCTGCTCTGTTGGGATCTTGGACCTGAGCCAGAAGCACTCAGCCAGCTCTCCTTTAATCACTGCCATCTCTTGGCCCTTCCTCTCGGGAATAGGTCCCATGGCAGATGCTAGTCACAGTCACAGTTGATAGGAAGTACAGTGTCCCCGACTCTCTGAGTGGGAAGCGTACCACATGGTACCAAGTATCACAATGAGAAAAACTACCGTTTCTGCTTCCTCTTTGCAGTTGGCTCAGATGGGAAAAGGCGTTCTTTGTGGCAGTGGTATGATTTCAGAATTCCCTATGGAATACCGCTGAAGCTTTTTTCCCCCAGCTTTATTGAGACCACTAGGGCATTTAGACATGTCTCCCTATATGATCCTTGAAAGCTTGCAGGTACAACCCACTCAAGAATCCTGAAGACTGGAGTTCTGCTCTTCTCGTTCCCAGGTGAAGAGTGATAATCTCTTGTCTGACAAGCTCCTATGTGTGGACTGTGGGTTGTATAAAATCCTGGAGAAATGATTTTAAGTTTTCTCCTGGCGCCCTCAGACAAAAACTATTGGAATATGAGTGAATGGGGGGAATGTTAATAGATGCAGAACCTTGACCGCACCCTAATTCCTTAAAAGTAGATTTAAGAATTTACATATGAATTTTAGTAATCTCTTGCAATGCAGTTTGACTAGAGTAGGCTCTCCAGTGAACCAGAACTGTTCTCGAAGCCTCAGGAACTCAAAAACCTTGTGACCCTCTTAGAATTCGGCATGGTTTGTTGGCCACCTTTTTGAGGTCTACTGCTTCTTAAGGCTGGGAGGACTGGGGATAGTGGTGGAGGGGGAAGAGCACTGGAGTTCTGCTTCTGCTTCTACTTCTGAATAGAAGCAGAGTAGAGAAGAATTGTAGAAATGTGTTATGTACGCTGACTAGTATACCATGTTATGCCTGTATATGTATATGTGGTATTTGTGAACCAGTCCGATCATGTGACCTAAAACTGTCCTTAAATTAAAAAAAAAGGAATCATGTGTTGATGTATCTAATTAATGAATTTAAGAGCGTTTTCTCCCCTACTCTTAAGGAAATACACGTTCTTTATAAAAAATCTGAAAAATAGGAACTAAAAAAAAAAGAGGATTATTCATAGCCTCACCATCCACAGTGTATGTCAACATTTTGATAGATTTCCTTCAAGCCTTCCTGTGCACAGATTATTTTAAATTTTTATATTTTTATTGTACAAGTAATCCTTGTTCATTTCCTACAAAAATTAAAAAAAACATTTAAAAACTAGCATTAAATTCACACCAAATCCCATTATTGATGGATAACATAACCAACAGTATTCTGTTTATTCTTCTAGAGGTGTGTGTGTGTGTGTGTGTGTGTGTGTGTGTCTGTATGAGAGAGAGAAAAGGAGAGAGAAGAGAGAGAAAACATGTTTCTTCTATATAAACTCCTTTGTAATTTGCTTTACTATTAGGTTATGAAAAATCTTTCCATGCGAATAATGCTCAATTGTTTTAAATGTCTACATAACATTCCTTTTTTTTTTTTTAATTTTTTTTTTCAACGTTTATTTATTTTTGGGACAGAGAGAGACAGAGCATGAACGGGGGAGGGGCAGAGAGAGAGGGAGACACAGAATCGGAAACAGGCTCCAGGCTCCGAGCCATCAGCCCAGAGCCTGACGCGGGGCTCGAACTCACGGACCGTGAGAGCGTGACCTGGCTGAAGTCGGACGCTTAACCGACTGCGCCACCCAGGCGCCCCAACATTCCTTTATTTTAATGTTTATTTTTTTAGAGAGAAAGAGGTAGAGAGCAAGTGGGGGAGGGGCAAAAAAAGAGGGAGACAGAATGCCAAGTAGGCTCCACGCTGCCAGAGCAGAGTCTGATGTGGGACTTAAACTCACAAAGCACGAGATCATGACCTGAGCCAAAATCAAGAGTCGGACGCTTGACTGACTGAGCCACCCAGGCGCCCCTGTGTAACATTACATTGTGTTTATATGCAGTAATTATTCAACCAATCTCTTAATATATTTTTCATTCACTCATTTTATGAATATTTATTGAATACAGCTCATTTGGGCTACCGTGCCCAATACCAATCAAGACAACTTTGGATCTTCTCTGAAGCTAATTTTCTGTCTTATACACTGAGAATATTAAAAAGAAACTTGAAGATTATCCTCATGTTTTAAATGATGATATGTTGGTTCAGAGAGGAAAATTCTTCTGGCCAGGAAATTTTGTTGTTAAGTGATTGGTAACCAGTGGTTTTTTTTCCTGCATGTTATGTTTTTATAATAATGAATCTTCCTTAAGTATTTTTTAAAAATATTAAATAAAAATGGTTCCTTTGCTTATTTAGATTAGCATAATTTAGATTATACTAGTCATTTTAATAGATTTTCTAATTTAGATTTTTGTTTATTCTTGTAAATGGCTTTTCCCCTTCAAATATGAGATTTTTTTTCCAGAATATTTAATGCTCTAAAAATCAGTATTTCTTCAGGAATAATGATAACTAACCAAAAAATTTAAATTTATAAGTGATTTGGGGGGTAACTTAAAAAAACATACACAGTTGGAATAGTCTTTATCTTTAAAATGGAGAAGACCTGAAATCATTGTTTCACTATATGCTAACTTGGATGTAAATTTAAAAAAAATAAAAAATAAAATTAAAAAAAATCTACGTGCAAAAAATAAGTAAATAAAATGGAGAAGACTTTCATGTGAAAGGCATATTTCTGCACTTGTTGAATATGGAGAGTTGCACCTTAGCTTCGTATGTAATCACAGCCACACTTGTCTGCTCTTTGAAGTCACTTGGTTCTAAATTAATGAAGCAATTTGAGGGGGAAGGATTTCCATAACTTATATCTGCAGTGTGCACCGGAGGATAGGGAGGTGGGATTAGCTAAAACTATTATTTAAGTCAGAAAGAACTATTTTGATATCTTGTGGACGTAACATTCTAATTACCATATATTTCAAATGTGAATAGTGAATTCCCTTCATCTCCTTATAGACAAAGCCCCCCAAAATGCCCCTGCCTACTTAGTGAATGTGACAAATACTTTTATTTGGAAACTGTTTATTGTTCCTGAGGAGGGGGTAAGTTTTTCATATATATTTTTAATTCGTAGTGATATTAGATTATAAACAAGTGTTTGGAATATTTCACTTTTGGTTTCATACAAAAAATATTCTAAACTTTAAAAAAAAATTTTTTTTAACGTTTATTTATTTTTGAGACAGAGACAGAGCACAAATGGGGGAGGGTCAGAGAGAGAGGGAGACACAGAATCTGAAACAGACTCCAGGCTCCAAGCTGTCAGCACAGAGCCCGACGCAGGGCTCGAACTCACAGACCACGAGATCATGACCTGAGCCGAAGTCGGACACGTAAACGACTGAGCCACCCAGGCGCCCCTAAACTTTTAAGCTAAATTTATTTATTTTTTCAAGACAGAACTTAAATGGTAATGGATCTTTAGCATCTGATCTGGTGTTAAGACTCATCAAAGAATTTCTGTAGCCATGTATGCTAGTGTTTGATCATAGCTTTGGAGAAGTCCACAGCATCTGGTTCAAATGTTCTCTTTATTTAGAATCTGTTCTATTTCTTTCTTTAATTTCTTAGTTTTTGAGATTTGTTTTCCAGGAAGATGTACCTTTGCTCCTCAGACAAAAGCATTTCAAAGGGAGCTTTAATTATCATATTATCTTCTACTTATCCAGACATTCTGACACACTCAAAACAATTTTTTTATTAGACATCCCCTTGGGACAGGATATCTGTTCATCTTATGACTTTAATGATGTCACTTTAAGCACATCATTAACCTCTTCAGGACTGAGTTGAAGAACTCAGCTTCCGCTTCATTAGATGCCATTCAGGTCCCTTCTAGCAGTCATGATTCACAACTAATAAGTTCTCTTTGTAACCCTCAAGAGATTTTTCAGACTTAAGATTCTGTACTTCTGAGAACTTACTATGTTAAGAAGACAGGCTGAAAACATGCACATTTCAATACAGGCTTGACTCATACTAACTAGGATTGTAAATTGTCGAGCCAGTGACATAATTTCCTTTGGCCTCAGGAAATTGAAGGTCTTTTGTAGCTCCCCAATAAACATGTCTAAGGGTTGTAAGACTACAAATAATAATAAACATAACTAACATTTATTGAGCCTTTGTACGTCAGAAAGTGTGCTGAGTGTTTCACCAGAGGATCTGCTTTGATTTTCACAGCAATCCTTTTGAAGGTAGGGATTATAATAACATGGGTATCTTTACGGATGATTGGTTTATGGGGCGTTATCAAAGGGATTCTGGGGGCATGTTTTAATAGTGCATGCTTTATTTTTAAGAATGAAATCACAAAGGACAACCAAATCCACCAAATGTCCTTTGGTGTCATCATAGTGATGGAACCATAGACTGTGTTTGTATTTAAAGTAAGTAGATCACTTTATTGTGAGTAATTGGATTACTCAAAAAGGAAGAAATTACGGGCGCCTGGGTGGCTAAGTAGGTTAAGCGTCCCACAACTTCGGCTCAGGTCACAGTATCACACGCTGTTTGTGAGTTCGAGTCCCACGTCAGGCTCTGTGCTGACGCTCGGAGCCTAGAGCCTGCTTCAGATTCTGTATCTCCCTGTCTCTCTCTGCCCCTCCCCTGCTTACTCTCTCTCTCTCAAAAATAAACAAAAACATTAAAAAAATGTTTTTTAAAATGAAGACATCAAAACACCTTGGAACCTGCCCAGAGATAGTTGAAGCTCGGTCTAGATGGGCCCTTCACCCACTGAGGCATGTTATGCTAGAACTGTAGTGCTTAGGTTTAGGTTTTGTTTTGTTTGTTTGTTTGTTTGTTTGTTCTGTTTTTAAAGAAACTCTTATCAGTGTTAAAAGACTAAAAAGCGTCCAATTTACAGAATAAGAAACCTGTAACTATTGAGTTTTTAAGTATAAAAAGCATGAAACAAAATAGTCTTCCCTGTATTGTAGCTTACTTCTCTGAGGGCTGCTTGTGTCAAATGCTACCTCCTTTCTTTACATCACAAAAAAATGTACAAATCCAAATAGTCTTGTTCCTTTCATAGAAACAACAACAAAAATAAGTAAGAAAGGATTTTATACTTAGGTGATAGTGTAAATCATACATAAATGTGCAAAGCTGTCAACAATTCAACATGTGAATTTTAAATCACAGTGTACTTAATAGAATGAGCTCTGCATAAATTTCTTTAAAGTTTTTATTATCGAACTATATTAAATGATTAACATAGCTTATTTGTATATTAATGAAATATACTTGCAACTAAGATTTATGAAAAGCATATGTATTTATTATATTTAAGAAAAGTCTGTACACTTTTCCATTTTCAACAGTTGACTAAGACTCATGTTGACATCTTGAGGTTTTCATCATTTCAGTGTTCAAAGTGCTTATTAGCATTCCCTTGTCAAAGTTGAAGCTTACTTAGCTCTTTGTAACTGACAAAAGACCTTTGAGTTGAGAGTCACCTCCTAAATAAATAAGATTGTGAAGGCAGTTGAAGTGTTTTTCAAATCAATACTCTAGAGACCATATGTAAAACTTACTATAGAGAGTTTATTATAATTTAGAAGCAAAAAAAGAAAAACAAACAAAAACCAAAACTCTCTCGTCTTCTTAACACAGTTTGACAATTTGTCATTTTCTGTCTTATCTCTCAGAAGCAGGGAAATCAGTAACAATAAGGTTTAGTATTCGTGACTCTAAAAGATAAAAAGATATTATTGCTAATGATCATACTTCTGAGAAAGTAATAAAGAAAGTGAAAAAATCTTTAATATAAAATAAACTTTGGGAAAAAAAAGAGGTTAGAGTGGAAGAGAGCCAAAGCATAAGAGACTCTTAAAAACTGAGAACAAACAGAGGGTTGAAGGGGGGTGGGAGGGAGGGGAGGGTAGGTGATGGGCATTGACGAGATCAATCTTTTGGGATCTTTTGGGATGAGCACTGGGTGTTGTATGGAAACCAATTTGACAATAAACTTCATATATTGAAAAATAAAATAAAACTTTGGGGAAGTTCTAAAATACGCAGTCATAAGTAGTTTTGTTTTTAAGTATTTATTTGAGAGCGAGGACAAGCTGGGGAGGGACAGAGAGAGAGAAGGGAACAGAGGATCTAAAGCAGGCTCTGTGCTGACAGCAGAGAGCCCGATGTGGGACTCAAACCCACAAACTGTGAAATCATGACCTGAGCAAAGTCGGACGCTCAACTGACCAGGCCACCCAGGCGCCCCAAAGTCATAAAGAGTTTTTGATTAAAAAGTCCAATTCGCCACGGGAATTTACCCCAGAAACCAAGAGCACGCTTTACACGCTGTATGTTAGCCAATTTGACAATAAATTCTATTAAAAAATAATAATAAGTTAAATAGTCAAATTAGATCAAAGTTCTCATCAGTGAAACTTTATATGCAGTAGAGATGGCTACAGAAATTTTGTTTTAGTAGATTCAGTGTGGGGCCCAGACACCCATTAATATATGAGAGTGAGCAAGTGAGAAAGAGAGAAACTGCGTGCACGGAGTGCACAGATCCTTTTGCACAGTAAAGATCACAGCTAATGGATTCGATTAGTGGTTCTCAAACATTTTGGACTGAGGAGCTCTTTACACTTGGAACATTGTTGAAGCGCTAAAGAGTTTTTATTTATATGAATCATGTCTATTGATATTTACTATACTGGAAATTAAAACAGATTTTTTCAATGCTGCTAATTCATTTAAAAAACAATAAGCCCAATACGTATTAATGTAATAGCATTATTAAGATCATATTTTGTTGAACAACTTTAGTTAGGAGAGTGGCATTTTTTGCATTTCTCTTATTCTCCTTCATGTCTTACTTAATATTGGAGTGCCTGGGTGGCTCAGTCAGTTAAGTGTCTGACTTTGGCTCAGGTCATGATCTCCCAGTTCATGAGTTCAAGCCCCACGTTGGGCTGTGTGCTGACAGCTCAGAGCCTGGAGCTTGCCTTGGATTCTATGTCTCCCTCTCTTTCTCTGCCCCTCCCCCACTCATGCTCTGGCTGTCTCTCTCAAATACAAATGAACACTAAAAAAAAATTTTTTTAATGTCTTAATGTTTAGGAAGCAGCCGGATTCCCATAAATGTTTCTGTGTTCAGTCTGTGGTGATATGTTATTTTAGTTGAAGCATATGAAGAGAATCTGACCTCATAGAAATAATGTGCATTTGGAAAAGAAAGGAGTACTCGGATAGCCTTTTTAGATAGTTGTGGACATTTGTCTTTGGTACCTCACCAAAACTAGATAAATGGTAATTTTTTTTAATTGAAGTATAGTTAGCATATAATAATATTCATTTCAAGTATACAACATAGTGATTCAACATTTATGTACATTACAAAATGATCACCATGAGAAGTCTAGTCACCATCTGTCACTATGCAAAGTTAATGCAATATTATTGACTATATTCCCTATGTTTACTTTGCCTTATTTATTTTATAACTGGAAGTTTATACCACTTAATTCCCCTCACCTGTTTTGTCCATCTCTCCACCCCCTCCCCTGTGACAACCACCAGTTTGTTCTCTGTATTTATGAATCTGTTTCTGTTTTGTTTTGTTTGCTCATTTATTTTCTTTTTTTAGATTCCAGGTATAACTGAAATCATGGTATTTGTCTCTCTGACTTCTTTCACTTAGCATAATACCCTCTAGGTCCATCCATGTTATCACAAATGGCAGGATTTCATTCTTTTCTTATGACTAATATTCCATATATATATTATATGTATATATAATATATATATTAAAGTGCTTGTGTATGTGTACATACAGATATGTGTGTGTGTGTGTATATATATATATATATATATATATATGTGTGTGTGTATATACGTGTGTGTGTGTGTGTGTGTGTGTGTGTGTCCACCTAGATAAGTAGTAGTTTCTTAACGGTTAACGTGCAGTGGTATTATCTGAAACCTTCACAATAAGCATTTATATTCTATTACACTAAAATCCCTTGATCTGTTTTGAACTCCAAATGGATCTTTCAACTGTGCCTAATTCTATAGTATCATGCATTGGCCATTTGGAAAATACTGGTTCACAGAGTTATACAGGTTTTCTAAACATTGACACATTTCTTTATACGATATCAAAAAATCGCATTTGTTAATACCATCATTGACCTATCAGAAAAGTCATTTGAGTGGTGGGAAGCTGGTAATATGTTCAGGATGGCAGATATAAAATTTCCAAAATTCTTCTTTTCACTTGACAGTTTGAATTTTATCATTGACAGTCAGTTGTTTTCCTTGAGGTGGCTGGCTCATTTTTTTCATTTTTGAGAAAATGCCAAGTCTGAATAACTAATATTTATGTTAATCATTCTTCCAAGTGAAAAATGCTATTCTGTGGAAAAAGCAGCTAGCTCAGCTTGCAACTCAAACAATACTTTTCCTCAAGAAAACCATCCCTAAAAGGGACCCACATATCTTTTACATCGTTTTGTGTGAAGCAGACTCTCTTTTGGAGAGTTTTTTAAAAATACTGAGGTGTAAAACTCTAAATGTAATCTACCGCAGAAACAACAGAAGTTGGTGGGGGGAGAAAAAATCTAAATGTATGACCCACAATAACTAATTTAACATGCTATTGTTCATTAAAACCAGTACCTTTGGTATAAAAGACTGCATTAAATGCTGTACTTAGTATCTCAGAGAGTTGGTTCTTTTAAAAATGGAAACAAGGAAACATTATTCAACTGATGACATGGTTTGATATTTCTAACAGTGAAAAATGTAACAAAAGCATCCAAAGGCAAAAAATCTACAGCTGATCCCGCAGGAGGAGATATTTTTAGGCAAGTTATTTTTTTTAACATCATACTTCTTATTTTAATGTCTTCCTTATTAAGACATGCATTTGAAAATAGTTTCATCTTACAGTTTTATAGCAAATTGTGGGTTTGAGTTCTTGGGAAGAAAATAATCAAACTTTAAACCAGGTTTACTAGCGGTAGATGCTGTCCAAATTCCCTTTTCTTTCTAGCATCATTACGGAAGGGTTTTATTAATCCAGAAACATTCACTGCACTTTGTTCCTCAACACTAGTTGTTTTGTTCCTGCATATCATTTAGACCACAGCGCTTCAGCCATCTTTAGAGTTGAAAACTGCAGTCCATGAATCCCGAGCATCCTCTCTGTTTCAGCTGGCACCTCTTCTCCTCACACAACCTGTGGTTTTCATGCAGTCTCATCCTTTAGTCAGCTATGGTTGCTAAGATACCTATGTTGTCACAAATTTCCCAACATGTTTTCAGTTCATATTTGCATACCGTTTGGCTGTCACATGAGGAAACAGCATTTAAACTGCCCTTCTTTGCACCCCTGGCCGACGGTTCCTTTTTTAAAACACATGATATAAGATATTTTAAGGAATGGTCATTAGAAGAAAACAGTTGTTTTCTGGTTTTTTTTTGTTTTTGTTTTTGTGTCTAATATATTCTGACAGTATCATAAGGACAGGAGGCTAGAATCCTTCAGACAGGCATTCATTTAGGAGTCTGAAGAATTCACTGAGGCTTGCAAATATGCCATGAACTTTGTGTGCGCCTTCTTTCAACATTTATCTCCTTATTTATGGTCATGCTTTCAACATTTAGCACCTGCTGCGTTCCAAACACTGTTAGGTGATAAGACTGATGGCCGATGATGATAGTAGTTATCGGTATAACCACCGACACCTAGTCTCGGGGAGCTCTCTGCATGCTAGGTGCTGAGAATGCGTGCTGTGTCCTCATTCCATGCATTCTGCTACGTGATCTCACCTCATCTTGTCTTCCCAACAATGCTAAGATACTGTCATCATTTCAATTTTACACTGAAGAAACTGAAATTTCCCCTGCGATCGCATAACGATAGTAAGTGGACCTGAGGTCTTTTACAGATAGTCTTTATTCAAGAGCCAAGCTTTTAGCTATTTTAACTGTGGATAACACTGAATTTCAGTTAAAATTCGTTTTGCTAGCTCTTTATTTTTTTAATGTTTATTTTTTTATTATTTATTTTGAAGAGGGGGCTAGCAGGGAGGGGCAGAGAGAGAGGGAGAAACAGAGAATCCCAAGCAGGCTCCACACTGTCAGCAAGGAGCCCGATGTGGGGCTCAAACTCATCAAACTATGAGTTCATGACCTGAGGCGAAACCAAGAGTCAGATGCTTAACCAACTGAGCCACCCAGGAATCCCTGTTTAACTCTTTTAGGCAGATTGAGGAGACGTTTATAAGCGACAACTCCCTGCCTGTTATTGACAATCAGAGGACTGTTATGAGGTGGTCAGCAAACTGCTTTGTGGTTCAGTTGTTAGAGGCTGCCGAAGGTACCTCCAGGTTGGGAGAAGAAAGAGATCTGGGATGGAAAGACGTGTAGAAGTCACCCTCTTGTAAAAGGAGGAAGAAGCTTGGAAGGAGGACCTGGACGTAGATTTCATGAGTAAACACAACTTTTGTTAGAAAATACGATTTTGGGATTCACACAGGACGGAGTAAAGCCAGTACCAATCCAGTACTTACCCCAGTTATAATTGGTTCATTCAATATATATTTATTTGTTTAATATCAGGTCCTTATGAAAATAGCTAGGGCTCTATTCTCTGGTACTCACCAGTTTCACTAATGCCTAGAACATAGTAGATATTCAATAAAATACTTCTTATTCATTTATTTCTATTTATTTGTATATATATTTTTAAGTAGGCTTCATGCCCAGCATGGAGCCCAACACAGAGCTTGAACTCATGACCCTGAGGTCGAGACCTGAGCTGAGATCAAAAGTCGGATGCTTAACCGACTGAGCCACCCAGGCGTCCGTCAATAAAATATCTTCTGAATGAAGACTGTTTAGAACTGTGTATTGTACATATATACTTTGACCATTTCTGTATTTTCTTTTAATGAATTAGTGGGCTGTATGAAGTATTTATACACTCTTGGGCCACATGTCCAAAACTCCAAATTCTTAGTTATTTATACTATATTCTTTTAAAGATAAAATGCATCTAATTATGAAATTCCTGCATTAGCCAGTTTGTGGAATCTCTGTTATAAATATAAGACTTAGTTAATTGTTTACCCATGAGATTGGAATGGCTTGCCACCTTATAAATTATGTATGTCTGTTTGGTGAATTTTAATGGAAAGTTTAATTACCTCTTTCTAAAGACAGCTTAATTAGTTGCTCAGGAGACTGACTACTCTCTCAATCCATTGGTTTGGAGGGTGCTTTTGTTGATTTGTTTTTATTTAAGGAACACGAAAAGCCAATGCCAAAACAAAAATAAAAATAAAAAGGCAAGCTGCTCCATAACTCTCATTGCAGGCTTGGTAGACATTGGACAGAGGTTCTGCATATACCTAATTAAAAGCAACACATCACTGTACTCACCGCCATCAAAATAATCAAGAAAGCTTTTAAATTGCCAGAAATTAATCACCAAAGCTGACCTTCTCGGTAAACCATTTGTCAGGTTTAGAACTGAACTGGGGGTGGCCATGTTCACCTGTCCACATTTCTGCTTGCTGTTGACTCTGGGTCTTTGTAACCCTGGGCTTTCCTAAGGTCAGAGTCAGTCTCATCACATGTTAAGCGATCCTATGCCTGGTCCCAGGGAAGCAGAGCGGAGTAGAGAGAAATGGAGTGTGAAGTTAGGAGTCTTGGGTCTCCATCACGGCTGCTTTGCTTACCGATTATCTGCAAATACTTGAACATCACAGAATTTTCTTTCTGAAAAACAGGATTGTCGGGATGCCATGCGGTAGTGTGTGTGACAGAACGCTTTGTAGAATCGAAAGCTCTGTGTAAGTGCTAAAGTGCGTAAGAGCCAGACTTGGATTTTTTTTTTAACCAGAATATGCAGAAGAATACGGTAATGAAAGTTCTTGTAAAGTAAGGCTAGAATAGGATCATTAAGCCAGTTACCTCACAGATTACTTTGTGCTGTGTCACATGGCTATAGAACCAGGCCTGCTGCTGGAAGGGATCTCCCTCGGTCACCCAGGCCTGCTCTCCTGAAACAAGACAGGAATATGCTAAACATCTTCCTAGAACATCACCTTTACCCAGCAGTAATGGACTGAAAACATTTTTATATTAAACATTTTGATGTGGGGGCATTATGGGGGAGCTTAGCCACCCCTGGGTGGCTTCCACCCCTGCTTACTGTTGGTTGCTCTTGGGGACATTTTAGTGGAAAAGGTAGTAAAGCTCTAGCCTAAGCTCACTGGAGATGCCTTAAATAACATTTGACCTTACCAACTGAAGATCTTCACTTAAATTATCCCCCATTATCCTATCCTTTGTAGAAGAGGAAAGCGGCAGGGTGGATCCTTCCCAGTACATTAAAATGTCACTGAAAGATAGATGTTAAGTTATCCTTTTTAATCTTTTCTTCTTCCTGCTCACAGGAAGTTGATTGTAGTCTGACTTTCTGTGTCTTATTGAGTAATGTACTGATAATTTCTGGGCCTCGTCCAGATGCTTCAAATTACTCTTAAGATGTCAAACTTCATATATATATACATGTATGTGCGTATATATATACACACACACACACATATATATATGTATATATATATACACACATATGTATATATACGTGTATACACACACACACACACACACATATATATATATATCTTTTATAAGTTAGGGGTTGTTAAAGTTCTCTCTTAATTTCCTTAGGATCTTGTGAACTAACAGGAATTTCAGAAAATGAAATACTATGGGCATGATATAAAAAGTTGATTTTAGAAAGTGCCCAGATACAGGCTATTTTTACTTTTTTAACATCATTGTCTTGATGTAAAACATGCCACATGGCAGTGTCGTTACAAGAAAACACAAGTTAGTGTCTAACAGTGAGGTTATAAACTATGCTCATGTTTATACTTCTTCTCAAGGTAATTGCTATGAAAGTTAAATTTTTTGCCTTCAGGCCACTATTACCATTTTCAAATAATAAAAACAGGTTTTCAAAATAGGTATGCTTGAACTTCACAAGTATACTTTATACCATGAATCAACATTTATCTTTGTTGAGGCTTAAAAAGACATTTTTCTTTTTATTTTAGAGAGACCACACAAGTTGGAAAGAGGGACAGAGGAGAGAGAGAGAGAGAGAGAGAGAGAGAGAGAGAGAAAGTTAAGCAGGTTCCATGCTCATCACCAAGCCCAATGTGGGGCTCGATCCCACAACCTTGGGATCATGACCTGAGCCAATATCAAGAGTTGGGTGCTCAACCAACTGAGCCATCCAGGTGCCCCGAGGCTTAAAAACAATATTAAAATAAATCACAATTTGAATATTTTCATCCAATTACACATATAGGAAATAAGCGTTTATAACTTAAATTTAAGTAAGTTGGTAACAGGCCATTGTTAAAAGAACCAAAACACACAGACTTCATCCCAGCCTAATCCATAGAAGTCACTGGAAGAATGAGGAAGCTGAAAATATCATGCTTAGCTTTTATTGTGATACACTGGCTTGCCTCTGTTAAATTGGTGATTGCAAAATGTTCGCTGGACTGTAGTAGCTTGAAATAACCTCACATGGCAGTTTAAAATCTGAAAATACTATTAATATCATTGTGAGTTGGCATTTTAGTTGTATTTTCCAAATATACATTCTAACTAAAAGCTTTCTGAAAAAGTGAAATGTCTGTGATTCCAGAGTTTTGCGGTAGATTTAAAAATCCCTAATTGTTCATAAGGTGTTAGAGTTCCTCTAATTTCATCTCCTCTGTTACAGAACAATAATAGTGTTTCTTTAAGTCTTGCAGGTAATAAATACCAAAAACATGGGTTAAAAAAATCAAAATGTCAACGATACATTTCCTATTAGCCCCTCAGGTTTATTGAGGGAGAACATTTTGAGAATTTCCCATGGGGGCCGATTACAGCTTTTGATTAGGAAGAATCAAGAAAGACTGTTGTTACAATCATTACCATCTAACCAATCATTGCCAATGACTGAATATTGGAGAGTGTCAGACTAGAATGCTTTATTGTGTAATTTTATGTATATTACATGTATATATTACTTTGTAGTTCCATAACTCAGGACAGGAAACATCTTCCCATTTATTTTATCTTCCCAAAGCACCTATTATATAAATTGTTATCAGTATACTGGGGCTGTAATCTAGTATCCTTTAAGAACTTGTAAATGAAAAAATAAGACTGTGTCTTGGGAAGTGACTTTAAAATCACCATTTATATCTGAACAGAAATATGCAAAACCTTCAAAAAGAGACACCTGGCTCAGTTGGCTGAGCATCTGACTCTTGATTTCACCTCAGGTCATGATCCCAGGGTTGTGAGATTGAGTCCTGCGTCTGGCTCAGCACTGAGCATAGAGTCTGCTTAAGATTCTCTTTGCCTCTCCCTCTGCTCACTAGCTCACTCACTTTTCTTCCCTCTGAGAGAGAAACAGACAGACAGACACCTGGAAAAAGACTCAAAGAGGTGGAAGTTGCTCAGGTCCATCTAAGCACTGGTTTGAAATGAGGGGGCCCCCCACTAACTAGACATTTAATGTTCTTGTCAATTAGCAGGGTCATCTTAATTGTAGAGGATTCAACAAATGGCTTAACTCTGCATTCAGTACTCCGTTCACCTAACCCACTCCACTTGTTCTGGTTTCTTTCTCATCAGCATCCTAATTATGTTTCGTTTCCAGTATAGGTATGTTACCAGAAAAGAGAATGTTGATCACCTACTCCATGATCATTATATCTCATACTTATTATAGACTGTTGTCAGTCTGCTTTTATCCATCAGTTTTATGACCTTGGTATTATAATGTCACTCTCGAGAAATATATATGATCACCTTGAGTTTCTGAGCCTACAAGACTAGGTACCAGACAAAAGCCTGTACCAAATTAGCCAGGGCTGCCTTGTGGGGACTCACTGGAGATGGCCGACCTGGTCTTTCCCAATCGACACAACCAAGTCTTCATATCCCTGTGTTCTGAAGGAGTATGAACCTTCATTTTTCCTTGGCTTTCCATTACAAATATAGAGAACGCCATGGAGTTCGTTTAGTCGAAGGCTTAGAAAAGTTCAGTGAGTTGGCTGGTATCAGTCAGAGCCAGGCTTGGAAACCAGGCTGTGCAGCACTCCACCCCCTCTCGGGGCCTGGTGCTCTTCGTGCAGAGTGCAAAACACTCCCTCAGAACTGGTGCCTGGAAAATTTGATCATTTCTGTTGTTTCTAAGGAACGCAAGGCTGTCCTTTTTTTGTTTGCATTATGTTTTCAAATGCCTTACGTTTAAAATTACTGCATACGAGTCAGTCAGGGAACCTGTTAGAGTGTTCAGAGTTTGGTGGTGTCGCTGTTAGTATAGTGTGATTTAAATTTATTAGACACTGAGATGAATGCATTGATGTGCTTCATTATCGGTTTAGCTGGATATTATGTTAACGCTAGAAAAGCTATGTAATGAAGACCGAGTTAGGAATTACGACATGACTGATGCATAAAAATGTACAGCCTTAGAAGAATGTAAGAGTTTCCCGTGCAACATAAAACATTATTTATCCCAATGTAACTTAAGGAATTTATAGAATTCCGTATAGATGTCGTTACTGCCTGACCTAAAATGCATTTGAAAATTTTGATTAAGTGATGAATATGGTAGCTACTATAAATTCAAATATAAGCAGTACTAAAATGGCTAGTGATCTGAAGGGTACTAGAATTTAAATGATGTAGAAATTTATTCCAATGATAGCCTTTCAGAATTGCATGTTAACAATAGATGATATGGGAAGCAAGACATTCTAGAGGAAAGACACAGAATTTGAAGTCATATAGACCTGGTTCAAATCCTGTTCCCGCCACATTTTGAGTGACCTTGGGCAAGGTACTTAACCTCTCAAAGCTTTTGTTCCATCATCTGCAAAGTAAGAATTATAATATGTAGCTTGTTGATTGTTTTTTTAATGTTTGTTTATTTTGGGAGAGAGAGCATGTGTGTGCAGGGGAGGGGCAGAGAGAGATGAAGAGAGAGAGAATCTTTTTTTTTTAATTTTTTTTTAATGTTTATTTATTTTTGAGACAGAGAGAGACACAGCATGAACGGGGGAGGGTCAGAGAGAGGGAGACACAGAATCTGAAACAGGCTCCAGGCTCTGAGCTGTCAGCACAGAGCCCGACGTGGGGCTCGAACCCACGGAACGCGAGATCATGACCTGAGCTGAAGTCGGCCGCGTAACCGACTGAGCCACCCAGGCGCCCCAAGAGAGAGAGAATCTTAAAAAGGTTCCACACCCAGCGTGGAGCCCAACATGGGGCTCTGTCTCATGACTCCGAGATCATGACCTGAGCAGAAATCAAGAGTCAGACGCTCTATTGACTGAGCCACCCAGGTGCCCCTACCTTATTGAATGTTTTAACAACTACATCATCCATGTAAACCATTTCCTACTGTAGAGCCATGCAGTTGTCAGTTAGTAGATGTAAGGTGACATATTATTGCCAAGCACCTCGGAATATATTCCATTCTTGTCTCTAATGGAGAGAAATTAGATTATAAATTATAATTCAGGGGAAAGGTATGAATAATCTGTTTATCTAGGGTGAGCTTTGCTTGGATCCACAAATCTTCTTCCAATATAACTTGATATTGGAAGTTTTAGGAAAGCTGCTTTTGTTCTGCTTTTTACTGAAGTATAGTTACAGTGTGACGGTAGTTTCACGTATACAACATAGTGATTCTACCGCGCTATACGTCATGCTGTACTCGACACAAGTGTAGCTACCATCTGTCACCATACAACTGTATTACAACACCATTGACATGCTGTCCTGTGACTTAGTCATTCCATAACTGGATGCCTGTATCTCCCGCTCCCCTTCACACACTTTGCCCATCCCCTCCCTTTCTAGCATCTATCAGTTCTCTGTATTTATGGTCTGTTTCTGCTTTTGTTTGTTTTGTTTTGTTTTGTTTTGTTTTGTTTTTTAGATTCTTCATGTCATTGAAATCATTTTGCCTGACTCATTTTACCTAATACCTTGTAGGTCCATCCATGTTGTTGCAAATGGCAAGGTCTCATTCTTTTTTATGGCTGAGTAGTACTTCAGTGTGTGTGTGTGTGTGTGTGTGTGTGTGTGTGTGTGTGAGACATCTTCTTTGTCCATTCATCTATGTATGACATTTGGGTTGCTTCCACAGCTTGGGTATTGTAAATAATGCTACAGTAAGCCTAGGGGTGCATGTATCTTTTCAAATTAGATGTTTTCATCTTTGGGGATAAATACCCAGTAGTGGAATTTCTGGATCATATGGTATTTATATTTTTAATTTTTTGAGGAACTTCCATACTGTTTTTCAGGGTAGCTGCACCAATTTACATTCCCACCAAGAGAGCATGAAGATTCCTTTTCCTCCACATTCTCACCAACATTTGTTATTTCTTGTCTTTTTGATTCTAGTCATTCTGACAGGTGCAAGGTGATATCTCATTGTGGTTTTGATTTGCATTTCCCTAATGATTTAGTGATATTGAACATCTTTTCATGTGTCTGTTGGCCATCTGTCTATCTTCTTTGCAGAAATGTCTGTTTAGGTCCTCTGCCCATTTTTAATCAGATTATTTGGCTTTTGGCTGTTGAGTTGTATCCGTTCTTTATATATTTTAGATACTAACCCATCAGAAATGTCAACTGCAAATATCTTCTCCCATTCAGTAGGTTGCCTTTTTATTTTGCTAATGGTTTCCTTTGCTGTGCAAAAGCTTTTTATTTTGGTATAGTCCCAGTAGTTTGTTTTTGCTTTTGTTTACCTTGTCGTGGAGACATTTCTAGAAGAATGTTGCTAAGGCGGATGTCACAGAGATTATTGCCTATGTTTTCTTTTAGGAGTTTTGTGGTTTCAGACTTCACATTTAAATGTTTATGTATTTATTTTGAGAGAGAGAGAGCACGCGTGTGCACACATGTGAACTGGGGAGGAGCAGAGAGAGAGAGAGAGAGAATCCCTAGCAGGCTCCGTGCTGCCAGTGTAGCGTTGGACATGGGGCTCAAACCCATGAACCATGAGATCATGACCGGAGCCAAAAGCAAGAGTCAGGCACTTAACTGTGGCTGACACTTAACAGTGGCTCACACTGAGGTGCCCCCCAGATCTCATGTTTAGATCTTTAATCCATTTTGAGTTTATTTTTGTGTGTGATGTGAGAAAGGGGTCCAGTTTCATTCTTTTACTTGTAGCTGTCCGGTTTTCCCAGCACCATTTGTTGAAGAGATTGTCTTTGCCCCAGTGTATATTCTTGCCTCCTTTGTCATAGATTAATGGACAGTTTAAGCATGGGTTTATTTCTGGGCTCTCCATTCTGTTCCATTGATTTGTGTGTCTGTTTTTGTGCCAGTCCTGTACTCTTTTGATTACTACAGATTTGTAGTATACCTTGAAATCTAGGACTGTGATACCTCCAGTGTTTTTCCTTCACAAGATTGCTCTGGCTATTTGGGGTCATTTATGGCTCCATACAAATTTTAGGATTATTTGTTCTAGTCCTGTGAAAAATGCTGTTGTTATTTTGATACGGATTGAAGTGAATCTGTAGATTGCTTTGGGAATATGGATATTTTAACAATATTAATTCTTCCAATTCAGGAGCATGGAGTATTGTTCCATTTGTTTGTATCGTCCTCAGTTTCTTTCATCAGCGTTTTATAGTTTTCAGAGTGTAGATCTTTCACCTCCTTGGTTTATTCCTAATTATTTTTTTTTTGGTATGACTGTAAGTGGAATTGTTTTCTTAATTTCTCTTTCTGATACTTTGTTGTTAGTATGTGGAAACACAACTGATTTCTGTATATTGATTTTGTATCATGTGACTTTACTGAATTCGTTTATTACTTCTGATAGCTTTTCGGTGAAGTCTTTAGGGTTTTCTATGTATAGTATCATGTCATCTGCAAATAGTGACAGTTTAACTTCGTCCTTATCAACTTAGATGCCTTTTATTTCTTTTCTTTGCTGTGGCTAGGACGTCCACTACAGTGTTGAATAAAAGGGGTGAGAGTGGATATCCTTGTCTTGCTCTTGATCTTAGGAGACCTCAGTTTTTCACCACTGAGTATAATGTTAGCTGTGAGTTTTTTATATCCTTCATTGTGTTTAGAGGTATGTTCCTTCTAAACCGATTTTGTTCAGGGTTTTTATCATGAATAGATATTACACTCTGTCAAGTGCTTTTTCTGCATCTGTTGAGATGATCATATTTTTATCCTTCATTTTGTTAACATGGTGTATTATGCTGGTTGATTTGTGAATATATAACCATCCTTGCATCCCTAGAATAAATCCCAATTGATTGTGGTGACTGATCCTTTTAATGTATTGTATAATGTGGTTTGCTAATACTTTGTTGAGGACTTTTGCTTTCATGTTCAGGGATGTTTTATGTCGGGGATATTGGCCAATAATTTGTGTGTGTATGTGTGTGGTGCTTTTGTCTGGCTTTGAAATCAGAGTAATGCTGACCTCATAGAACATATTTGGAAACTTTCTCTTCTATTTTTTGGAATAGTTTATGGAGAATAGATATTTACCTGTGAATCCATCTGATCCTGGACTTTTGTTTGTTGGGAGTTTTTTAACTACCAATTCTCTTTCATTACTAGTAATTGGTATGTTCAGATTTTCTATTTCTTCATGATCACTTTTGTTTGTATGTTTCTGGGAATTTATCCATTTCTTCTCGGTTGTCCAATTGGTTGGCATATAATTTTTCATAGTATCCTCTTAGAATCCTTTGTATTTCTGTGATGTTCCTTGTTACTTTTCCTCTTTGATTTCTGATTTTACTTATTTGGGTCTTCTCCTTCTTATTCTTGATGCCTAAAGGTTTATCATTTTTGTTTCTTTTCAAAGAACTAGCTCTTTATTTTTTTGATCTTTTCTATTGCATTTTGGGCTCTATTTATTTCTGCTCTGATCCCCATTATTGCCTTCCTTCTACTAACTGTGGACTTTGTTCTTTCTTTTTCTACTTCCTTTAGGTATAAGATTAGGGTTTTTTTATTGGAGCTTTTTCTTGTTTCTTAAGGTAGGCCTGTAATAGTATAAATTTCCCTTTTTGAACTGCTTTCCCTGTGTCCCAGAGATTTTGGACCATTGTGTTTTATTTTCATTTGTTTCCATGTATTTTGTATTTCTTCATTGACCTGTTGGTCTTCGAGTAACATGTTGTTTAGCTTCTACATGTTTGTGAGTTTTTTCTAGTTTTTTTACTTGTGATTTCTAGTTTCACAGCTTTATAGTCAGAAAAGATGCATGATATGACTTCAGTCTTCTTAAATTTATTGAGACTTGTTTTTCAGCCTGACATATGATCTATCTTGGAGAGTGTTCCATGTGCACTTGAAAAGAATGTTATTCTACGGGGCGCCTGGGTGGTGCAGTCGGTTAAGCATCCGACTTCAGCCAGGTCACGATCTCGCGGTCCGGGAGTTCGAGCCCCGCGTCGGGCTCTGGGCTGATGGCTCAGAGCCTGGAGCCTGTTTCCGATTCTGTGTCTCCCTCTCTCTCTGCCCCTCCCCCGTTCATGCTCTGTCTCTCTCTGTCCCAAAAATAAATAAACGTTAAAAAAAAAAAAAAAAAGAAAAGAATGTTATTCTATTGTTTGGGGATGGAATGGTCTTTCTCTATCTGTTAAGTCTATCTGGTCTAATGTGTTATTCAAAGATGCTGTTTCCTTATTGATTTTATGCCTGGATGATCTATCCATTGAGGTAACTGGGATGTTAAAGTCCTGTACTATTATTGTACTACTCTCAATTTCTCCCTTTATATCTGTTAGTATTTGCTTTATGTATTTAGGTGCTTCAATGTTGGGTGCATAGATGTTTACAATTGTTATATCCTCTTGTTGGACTGACCTCCTTATCATTATTTCATGCCCTTCTTTGTCTTGTTACAGTCTTTATTTTAAAAAGTCTCCTTTGTCTGAGTTTTGCTACCCCAGCTTTATTTTTTCACTTTCATTTGCACGATATATCTTTTTCCTTCCTTTCACTTTTCAGTCTGTATGTGTGTTTGGGACTGAAGTGAGTCTCTTATAGGCAGCCTATAGATGAGTCTTGTTTTTTATCCATTTCGCCACCCTGTGTCTTTTTGTTTTTTTTTAATTTTTTAAATGTTCATTTTTGAGAGAGACAGAGTGTAAGTGAGGAGGGGCAGAGAGCGAGGGAGACACAGAATCTGAAGCAGGTTCTAGGCTCTGAGCTGTCAGCACAGAATCCGACACAGGGCTCGAATTCACGAACCGCAAGATCATGACCTGAGCTGAAGTCAGACGTTTAACTGGCTGAGCCACCCAGGCATCCCCTCCCTATGTCTTTTAATTGCAACGTTTAGACCATTTACATTTAAAGTAATTATTAATAGCTAAATATATGTTGCCCTCTTATTCATTGCTTTCTGGTTGTTTTTGTAGCTCTTCTTGCTCCTTTCTTCTTGCTCTCTTTCCTTTTGATTGATGCCTGTCTTTACTGTTATTCTTACCTTTCTTTCTATTTTTTGTGTAGCTATTATAGGGTTTGGGTTTGTGGTTACCGTAAGGTTCGTAGTTAACATCCTCAGTATATGTTAGTTTATATTAAGTTGATAGTCACTTTAAGTTTAAACTAAACACATAAAAACTTCTATTATATTCTCTCTGCCACATTTTATGTATATATATCCCTATTTTACATCTTCTCATTTATAAGTTTTTTCTAATTATTTCCTTTTCTTTTCCACTTTAAGAAGTTCCCTGAACATTTCTTACAAGGCCAGTTTAGTGGTGATGAACTCCTTTAATTTTTGTTTGTGTTGGGAAACTCAGTCTCTCTCCTGTTGTGAATGATAACCTTGCTGGGTAGAATATTCTTGGTTGTAGGCTTTTTCTTTCGGTTCTTTGTATGTATCATGCCACTCCCTTCTGGCCTGCACAGTTTCTCCTGAAAAACCATCTGATAGCTTTATGGGGTTCTCCTATATGTAACTGTTTCCTTCTCTCTTACTGCTTTTAAAATTCTCTCTTTATCTTTAATCTTTAACATTTAAATTATTATTTGTCATGGTGTGGACATCCTTGGGTTCATCTTGTTTGGAATTCTCTTTGTTTCTTGAACCTGGATGTCTGTTTCCTTCCCCAGGTTAGGGAAGTTTCCAGTTATCATTTCTTCAGGTAAGTTTTCTCCTCCCTTCTCTCTCTCTTTTTCTTCTGGGAGCTCTGTAATGTGAATGTTTGTTCAGTTGATGTTGTCTAAGAGATCCCCTTAACGTATCCTCGTTTTTTTTAATTCTTTTTTTCTTTTTACTATTCAGCTTGCGTGCTTTCCATTATCCAGTATTCCACATTGCTGATCTGTTCTTCATCTGCTAACCTACTGGTGATTCCCTCTAGTGTATTTTTCACTTTAGTTGTTGTATTCTTCAACTCTGATTGGCTCTTTTTAATATTTTCTTTCTCTTGTTGAAGTTCTCACTGAGTTCTTCTACCCTTCTCTCTGATCCATGGGCATCTGTATGATCATTACTTAAACTTTTTATCAGGCATATTTGCTTATCTCTGTTTCATTTAGTTCTTTTTCTAATATTTTATCTTGTTCTTTCATTCCGAGCGTCTTCCTCTGTCTTCTCATTTTGCTGGACTTCTTTTGTTTCCATGAATTAGGCAGCACAACTATTTCTAAACTCACAGGAATGGTCTTGTGTGTGGTCACCCCCTGTGTATACTGTGTGTGCCTGGTGACTGGCTGGCTGGCTAGAGCTGTGATTGCCATGGGTTGGAGGTCCTGGGATACTTCATGCTGGGGCTTCCCACCGGGCTGGAACCGAAGAGGGCGTGGGCTGCGGCAGCCCCAGAGCTGTCAGCACAGAGGGCTCCCGATAGGACAGCTGAAACTGAGGTAGGTGTAAGCCAGGAGGTCCTGGGGCTCTCTGCACAGAGGATGCCGTGGCAAGACAACGCCGAAGTGAGCGTAGGCCAGGACTGTCCTGGGGCTCACTGTGCGAAGGGCAGCCTGGCAGGACAGCTAAGCTGAAGTAGGTGCAGCCTGGGGTGTCCTGGGGTGCCCAGTACAGAGGGCACCCTGGCAGGGCAGTTGAAGCCAATGGAGGCGGGAGCCAGGAGGTGCCCGAGCACTCTCCACTGGCGTTGCTCTAACAGGTCATCTGGAGCTGAAGTGGTACAGGCCTGGTGTGCTCCAGGGTGCTCTCTGCTTGTGTCACCTTGGTAAGACAGCTACAGCTGTAGTGAACGCTGACCAGGGGTGGCCTGGGGTACACCCTGCTGGACCTTGATGGCACAGCTTGGGCTGGTGTGCGACGGGCCCGGTCCCATCGCTGAGATGGCAGGTCAGCTACTCTCCTGTCTGTGCTACGAGGTGGAGGGGGAATGTAAACTGTGGGCGCTCTCACCAGCCCCTTCCACTCAGAGGGTTCTGTCTGCTCCCCGGCCATTTAGTTGAGTCCTGGGGCTATTTTAGTTGTGTGTTTTTAAACCCCAGCCTGCTCACAGTCCCTGGTGCTGTCCCTTCCCACTGCAGTACACAGTTCCAGAGGTAGCAGTTTCCATCGTCACTGTCTGTCTGTCTTTCTTGCTATTCTCCATGCGGTCTTTTGTTGTGCTGAAGCTGTTCCGTCAGTCCGCAGTCCTTCAGGAGGAATTACTCCATAAATAAGTGTAGATGTGGCGTGTCCATGGATGAGGTGCATTCAGGGTCTTCCTATGTTACCATTCTGGACCCCAAGATCCAAAGCTGTGCTTTTAGTATCTGAATGTTACCCTTGTATAGAACTTGCAGAATCTTGCTAAACCTGAACCAGGATTACCAAATAGTTAATCCAGTTCCTCCTCACCTTTCCAAGCTTCTGGGCCATGCCAGCTAGAACATTTCTTTATGGTGCTTTTCTGATGGAATGCTGACTTAGTTAACTAGAACGTTGTGTTCATGGGTCTGTGGTATCATAGTGATGTTACAGAGGAGGTGGCTGTCTGTGTGAGGTCCTTCCG
Source organism: Prionailurus bengalensis (assembly GCF_016509475.1). NCBI lineage: Eukaryota > Metazoa > Chordata > Mammalia > Carnivora > Felidae > Prionailurus > Prionailurus bengalensis. Next base: position 163,939,914 of record NC_057345.1, on the reverse strand, counting down.
GTTTGCTAGAGAACACTCTTAGTGAGTTCTGACGTTCAGTAATTACAGATTTATTCCTTTGGCATAAGTGTGGGTCCCATATTAAAAACCAGGTATTTGTGGAAAAAGAAGTATAATCTGTCATTTGTACCTTAGTGTGAATAAGTTGATAAGTCTCTTCCCTGTAAGCAGGTTTTGAGGTGGGAAGGCGGAGAGAACAGGGATTACTCAGAGTTTGAGCCCGGGGGTTGAGATTGCCAAGACAGGATAAGGTGTAAGGATTGCAGAACGGTGATGCCTATGATGTGTCCTTAAAGCATCTCGTTACACTTTGACCTGAAGTTCACATTGCTTAGGCCAGTGGCCTTGGCCCTTTTGTGTGTCTCAGAGTCCCAGTAGACTAACCCCGATCTTGGAGATAAAAGTCCCTAGATACAAAGAAAGGAGGGAAACTTCTATTTATTGATCACTGTCTGTGCCAGGAATAATGCAAAATGCTTCCCATATATTATTTCACATAATTCCGGAAGTATTTTTAGTCAGTTTTACACATAAGGAAACAAAGACTGAAAGAAATCAGTAATGTGACCAAGATAGGCCACAGCCAGTAAATGACAGGGTTAAGATCAGCACATTTGTCTGGCTCTGATCCCCTGATCCTGTGGTACTACACTTGGTGGAAATGAGAGACTAGTTTAGCATAAATTCAGTATTACTACTAGACAAACAACAGTGTCTAGGGTTGAGTTGGTGAGTGGGTGAGTGGTGGAAATTTCTCTGAAAAACAGCAAATGTGTTCCCTTCCAAGGTCACCTGTTTCCCACTTCTGTTTCTTATTCCTCACACAACTGTCTCCCACTACACACACGCCATTTTTGTAGTCCACTTCTCCATATTACAGATGGTATGGACAGAGGTGGAAACAGAGAGGGTTGTGGAATCTGCCTGTTCTCGGTTTCTTTTTCCAGGTTAGTCTCCCTCATTCAGGTGAATGTACGAAAGTGGTATCAGTATCAAGGATGGCCAGAGTTAGGTCTAAGGCAGGCCAAAGAGTCGCAGTCAAAATGAAAAGCTAAGTACTGCTGCTGTTTCCAGCAAGAATGACCTTGTGGGAGATGTGCCCTGCCAGTTTAGATCCCCACCCAGCTAAGCCACTTTACCGAGCCAGAATGTGAGGGGGCTGTATCCCCAACACCTAGGATTTATCTCCCACTCTCATTATAAGCTAGCAGAAAGAGCTTCCAGACTTTGGAGACTGAACATAGGGATTCACATAACAAAGTTTTGACTTCTTGACTATGACCGTGAGCATTTCCTTATCTATAAAATATTCATTATACAACATACTCCTGGGATTGTTGTGAATAAATAGGACAATATGAAATATGAAACAGTGCTCCTCACTTCTTAACCAAATGCTCATGATCTTTTACACTTTCCACCCTGCTTCCCCCCATTCCCGCTCCCTCAGCTAATATGCATGTTATCAGATCCCTTTTAAAAGATAGGATCGGGGGTGCCTGGGTGGCTGAGCTGGTTAAGTGTCCAACTCTTGATTTCAGCCATTATCCCAGGGTCATGGGATTGAGCCCTGCGTCAGGCTTCATGCTAGGGGTGGAGCCTGCTTGAGATTCTCTTATATTCTCTCTCTCCCTCCCTCTGTCTCTCTCTCTCTCTCTCTCTCTCTCTCTCTCTCTTTTTCAAAAAAAAAAAAAAAAAGGATTAGGACTAGAATTTGGGAGATTTGGAAAAGACCATAATCCATAGGGAAGGTCAGGAGTTTCCAAGCATGTCTATAAGGTATAAACCAAAAGCAGATTAATCTACCAACTCCTCGAGGACGAGAACCTATGTCTTATACTCCACAGCATCACCTGCAGCTCATATTTGGCCCAGCACCCCTATAATACCGTCATTTACTGAGTTCTAACTATCTGCAGAAAGTCTTTTCCTCTTTTATGTCATCTCTTGTAAACTGCCCAGTGTATGTATGTAAATGAGGTAACCAAGGCACTAAGCAAATCTCCCAAGGTCAGGATTTAAACTATAGTGTTTCTGATTTCAAATCCTATCTTTTTTTCCCCCAATGTACCGGCTGCCAATAAGAATGGCTCCCTTCATTTGGTTTTGCTTTTTTAACCGAGTATTTAATGGACCTTTATTTGTGCACGCTACTATGCTAAATTCAGGGTTTATACAAAGATGTAGAAGACCCAATCTATGTGAGTAGCTTCACAGGAACTGTGATAGGAGGTAGAATGTGGTACATCTCATAATTAATGAACAAGTGAAGGCCCCTGAGGCGCACGGAGGGGTAAAATCACATCTAATTGGTGATCATCACAGGTTCAGTGAAGGAGGGTGTGTGTGGACGGAGCCTTGCAGGTTGCGTTGCCTGTTGTATGCACTGCGCACTGAACTTGAGATCTAGGGATCTTAGCTTTTACTTTTTCTTACCATCCGTTGTTACTCATTGCTTACTCTGTCTTACCATCTATTGCCGCTCTTTAAAGTCGAAAGGAGAAAATAACTGGAGGAACCACCTTGAAGAGAATCTGCGAGGAAAACAACTACCCAGACTTTAAAATTTCCTCTCATTTTCTCATTTGCTTGGATGGATATACATAATGCTTAAGAGCCCGACTCTTTTCTACCAACTGCTGGAGGCCTCAGTTCTTTCAGCTGTAAAGTGAGGATAATATGTGCCTCGAATCTTTCGGTGGATTTAATGGGCTTCTGTATGTAAAGTGCTTAGCTTAGATAGGTGCCTGGAACATGGATACTTAATAAAAGACAACCATAATTAACAAATGCTCTAGTATCTAAATGTGACCAAATATAAGAATGACTGGTGTATATTTGGGACATCAGAGCATTGATATTAGTTCTAAATTTTAGAATTAGCAGTTCTTAATGACTTGAGAGCTCGTTAAGCAAAATTAATGCAGAAATTGCATTATGGCAAGTAGTGACCAAACCCCTAGCCCTTTGAGGGTAGCTAAGAACGTCTTCCTGAGCTGTTGTTTTCTGTCTCCTTATTGCCCCAGGTAGCTGCACAAATTGCAGTTAACCCAGTGTGTCCCAATGAGGCACAAAAATTATTCGGGAAGAACAGTGTGACTGTGCAAAGTCAAATGTTCACTCAGTGAACAATGACAAATGTTCACTCTTGCCCAGCCAAGAATTTTCTCTACCATTAGTCTTTTTATGCTTTGATTGAACTCTGGTTACCACAGCTGAAGGACTGGGGATGGTCTACAATAAAGAACCTTGATCAGAAATACTCAGGAAAATTAAAAAAAAAAAAAAAAAAAAACTACTTTGGGTACATGGGTGATTGTTTTCTTTAACTTAGTAATGTAAACATGAAGTGTTAAACACTGTAGAGAAAAAAAAAATTAGTGTTCAATTTGCCCTTGAAATCTGTTTTTCTGGGGTCTACTGAGAATCAGATAAACTTCACCTTGCATTGTACATGATTAAAGAGTTGGCTGGCGTTTATATTTTTAGTCATCACATGACAAACTAGGTCTTAGCTGAAAAGTAATTTAGGTTAGGCAAGGAAAGTTCTTTACATTGTATTTTCTCTTGGAACGGCATTTTTTTTTTGTCTTCTATTAATCACATAAGGATATAAATTTGTGGAAATGAAACATCTATAGGTATAAATATTAACTTCTGCCTTTTATTCACTTAGAAAAAATTTTTTTAACTTTTTTTTTCTTAAGTATATATTTTTTTAGTAATCTCTGCACCTAACATGGGGCTCAAATTCACAACCCGGAGAACAAGAATCGCATGCTCTTCCAACTGAGCCGGGCAGATGCCCTAGAAATTTTTTTTTTAAGATTAAGACATTTTTTGGGGCGCCTGGGTGGTGCAGTCGGTTAAGTGTCTGACTTCAGCCAGGTCACGATCTCGCGGTCCGTGAGTTCGAGCCCCGCGTCAGGCTCTGGGCTGATGGCTCAGAGCCTGGAGCCTGTTTCCGATTCTGTGTCTCCCTCTCTCTCTGCCCCTCCCCCGTTCATGCTCTGTCTCTCTCTGTCCCAAAAATAAATAAACGTTGAAAAAAAAATTTTTTTTTAAAAAAAGATTAAGACATTTTAAAAATATGTATGTATGTGTGTATGTATGTATGTATTTAAGAGCACAAGCAAGGGAGAGGCAGAGAGGGAGAGAGAGAATCTCAAGCAGGCTCCATGCTGTTAGCGCATGGAGACTGTCATGGGGCTCAATCTCACAAACTGTGTGATCATAACCTGAGCCAAAATCAAGAGTCGGATGTTTGACTGACCCACCCAGGTGCCCCAAGAGTAAGACATTTTTAAAGAAGGCACTCTAGACTCAAGTAAATAAAAAAATATTTGGGGATGTTCAGAAAATCATTCAATATTTTTAATCTTCAGCATGGTTTAAGGACAACTTCGTGCCCTAATTAAACTAGAATCCACATCAGGCATCTACCCTCTATCGTTTATGAAATCTGAGATAAACAGTCTGTGCTAAGCAAACGGACTGAATTCATTTAAATATGGGTTTTGATTCTTTAAATGCAGTGTAACAATTAGAATCATAATGGGTTCAACTTAATTACTGTAACCTGAGGAAACAGATGGGAGATGTTTAGGGAACCAATATGGGAAAATGTGAGCTTCTTCTATCAGTTTTGCAAAAAAAGTATAGGTACTTCTCTTAAATGGAGCTGGGTTTGAGTCTCTTACCCAGCCCCCCTCCCACCTTTTTATATCAGCAAACAAGTATCCATGGGTCCTATAAGCACAGTTACATCTAGGACCTGTGTACATGAGAAATTATTCCCAGCTGTCTCCCACGATGATCTGGCCTCAAGCGCTTTGAATTAAGAATGTTGAGACTAGTAATTAAAGATTGGATCCATTTAAGTACAGATTCACAACAAAACTCCTCCTTGCAGGGAGACTAAACAGACCACTCCAGGGTGTGTTAGCAGTGTTATACGCACACTCCTTGTTCTGCATGAAAATAATATGGTACCTAAACTCCTTTTCTTTTTCATCAAAATACCAGCTTTTGCTCATCTTAAATAAAATTGGGTTTTTGTTAACTAACTTCCAGTCCGTAAGCACAAAGGAGGATATAGATTAGCCTTTCAAAATTTACCAGGCAGTGATGGTAAATTCTTCTGGTGCTGTATGTTAATCATCCTTTGCTTTTAATAGGTAAACGAAATATTCCATATGTTAATAATGCATGACTCATTCATTGCTCATTGTCTTCCCACTGATTTTTTTTTTTCCTGCCTTGAGCCAGCAAGAAATCTTACATGAGAGGAGGGAGGAAAAGAGACAGAGTTGAGGAATACAACACTTAAATACTGTTGCTTGATTTTCATTGGTTATCTCCTTTCTTACGGTGACCAGTCTAATCCAGCCTTCCTTGTCAAATCCCTTCCCTCCCCACCCTCCCTGCTAGGGGCTTCACAGGGTGTCTGTTGCTAGAAGCTGACTACAGGCAGTATGTAGGCATCTTTCATTCAGAATGGACAGTAATATAGTGAATAGAGAAGAAAGCTTTTAGAAATGTATCATTTGTCAAAATTGCATGGCTTTTAAAAAGGGACAGAGAGATGCTGAATGCTTTGTATGTTAGCATCGACTCTTTATTTCTGTTCAGACTCTTAAGTTTTCAGAAGCTTAAATATAGAGCCCTTTAAAAAAAAAAAAGGAAGAAAGAAGAATTTTTTCTGGTTAGTCGACCTCTTTTTAAGAAGTGCTTCATCATCCTCCTCCACCTCTCCGCGATGTTTCTCTGCAGCTCTCTGTAGATTAGGGTTCTGTGCTGGCTGGCAGAATGCTCATTTGTTAGCTGAATAGAGTTCATCGACAGACATAGATCAATATAGGTTTTATTGCTTTCCTGCGAATTCCAAAATGCCATCCAAAGAGTCTTGGTCGGGTAGGAAAACTAATAGAGCTGCAGTTCACAAATCAAAACAAGAGGGCCGTCAGCAAGATTTATTGATAGCAGCCTTGGGAATGAAACTGGGTTCTCAAAAGTCGTCTGTGACAATCTGGCAACCTCTGAAACTCTTTGCTTATTCGCAGTTGACATCACTTGTTAGAAGAGCAACTCTGAAAGAAAACGAGCAAATTCCAAAATATGAAAAGGTTCACAATTTCAAGGTAAGAATATTTGTTTTTAACCTTTTCTTAGAAGAAAGGAAATGCACATTACTTGAATATTAAAGGAATAGCTTTTGATGTCTTTTTCAAACTAGGGATGACTGGACTAAAATATTCTTACTATTTAAGGAATGAAGATGTTTTAAGCATGATTTTATTTAAGGAATAGCTGACTAAAGCTAATAGACTCCAACTCCATTTTCTCTAATGCTGATTTAGTATTCTGTTAATGGTAAAGTCTTGACTGACATTTAAAAGGTCTCATTCAGTAATGATTTTGGCACTATTTTTATGATGCAAATCTGTCTAACTACCTTTGTCAGATATTTCATGAGAGGATTAGATCTGATCTCCGTCCGGTTCTGGTGAAAAGCTTTGGCTGTAAGAGGCGTGTGTTTTTGCATCTGGATGGAGCAGATGGTCTGCATTTCCCACGGTTTCTGCCTTTTCTCCTCTGTTAATGCACTGACCACGAGCAGAGGAGGGTGGCCACCATCGGGCTGTCACTGCTCGTACAAGCAGCTTCTCTTTACTGTTTGAGTACTGCTTTCCCCTTGTATGTGTTTTCAATTATTGTGTTAATGTGTTTTACTAACTATAGTCATCTTTCGTCAAGCCGGTATGTGTGTTGATTCAAGTTGCCTGCGTGTGTAGCATGATGGAAGGCCTTGAACTTCAGTCGTTTGCAGCCTGGCTGGGAAAACCTAGTGTGAGGCTGTGCACGAGAACAGCCAGCGACACTCCATGGGTGGACGCACCAGCAATGCTAGAGTAACTTCACAGTAGTTACACAACTTTACGATGAAGTTTTCTGTCTTCAGTGTAGACAGAATGTCACTCGTTTTAATACAAGAGGGTATACGGTTTCGAAAGGTGATAGGCTGAGAAACCCTGATCTTCCATTTACTCATTTATTCAGCAGATGTATTCATTCGGAAGGTACCAGGCTCTGTAGTAGAAAATTTCATTTCAGATTTGCGATTCATCCTGATTTTTAACGCTAGCATTTATTTTACTCAGATGCTACATACCAAGCCCCCAATATGCTCTACTTTTTTAGTGAGGAATAGATTCTTTTGATCTTCAGATCATTTGAGGATAAAGGGTAAATTCTAAAATGTTTGGGTTGTATAAAGACTGCTACTATATCAGAGTAAACCAAATAGCATTTTCTGCTCCCTCTTTAAACAGATTCTTAGGGAACTTACCTTTCAACTAGTATCTTTGATTTTAAATGAGATTGAGACCATTCAGTATGTGTATCTAGTCTCAACCATATCTTCCATTTATGAGCCTAAACAGTACATGCAAGTTAGTAGGCCTCGGCTGCTGCTTGCACGACAAACTGGTCTTACAGGGTTTTTATGAAGAGCATGACCCCAAGTAAATTCTTTTGCAGATATCAAATTGTGTGCATGTTAGGTAAAAATAGCCATTGAAGTTCCTAAGCAAGAAACTGTGCATACTGTTCAGAAATGGCTGAGATTTTAAAATGTATCTCCAAAGATGCCCCCTCTGGTGTGTTCAGCAGGAACAGATTGACCTATTAAGCCATTTTAGTGCTAAGTCAAGTTCATTGATTAAAAGCAAATAGTAAGTCTGTTCAGGGATTTGCATAAACAAGCACATTCTCTCTCTGTTTGGTTTTTATCTTCCAGTAATTTCTCAATTTTAATTTAATACATGGCTTTAATGAGCAAATTTTGAGCAGCCAGAAAGTGCTGGCTCTGGGACCAGTTGTGACCCTTAGCTTGTTACCCAAACTGTGTTGGGGCGGGGGGGGGGGGGGGGGGGAGGAGAAGGCACATTAAAAAGAAGTCTGCTTCCTTCACCAGAGCTGAAAAATTAAAATCGAGTGGGCTTTTTTTTTTTTAAGTTATGCCTCAGGAAAGAGTTCACACTGGTGAAGTTGTGTTACATATTTTTTATAGTTGCTAATAAGGTCAGAAGTCTCACAATTTGATTCTTTCCATTGAAATTACTCTTTGTTCTTTAAAAAATGTTTCTGTGGGGTGGCATTATAAAAAAGAGAAAAGAAAGGTGGGAGGGGTAGTCATACTTGACTTCCAAGAACATCCCCGAAAGAATTCAGACTCTGTGGCAGGAGCACTTCTCTCCCACACAGATGTTCACTTAGAAGGTCACCGCTTGTGATATGTAGGTCTGTGCAGTTCGGACATTTATAATGGGAAGAACTCTGAGCATTTATATGGCGATAGTCGTTCACACGGCCTTGCCATTGACTATTTTCTGTGTTGGTAAAAGTGGATTCTGCTGACCACAAGCCCACTCTCCAAAGCCTCATTTCAATGTGCTTTTCTTTTTTGCTTCTTGAACGGCCTGGTTATATAACATTGCTCTGTGGCGTTGACCAGCTGCCAAATCTCATTTCAGAAGGTGAAGCCAAGAATGCTTTATCCCTTTGGTGAAACTCACCGAGGTGAGATACCAAAAAAAAAAAAAAAAATCAACCGGGCCCAACTCCAGACAGGTGTTTTGTTTTTTTGAGTTTGTTTTTTTCAATAGAAAAAAGTGAAACAAAGCAGGAAGACTTCCCATTTACTGTTATGTAACATGGCCTTTTAAATTTTTTCTATTGTTATTTGTAAGGATTTGATGAAGAATCAATCACAAGTAACATAGTTGTCTCTCTTAGAGAGGTCATCATTTAAAAAATAAATGTACCACATCCTTTAAAACTGATTACTTTATAACTTGTCAACATAGGACGAAAATAATTTTAACCCTTTCCTGGATAAACCTCTCATTTTAAGAACTGCCCCTATCCTCACACAAGAAGGAGAGACAGAGAGATGAAACAAGTGTTAATTTCAAAACTAAAAACTAAACAAAACATTCTCTGACATTAAAAGTAAAACACAGGCACTCCACCAGCCGTGACTACATCCTTACATCCTCCATCTGAGGCTCTCTGGACACAGTGATAACTGAGACCCAGCCCTGACCCTCAGGAGCTGATCATTTGTATGACCTTGGGCACACCGCTTTCTCTTGAAACCACTGCCGCTTCTACTTCGGAAAAATCGAATTTCTGGTATGCGTGAGGTACACGGTAGCTCCTGTTTTTGTTATTACAACTGACCCCTAAGTGGGCATTTTTTCTGAATCCATACCAGGACTTTTTCTTGCCCAGGTACGGAGGTCATGATACAATTGAGAACCCTAGCATGACTGTGGGGCTAAAGAAAGCTCTTGCTTCTCTCTTCGCTCCCAGGCAGAGTTAGATGTTATGTAAGAGCAGTTGCATGTTCATGCACCAACGAGTACAGTGAAATCCTCTGTATGCCTCTTCCTCCCTCCAAATTTAACTATTTGGTGTTTCGTTTGGTATAATCCAAATAGCTCTCTAAAATAAAGCTTCCATAGGATGCAAACAACCACAGACACCTGGCTACTTAGCCAAATGAAATAATTAAAAGAAAAGAACATTAAGGATTATAGTGAGAGGACACTTCAAAATAGGAGTTTAGTCCTTTTTTTCAAGGTAGTCTTGAAGTGGCGACTGGTTCACTTTAGAGTCTCAGATAACTTGCATTCTGCATATAAATGAAAGATGTGACATATCAATGGATTGAATGTTGCCGGGATAGTATGTATGCAGGCAATGAATCCCGAAATGTGAACTGATACTATAATTAAATAAGACTATAGCACGCACCTTATAATATTTAACAAAATTACTGATCGAAGACCTCCAGTCCTGGCACACAGACCAGACATTCTGCTATTTGACAAACTGAAGGATCAAAATGGCCAGCTCTCCTGCTGGAAGTGGTCTCTCCTTCCCTCTGAAGGACACAGGTCCAAGCCCTGTGGTCTTCATTTGATACCCGTTGAGAGTAGATGCAAAATGAACCAGCAAATAAAAATAGAGTTAGTGTGAAACATGGGGTTAAACTACATGATCTAGAAGGTCTTTTACAGCTCTGAAATTCTCTTTGGGCACCTGGCTGGCTCAGTCGGTGGAGCGTGTGACCCTTGATCTCGGAGTTGTGAGTTCGAGCCCCATGGTGGATGTAGAAATTACTTAAAAATAAAAGCAAAAAATCTTTAAAATTCTCTTGATTAAATATATCGAGATCATTGGATTTATTGATATAATTACTTTGTTTTCCACTGTTAAAGCTTTCCTAAGGCCCAGAGTTAAGGCCCATGAGGACAGAATTTCAATATGTTGATTTCTAAAAAGAATTAAAATAACCTACATATGAAGGAATCCATTTTTTTAATGTTTGTTTATTTATTTTGAGAGGGAGAGAGAGAATCCCAAGCAGACCCCACGCCGTCGGGGCAGAGCCTGTCGTGGGGCTCGACCCCTGGAACTGTGAGATCCAACCTGAACTGAGATCAAGAGTCGGATGCTCCACCAGAGCCACCCCGGCACCCATGGAGGGATAGTTTTTTAAACGAGTTATATTAACGGTCCGCTGTGCAGTCAGGGACTGTGACCACCGTTGTACTATCCCCACCAGCGGTCGCACCACCGCCAGCCCCGTTTCTTTAGCAGAAACATCTGCCGAAGGACTAAATGGGCACACGGTATGACAGGAGGGACTGTTGTGGTGGGCGGCGGTGGTGATTGCCGTTACTTTGAAATCACTTCTTAGGCAGCAGGACGTCTCAATGTAAAAATGCGTCTCATACGATTTTAAGACCTGTATTGTTACGATCTTTCAGTGAGATTCGTGTGAGTTGTTTAAATGCAGGAAGACTCCTGATATCATCATTCGGTCTCATATTTGGAGAATCTGTGTTCACGTTTTTTTTTGTTTGTTTGTTTGTTTTTTAATTTTTTTTCAACATTTTTTATTTATTTTTGGGACAGAGAGAGACAGAGCACGAACGGGGGAGGGGCAGAGAGAGAGGGAGACACAGAATCGGAAACAGGCTCCAGGCTCTGAGCCATCAGCCCAGAGCCTGACGCGGGGCTCGAACTCACGGACCGCGAGATCGTGACCTGGCTGAAGTCGGACACTTAACCGACTGCGCCACCCAGGCGCCCCTGTGTTCACGTTTTAAGTGGTCAGAAATTTGAATATCGTTTTGAGTCGTAGAAGCCTTATAGAAGAAATTAAATGCAGTGTGACTGATGTAAAAGGCAGCCTGGAATGTCTCACTGTTAAACAGCATAGACACTCCATGTCATACCTACAGGAGGAGCAAACAGACATTTTAAAGGAATAAGTGTTTTCCTCCAAATAGAATACTGAATTGAATTTTATATACATATATACACACGTACATATATATACACATATTTCTAGGTTATACAAATACATGTATCTGTAAATCCACACAGACAAATTCCCAGTTCTTAATGTGGGTCACTTGCAAGAGAAGATAAAAATAACAAAGCTCAGTGCAGAGCAAGGGCTCTGTCTCCTTAGGGCAGTCATGGAGGGAAAGTGGGAGATTGGACAAGACCATCGATAAGATCCCTGTAGGCACTGTTTCAGTTGTTCTTTGGTATAGTACTTATCAGATGCTACAGAAGCCAAAAATAACACATACTACTCTGCTTTTTATTTCTGTCCCTAACGGTGGTGAGGAGGACCGCAAAGACTCATGCATTTCCAGGCTTCTACATTGCCCCCAGCATTGTAACCTCCTCAGCCTCGGCCCCATGGATCTTTCTCACAGTTTGTAATGCTGGCTGAGGAGCCGGTTATGACGCCTCAAGTACAAGGCCAGAGCAAAAGGTCATGGGGAAGGTTACTTACTGCCACGAAATAATCCAAAAAGAAACGTTTTCTCAAGTTTTGCACATCGTTGCTTATCCTTCTCCATAGCCATTTTATGAGGCTAGGGAATTTAAAATGTTAATCTTTTATATACTGGAAGAATTAATATTGCTAAAATGTCCACACTACCCAAAGTGATCTTCAGAGCCCAAAGTGATCTTCAATGCAATTCCTGTCATAATCCCAATGGCATTCTTTCCAGAAATAGAAAAAATCCTAAGATTCGCATGGAACCACAAAAGACCAAAGCAATCTTGAGCAAGAAGAAAGCTTGAGGCATCAGTATTTTCTGATTTCAAAATATATTACAAAGCTACAGTAATCAAAACAGTATGGTACTGGCATAAAAACAGACATACAGACCAATGAAATAGAGCAGAAAGCCCAGAAATAAATCCATGTGTCTTCAGGCAACTTATCTTCAACAAGGGTGCCAAGCACACTAAATAAGGATAGGATAGTCTCTTCAATAAATGATGCTGGAAAAACTGGATGTCTATATGCAAAAATAAATAATTGGTCCCTTATTTCACACCATATACAACAGTCAACTCAAAATGGATTAAAGATGTTAAATATAAGACCTGAAACCATAAAACTACTACTAGTAGAAAATGTAGGAAAGAAGCTTCTGGACATTGGTGTGGGCAGTGATTTTTTCAGATAGGACACTGAAAGCACAGGCAACAAAAATAAAAATACACAAGTGGGATTGTATTAAACTAAAAAGCTTCTGCAGTAGTACATCCAGGACTCTGGAAGTTCATCCTCCTGCCCTGGCCACTTCTTCTCCCTTCCCTCAAAAGTACCCCTTCTAATACCACGTATCAGTTTTGCCTGTTTTTGACTTTTGTGTAAACACAATCATACAATGTGTACGTCCTTGTGTCTTTTGTTGGACATTATGAGATTTCACCCATATTGTTCTGTCAATTGTTTATTCATGTTCGTTGCTAAATAGTATGTCATTGAATGAATAAAACACAATGTGTCTACCCAAAAAATAAAAAATAAAAAAAAGCTTCTGCACAGCAAAGGAAATAATTAATGTGGTGAAAATGCACATATGGAATGGGAGAAAATACTTGCAAACCATACACCTGATAAGAGGTTAGTATCCAAAATATATAAGGAACTCCTACAACTCAATAGCAAAGAGAAGCCCTATTTAAAAACAGGCAAAGGACCTGAATAGTTATTTCTCAAAAGGTACACAGATGGCCAACAGGTATGTGGAAGGATGCTCAACATCATGAACCATCAGGGAAATGCAAATCAAAACCACAGTGAGATGTCAGCTCACACCTGTTAGAGTGGCTATTATCAAAAAGACAAAACATGGCCAGTGTTGGTGAGGCTGTGGAGAAAGAACCCTTGTACATGGTTTATGAATGTAAATTGGCGTAGCCATTACGAAAAACAGTATGGAGGTTCCCCCCAAAATAAAAATAAAACCACCTTATGATCCAGCAATAGGTTGCCTTTTCACTTTGTTGATTGTTTCCTTTGCAGTGCATTAGATTTATCATTAGATGTGGTCCCAGTTGTCTGTTTTTGATTGTGCTGCTTTAAAATTTGGAGAGAGATTTGAAGTTTGTCTTTCTCACAAGGAGACTGTTGGTGGAACTAAGTGCACTGGTGGTTTTTTTTAATGTAATTAAAAAGCAATTAAAAAAAAGGAACTTCAAGCCAGCCTTGAAATTAAAATGTAGGGTTGTCACTTTTGAACATCTTAAGAGAGAGCCTGGCTGCCTCCCAAAACCAGTTCTGATTCATATTCCCAACTAATATCCTAATGTGAGATCCTCCAACAAACTACATCTGACATTGTACTATTTCCAGTGTTTTTGTCCATCCTACTGATTTAATGTTTTAGAAATTTGCTATCTCAATGCGAATCAGAACCACAGTGAGATGAGGTATCACCTCACACCTGTCAGAATGGCTAGAATCAGTAAGAAAAAATAACAGGTGTGTTGGTGAGCACGTGGAGAAAAACGAACCCTCATGCACTGTTGGTGGCAATGTAAATTGTTGCGACCACTTTGGGGAAAAAGTAAGGGGTTTCCTCAAAAGATTAAAAACGGAACTACCTTCCGATAAAGTATTTCTGCTTCTAGGTGTTTATCCAAAGAAAATTAAAACACGAATTCAGAAAGACATACTCCCCCCTAAGTTCATTGCAGCATTATTTACAATAGCAAAGATATAGAGGCAGCCTAAATGTGTTATCAGTAGACGAATGGCTAAAGAAGATGTGGGGTGGAGTGTGTGTGTGTGTGTGTGTGTGTGTGTGTGTGTGTAAAATAAAACATTAGCCATAAAAAAATGAAATCTTGCCATTGGCAACAACATGGATAGATCTAGAGGTTAATTAATGAATTAATTATTATGCTACATCAGTCACAGAAAGGAAGTCCGTCAAGGCAGAGAAACATATACTATACGATTTCGTTATATGTGGAAGCTCAAATCAAAATAGCTCTTTTTCATGGCACTTCGGCAGCAGTAGCCTGCTTTAGGGTGAAGCTGAACAGCTCTTTCCCAGTTACGGGCTGCCAGAAACTCATTGAAGTAGACGATGAACGCAAACTTCAAACATTTTATGAGAAGCGAACAGCCACGGAAGTTGCTTCTGATGCTCTGAGTAAACAATGGAAGGGTTACATGGTCCAGATCAGTGGTGGCAATGAGAAGGCTTCCCCATGAAGCAGGGTGTCTTGATCCATGGCCATGTCTGCCTGTTGCTGGGTAAGGGACGTGCCTGCTACAAACCAAGGAGGACTGGGGAAAGAAGGTGCCGATCTGTTGGGGGTTGCCTTGTGGATGCCAACCTCAGTGTTTTCAACTTGATCATTGTTAAAAAAAAAAATGAGAGAGAGAGAGAGAAAGATATTCCTGGATTCACGGATACTACTGTGCCTCATCGCCTGGGGCCCAAAAGAGCTAGCAGAATCAACAGACTTGTCAGTCTCCCTAAAAAAGATGATGTCCGCCAGTATGTTGTGAGAAATCCCCTAAACAAAAAAGGTAAGAAACCTAGGACCAAAGCACCCAAGATTCGGCGCTTTGTTACTCCATGTGTCCTCCAATGCAAAAGTCAACATATTGCTCTGAAGTCTAAAGAAACAGCACGCTAAAAAAAATAAGGAAGGGGCTGCAGAATATGCTAAACCTTTGGTCAAGAGAATGAAGGAAGCCAGAAAGAAAAATGCCAGGAACAGATTTCCCAGAGATGGGGGCTGTCCTCAGAGCTTCTTCCTCTAAGTCTGAGACCCATCAAAAATGAGATTTTCTAAAAGTAACACATAAGATCAGACATCAAAAAAATAAGTCAAAACAAATGAACAAACAGAACTGAAACTCCTAGATACAGAGAAGAAACTGATGACTGCTACAGGGTAGAGGGGTGGGGAGATGAACAAAATAAAGGTAGTTAAGAGGTATGGCTTTCCAGTTATAAAATAAATAAGACAAGGAAACGAAGGGTACAGCATAAGAAATCTAGAAAGTAATATCGTCACAATTTTATATAGTGGCAGATGGCACCTAGACATATTGTGGTGGCCATTTTGTAATATATACACATACTGGATCACTAGGTTGTATACCTAAAACTAAAGAACACTGTATGTCAGTTATTTTTCAATTAAAAAAAAATTGGCATCTCTAAAATTTATCTCAGAGAATCAGCCCAGCATGTGACTCTCATTGCAATAACAATAAAAGGATATAAACCCATAGGAAGAACACACAATAATAATAATGACGATAATGATGACGTCACCTCTGCCAAAATTCTGTTCTTAATGCTTTTTGTGTCCACATAATAATCTTACTTTCAAGGATCAGTTTTTTCCCACGTCTGAGTCACATTGGTATGTTAAAGGCAACTTTTTGCAGTAACTTGTATCATACTTCCCTTCTCCCCTTCGATTTAATTGAGGATTGAGTCTTACTTGTATTTTGCTTATTTTATTTTTAAATTTTTTAATGTTTATTTATATCTGAAAGAGAGAGAGAGACAGAGCGTGAGTTGGGTAGGGGCAGAGAGAGAGGGAGACACAGAATCCAAAGCAGGCTCCAGGCTGTCAGCACGGAGCCCGACACGGGGCTCAAACTCTTAAACCACGAGATCATGACCTGAGCCAAAGTCGGACACCCAACCGACTGAGCCACCCCGGCGCCCCTATTCTGTTTATTTTATAATCCAGTAGGACACAGATGTAATGTTTTGTGTCTCTAATTTTTAAACCTTGTTTAATTAGCAAATTATACAGTCGTACTTCATCTTCTTTGTGACCCCCTATGTCAACGTTCCTCAGAGGAAAGTCTTCCCTGGGAGTGAAGGCTACCATGGCTTTAATAAGATGGTCAAAGCACATGTCTGAAGAATATGCACAGGTCATAACATCTTACTCAGTAACTGTCTGTACTCAGCACACTTACTGTCATGATTAGGCAGCATTCAGTATTCTTATGTAATTAGCACGTAACACAAAAATATCATTGCCTTCATCAAAGGGACCAAAGGACAGAGAGAAGAGATACATGCATAAGTGGAAGAGAAGTCTAGGAAAGATTATTTTAAGTGAATACATGAAAATATTGATTTTTCTTTCATAAATACTTTATTAGTACTACTGGTATCTGAGAAACCACTACAAATTATTTTTCCAACAAACATCATGCTGGTAGTGTTTTGTTTTGGCTTTTTTTAGGCTTCTTAACCCCTCTTCTTAAATTATCTTAAGATTCTTCTGGGTGCAAAATAGGAAAGCTAGGAAGGAAAGGAAAAATAGCCCAGTGGTATTACACTGAAACATCAGCAAGTGCTCATTTAAAAAATATTTTTATGTTGGGGGATGAACATAAAGGGATGAAAAATAGAGTTGGTGAATTTTTTTAAGTGTTATGCAGACATAAAAATTAACACCAAAAAATGTATTTATTTTAAGGTCATGGGTGTCCAGGGATTCTTGTCATATTAGGTGATATCCTACAGTCTGTTGTATTAGAAATGACCTGTTTCAGCTAGCTGTGCAAATGGATTTGCCCAAATAAGGCCTAAAATGTTAAGTTCACTCCTTTCTTTTATAGAACTCCCTCTGTTTAGAGCCCCAGCCCTTATATGTGCCACACCCAGACCACCGCTTATGACTCTGCCTGACTTGCTTGCATAGTGCCCTTGTTCCTAAAAAAAGGTCCATCTCTAGGAAGCATGAGATTTTGTTTTGATGGTTGCCAGTATAGCTCATTACTCCACAATTAGTGTCTTTTTAAAAACCTATTTGGAACCCATGATTGATATTTACCATTTGATGGAACAGTTGGAGACTTTCTGTGGCAAGTGTCAGAAAGCCCAACTCTTATGCTTGTTAAGACCCAATGAAAGGGGATTAATTGGCTTTATTTCCTTTATAGTAGGAAAAGTCTGGTGGTGGTTGGTATCCTTTGACTTAGGGGCTTAAAATGGCACCAGAACCCTGCCTCCCAGCTCTGTATTCATTTGCAATCTCCCACTTGTGACACGATGGCCTGCGGAAGCTCCAGCTCTAAATATTCTCAGACTCTAGTCAGCTCACAATGAGACTGAACAAAAAAGTCCGGGCCTGGCAGACATTGGCCCAATTATCTTATATGCTTATCTCTGAACCAGTAACTCTGGGCAGGAGAATAGAATGTGTTGACTGGCTTAGATCCAGGTCACATACTCTCTCCTGGAACTGGGGTCAGTTCCATACTATTCATATGGGTTGAGAACTGGTATCCAAAGAGAAGACATTTATTCTGTGTAGCTAAAAAAAATAAGAAATGCCAACATCAACATTAAATTACAGAATGAGGTCACTAATTCCACAATCCTAGTACACAACCTACTGAATACCACGGTGTCCGTGTAACACGTTGCTGGGAGAGGCCTATTCTTAGAGCATGATGACAAAAGAATCCTGAAGAAGCTGAGCTTCTATGAGGGACATTGAGAATTACTGATAAAGTTAATTTTGCACGTGCAGAAACTGAAGCCCAGAGAAGTCCCAGGTTCAAGCTCACATGAAAGATCAGTTTTAGAAATAAGTATATAATCTGAACTTCCACTTTGGGCCACCATGGAGAAATTAGATTTGCCTTCCCATCTTAAACAACTAACCAGAAAAAAACATCTAAGACTACAGTCAGATATTGAACAGGTAGTGCAGTACTGTGGTACTGAAAAAAGGGACTCAGCAAGAGGGGTCGTAAGGTTGTTTTCATTTATTGTTTGGAGGCAGTTTCTTGGCCAAACACCTGGGGAGAGAATCTAAAGAGAGCCCAGTGGCCTAGCTAAGTGGAAGACACAGAGATTGGAGTTTGGTGAGGCAAAAAAGCAGCTAAAATTTGGGGGGCACTGTACCTGGAGTTACAGAGCTATACATAAGGGCTCTAGGGATCTGCATTGGGATCTTCTCAACTCTTAGCGCAAGTACTTATCTACATATGTGTGAAAGGAGGAGAATATTTAAAAACAAAACCAGAAATCAATAGGCTGAACAATTTCTGAAATGCACTCAGGGCTGAGAAGAGTTTTGTCCTGCAGTAGGAGTAGAAAAACATGATAATGTATGAGACATCGTTTAAAAGTCCTCAAAGCATTATCATCTTAGTAGCATGACTGAATTAGCAATAGACTAGAGGCAGCAGTGAGGAAAGAAATTGAAGCTAGAGATTAAAAATGTATCTGGAATGGGAGCACCTGGCTGGTTCAGTCCATGAAGCATGCTACCCTTGATCTCGGGGTTGTGAGTTCAAGCCCCACATTGGGTGTAGAAATTACTTTAAAAAAAAAATATATATATATATACACACACACACAATTTATACATACATATATATATACATACATATATATATATATATATATAATGTCTGAAATGAAAAACACATTGGATGGTATTAATGCATATTAGGCATCAAAGAAGAAAAAAATAGTGAACCAAAAGAAAATACCCATAATGAAGGGCAGAAAGAATATTTTTATATAAGGAAGAATACTTTCTTAAACAATTTTTTAATGTTTATTTATTTTTGAGAGAAAAAGAGAGTGCGAGCTGGGGAGGGGCAGAGAGAGAGGGAGTCACAGAATCTGAAGCAGGCTCCAGGTTCTGAGCTGTCAGCACAGAGCCCAATACGGGGCTTGAACCCATGAATTGTGAGATCATGACCTGAGCCTAAGTCGGATGCTTAACCCACTGAGCCACTTAGGTGCCCCAGGAAGAATACTTTCTTTTTAACTTTATTTATTTTTTTTTTTAATTTTTTTTTCAACGTTTATTTATTTTTGGGACAGAGAGAGACAGAGCATGAACGGGGGAGGGGCAGAGAGAGAGGGAGACACAGAATCGGAAACAGGCTCCAGGCTCCGAGCTATCAGCCCAGAGCCCGACACGGGGCTCGAACTCACGGACCGCGAGATGGTGACCTGGTTGAAGTCGGACGCTTAACTGACTGCGCCACCCAGGCGCCCCTAAATTTTTTTTTTCAACGTTTATTTATTTTTGGGACAGAGAGAGACAGAGCATGAACGGGGGAGGGGCAGAGAGAGAGGGAGACACAGAATCGGAAACAGGCTCCAGGCTCTGAGCCATCAGCCCAGAGCCCGACACGGGGCTCGAACTCACGGACCGCGAGATCGTGACCTGAGCTGAAGTCGGACGCTTAACCGACTGCGCCACCCAGGCACCCCTAACTTTATTTATTTTGAGAGAGAGAGAGAGAGAGAGAAAGAGAGACAGTGTGTGTGTGTGTGTGTGTGTGAAAGTGGGGGAGGGGCAGAGAGAGAGAAAGAGAGAGAGAATCCCAAGCAGGCTCTGTACTGTCAGCGCAAAGTCCCATGCAGGGCTCGAACTCATGAACCACAAGACTGTGACCTGAGCAGAAGTTGGACGCTTAACCACTGAGCCACCTAGGTGCTCCCAGAAAGAAAAAAAAAAAAAAAAAATTAGCATCAGTGACAATATCAAGCCTTCTAACTTCAAAGTGTAATTGGAATCAGAAGGAACAGTGGTGAGGGCCCAGGGGACAGTACAATTATTTGAAGATATAATAATTTTGAAGATATAGTAATTTTGATGAAAACCCAAGGACTACACGTGAACTACAAATAGAAAAAAATATATGAAGAAAACACCATGGCGCATCATAATCAAATTGCTGAAAACCAATGCTAAAGAGAAAAGAGCAGCAGAGAGGAGAAAACCCAGGTTATGGGAAAGAAAAGTTTTATTCCTAAAGTGACATTCTACCAGCCTGTTCATCCCTCCCATATGATATCAAAATGTGTAGGGGAAGGAAGTCTCTGGGGTTTAGAAATTAAACATGTATTCAGTTTCTCTTGAATTGTGTTTTCACATTCCAGCTTCATAATGTGTTTATAATTTTATGGCTTTATAGGATCTTACATGTGCACACTCATACACAGAAATCCAGTGTACATTTTTTTAAAAAAGAAGAGAAATGATTTTTACACTGCTGTTTATTAACATCTTTAAAGGTCATTTCAATGTAAGGAAATATGTCAACAGAAGAAACAAATTATGTTCCTTTGTCACTGGTACTCTTACGTATTTTAGAAAGTTTTATAAAAGGCAGGAGGGGAGATGGGGAGGAAAATACATTTTACATATAGATGACAAAATAGTGACAACAGAGTTCTCATCAGAAACTATGCAAAACAATAGAGTGACATCTTCAATGTCCTCAACAACTAAAAAAAAAATACAGATCTCTATATCCAACACAAAATACCTTTTAAAAATGAAGACAAAATAAAAATATTTGTTTTTTAAACAAAGAAAAGCTGAGTAAATTCATCACCAGGAAACCTATACTGCAGTAATATTAAAGGAAGTTTTTCAGGGGCGCCTGGGTGGCTCAGTCGGTTGAGCTTCCGACTTCGGCTCAGGTCATGATCTCATGGTCTGTGAATTCGAGTCCCGCGTCGGGCTCTATGCTGACAGCTCGGAGCCTGGAGCCTATTTCAGATTCTGTGTCTCCCTTTCTCTCTGACCCTCCCCTGTTCATGCTCTGTCTCTATCTCAAAAAATAAATAAACATTAAAAATTAAAAAAAAAAAAAGTTCTTCAGGACAAAAGGAAAATAATACCAGGTGGAAAATTAGATCAATACAAAAGAATGCCAGAAGTGGTAAACATGTGGGTAAATGTAAAAGATGGTTTTTTTTCCTTTCAGTGTCTTTAAGATAATTGACTAAAACAAATATATTAATATTACATAGTTTATACAAATAAATGACAATAGCATAACATACATATAGGGTGAGGAAAGTGGAATTAATGTTGTAAGATTCTTACGCTATACATGAAGTGGTTTAATATTGTTTGAAGGTAGACCGAGAAGTTAAAGATGTATTATAGACCTTAGAGCAAACTCTAAAAAATAAAATCATTATAAGCTAATAGTGGAGACAAAAGGGATTCATAAAAATATGCAATTTATTCAAAAGTATGGAAGAAGAGAGAAAAAGGAACAAAAGAACAAAGGAATATATAGAAAACACAAGCAAGATGGCAGATTTTAAACCAGATCATATTGATAGTTCCCTTAAATGGAAATAGCCAAACACTCCACTAAAAGGCAGAGGTTGTCAGATTGGATAAAAAGGCAAACTCCAACTATATGCTATCCACAGAAACCCACTTTAAGTATAAAGACCCAGAAGGGTCAAAAGAAAAAGAGATACCATGTAGACAGTAATTCAAGGAAAATTAGAGTGGCTATATTTATATTAAATAAATATAGTTGTTTTCAGAACAAGGAATATTGGGAGTAGAGAGGGTAAAATTCATCAAGAAGACATAATTTAAAATTTATATTCACCTAATAACAGAAATTCAAAATACATAAAGCAACAACTAAAAAGTGAGATAGACAAATCCACAATTGTAGATTGTGGATTTCTCAATGGTAGAAACTTCTTTCTTAATGATAGAATATAGAATAGAAAATTAATGAGATAGAAGGCTTGCACAACAGTATCAGTTTGGCCTAATTGATATTTACAGACATATTCTATCTACTCAGCAACAGAACGCATATACTATTCAAGTGAACGTGAAAGATTCACCAAGATAGACAATATCCTGGCCCATAAAACAGGTGTCAGCAAATGTAAATGGATTGAAATCATACAAAGTATATCCTTTTGCCACAACAGAATTAAATTCAAACTAACAGATACCTGAAAAATTTCCCACATGTTTAGAAATTAAACAGCTTACTGCTAAATAACTCATGAATTAAATCAGAAGAGACGTTAGAAAAATACAGCAAATCAAAATTTGTGGAATATAGCTAAAATAGTGCTTACAGTGAAATCTGTACCACTAAATGCTTATTTTAGGAAAGAAAGGCCTTAAGTCAATGAATTAATAAGCTTTTGCCTAAAACTAGAAAAAGACCCAATTAAACCAAGTAACAGAAGGAAAGAAATATTAAAGAGCAGTAACCCATGAAATAGAAGAAAAACAATGAAGAACATTTGACTCTCTTTTCACTAGAGTTTTAAAAAAGGTTTTAACTACAGTTTAATAATTTCTTGTGCATTTTATTCTAACCTTTTTCCTGATAGATGATAGGAATACCTCCATTCATAATATAATGTATGTTAACAGTAAACTTCAGATGACATTCTTAACAACTAAGCCAAGGAGAAGTTGAAACCTGGTTATATGTGGGACAGTCTTGGCTTCAAGGAATTGTGGGTCATAAGATAATGTGGATTGGGCTGAGGCTACTTTGTCTCTTGGTGTTCAGTTTACCTATCTAAAATGTGTGTGTAGAGATTATCTGTCACTCGGCTCTGGATTGTAAGTGATTTTTATTGCACAACCAATGTCTTTATTTTCCTATCAAACCTTCATCATATAACTTTAGGAGACTGATGTTTTGAAGTATTGATTCACGGTGTTGATTTTTTACTACTGATATTTGAATGCAGACTTATTCATCCAAGGAATGAAACTCAGCTTCGAAAGTGAAGTGTTTTAGGTTATGACATTTGACAGTTTTAAACTTTAACCATGATTCAGTTTAGAGGTAGAGTTCTCATTAAAGCTCCTATGGAAAGAGGAAAAAAAAGAAATTAAAAAGAGATTGGCTTCTAAAACTTAAAAAAAAAGTCTACATTAAAATCATGGGTTTTCTAATATTCTAAACACTCATATTTTGAAACAAAGTGTTTTAAAATTACTGGTTGTATTTATCTTTATGTTATTTATTACATACTCTGTACCTTGTAACCTAAAGTAAACCTTGTAACTTGTAAAGTACCTTGTAACTAAAAGTAAATAAATAAATGGAATGCCTTGACAGCTTTGATAATTTCTACTGCCTGATTCCTAGGTTTCAAATTGCTGGCTCTGTGTTAAGTAGCCTCTCTGGCAGCTGAGAACAGAACACGGACACAAGAAACTGTGTGTATGTTCGAGCATTAATATGGTTGTGTGTGATTCTAAGTAAGTTCACTTGTCTACACCACAATTAACTCAGCTATGGTTTTAGAGATATTTCTCCCTCACTGAGATAGTGTTGATTTGGGAGGTGGGGTGAGGACTGGTGGATCATTAAGGAAGCCATAAGGAAATCTAAACCCTCGGAAGAAGGCCTGCGTAGAATTGGGGGGAAATGGATTATATGAGTGGAATTGATAAGAATTTGTTCTTGTTCTGTACACTTAAGGTGCCATTTTAGACACCAATCGATAAAAACCATTTTTATTGTATAATACTTTGTATGATGAGGAACCCATTATATTATTATCGCATTATCATATTGCCCTACTAGTAAAGTAAGACTAGATTACTGTAGTCTGACAGTATAGTGCTGTTTTTCTTACTCTTATTTCTCATGTTCAAGGGGACATCACTGACTCGTGGTCTGGCCAACGTAGGTCTAGCAGACTTTGTATCTCCCTCAATTTTGAGCAGTGTCTTTTCACTCTTGAAACATTAGGTCACTGATGTTCTGTCATGGGTCATCTGCTCCAAAATGATGCTTCGGACTGTGTTAAGTCTTGTGAGATTATGCGTGTGCCGCTCAGTCAGCGAGTTACAGAAGCCGTTAGCATGTGCGCCCCTTCACAGGTCGTCCAGCACCTCCGTGCATCTGCCTGCCGTGGCCAGTGGGTGCCCAAACCTTACTGCTCCAGACTTTTCCAAAAGAATTTGAGGCCACTAGTAGTTGACTAGATTTAACGAGATGATAAGGTGTTGCCTTGATACTAAAGATACTCCTGTTTTGAGTACCCACCCCCCACTGTTTTTTGTTCCGTTTTGTTTTGCAGGGAGCCCCTACACAGTTTTATAGATTTGTTGCTAATGCTCATGGCCAATGCCACACACGCTCTGCTCATGACTTAATGGTGTAAATCACAATACTTTAACTGAAGTGGCAAAATGAGGACCAAAATTCTAAGTTTCAAGTATTTGGATCAAAATTAAGGCATCTTGGTGCGGCTAAAAGTGGTTACTTCAAAGACTATGTTCTGGTTGCCCGAAAGATAAAAATGGGGGTGGGGGGGTGGAGAAAAAGCCTTTCCTGCTCAGCTGCCTATCTACCTACATTGCTTTTTGTTTTGATTTTGATCATCTGTTCTCTCCCTTCATCACCCAGTACAGGCTGCACAGCTGACTCACCAGAGCCTCCCCAAATGTCAGTCCCCTTCCCCCAAAGCAAAATTTCATTTCCCCAAATGTTTTTATCGCCTCCAACATAGTTTACATTTGCAGCAGGCTTTGCAGGCATACTCGGTGACTGTTTGCATTCAGGCTTATTTCTAGAGGGAGTGTTATGACTTGGAAGGGGTGATGAAGATAGGCTGAAATTTTCTGTCTGTTCCCATAGCATAGATTTCTTTGCCTCTCTTTCTATGACTGACATTCAAATTGGATGCAAATGTCGGAAACCTGAGGAGAACATGCGCTGGGTTTCTTACAGAAGCCGGGGTGTGGGCAGTATAACAGCAGGCCCAATTGAGAAGAACTTCACTTTTTACCTAGGCCCGTGTCCAGGAGGCACGCGACCCTTAGCCTATGCCACGTGGGCCCCTCAGTAACCCACCTCCCTCCCTTCCTGTCTGCCCTTCGCAGCCTGGTCCTGATCATGCCTTCTCTGTGACAGACTTTTGGGATCTACTAATTAACTCGGTCCTTCATCTCTGTTTCTAAATGATGTCAGTGGTGTTAACATGAAGGGAGTTGTCCACAGGTGAAAAGCAATCTCAAATGTCATGGCCACAAAGTTGCATTTTCTTCTAGTTGCAGAAGAGAAAAGGACCTTAAAACTAGTTGCAGTGCCCTTTGTTTATGAAGATATGATTCGTGCCATGTACTGTGTCACTTTCATTTGTCAAGATGTACCCGAGGTTTGGAAGTGGCCTAGAAAAAAACCTGTGGCCAATTTACAAGGTTGCTTTTCTCCGGACCATCCTTGACCTCCCTGATCATGTTACACACCGACGCTGACTGCTCTCTTGGATTATTTTACCAAAACACTCTCCCCAAAGGAATCCTTTTTTCTTTTTGGAAAATAATAAGTGATTTGTTCAAATAACTCTAAGAAAGAAATAGTCTGGTCAGTTTCCCACCTTATAAAGCCAGTGTTTGTCATTAAGGTCACAGGGTAAAGAGCAGAAACAGTAACTAAAGATTAGTGGATGTCATAGTATAAAGTAAGACGCTGTTAATACCTCATGCATCTCAAGACCACTGTCCATCAACCTACAAGAAACACAGACAAGAAACCAGAAGTTTGTGTTTTTCTTTTAAAAGGCTTCAGGGGTGCCTGGGCGACTCAGTCACTCAAGCGTCCGACTCTTGAGTTCAGCTCAGGTCATGTTCTCACAGTTTGTGAGATTGAGTCCCACGTCGGGGCTTGGGTGTCTCCCTCTTTCTTTCTCTCTCTCTCTCTCTCAAAAGAAATAAGCTTAAAGAAATAAAAGGCCTTCAAAAGGAATATAGATGACATATGTTCTTGATTTACATCCAGTGTTAGCACAGTTCTCATCAGGTTACCCCATTCGCAGCTAAGAATCAGCAAATAGGAAAAGGGATGAGGGGGGCAAGGAGGAGGAGAAAGAGCTGACACAACAGCCTTGGAGAATGAGGAGAAACTCAAACTCATTTCTCATTCGGAAATATAAGAATCTGGAGCCATTTAGAATAAAAATCCCATGAAAACGTCACTTAATCATTGTCTGCTAGTGGTTTCTGCTGTAAAGACATCAATAATTCTGATGCCCCAAATGCCGACCAGCTGCTGATCCCTAAGCGGTATCTTCTATATTATAGGGCATTCCGGACAAGAGTTGCCATCTGGTATAATGTGGGCCTTCGGGCCGAGCCCCTGGACCCCTTGAGAACTGGTCCAGCCCTCCCTTCTCCCAGATTCTGTCCCACTTCTTTCTTAGTGTCCTCCTAAGCAGAAAAAATCCCCAAAGTGCAACTTTTGACCTTTTAATGATTGTATTTTGAATACATTCTGATTCAGTCATTTTAAGGCAGGTAATCATAACACAACTGTATCTGTTGAACACCGTCATCTGCAGGTGTCAGAGCCCTAGGGCCTTGTCTGCAGGAACAGCCCGCTTCCATTGTGCTGGATGGAATAGCTCTTTGTCATACTGCTCTAAGTTGCGTAACTTGTGCAGTTAGTTTTTTTAAGGTATCTTTTTCTTAAGGATTGGTAAAAAATTAGGATGTAAATTAAACGTCACTGATTATGTAAAACTTCATGTAAAAGCAAAACGTAGCGCACATTCACCCTTGTAAAAATATTTCTCACTTTTCCTTCCATGTGCTTGACATTTACTCTGGGACTTTAGTGCCATCCAGGAAAGGAACTTGCTTCTCGGAACTTCTGGCTAATTCCAGTTCCTGTCCCCCCTTCCACCAAACTCCTCATTTGCTCAGTAACTAGACTTCTGTTCCAATGCAGGGACTATAGGCTGTGAACTCCCTTAGCCTTCTGGCCTCCAGGCCCCATCACTCCTGCACAGCCCTCCACTGCCCTCCTTCCCTTTTCCCAACTCGGCGAATGGGAAAAATAATTTTCCTCTTATTCAAAGCTAATCCCTCTGCCCTGGATCCTGCGTCCATTTGATACCTTCGGGAACCTTACTCTGTCAGCTACCTCCTCTTTTCCAGAAGTCTTCAATCTGCCATTGCCCTCCCCCCTCATCTCCAAACCTGTTCTGCTTTTGTTTCCCTCTGGTAATGCCCTCTTCCCCTCTCCTGTGCCTCTGATTCAGTTGGTTACCAAGGCCTGTTGATTCTGCCTCCCACATAAGTCCTTCACCCCTTTCTGGTAATGCCCTCTTCCCCTCTCCTGTGCCTCTGATTCAGTTGGTTACCAAGGCCTGTTGATTCTGCCTCCCACATAAGTCCTTCACCCCTTTCTCTTACCGCTGCCTGAGTTCCAGCCCACACCATCTGTCACCTGGACTACTGCCACATGTAGCCTCCTACCTGATTTCTGCCAGCCTTGCCCATCTCACTGTGTCACTCACCTTCGAAATCTTCAGTGGCCCTGCATTGTTCACTGGGCAAAGTATGAATCTGTAGGCATGGAAAAGGCCCTGACTGCCTCTCTCGACCCTGCCATGCAGTCATCCCCACCTGTGCCCATGCTGAACTTCCTTTTAATTCTCTAAACATCCCATTGTTTGGTTCATTGTTGGTTCCATTGTTGATTTCCTTGGAACAGCTTTTTTTTTTTTTTTTTAATGTCTATTTTTGAGAGAGCACAAGCGAGGGAGGAGAGAGAGAGAGGGAGACATAGAATCTGAAGCAGGCTCCAAGCTCCAGGTGGTCAGCTCAGAGCCCGACGTGGGGCTTGAACCCACGAACCATGAGATCATGACCTGAGCCGAAGTCAGACATTTAACCAACTGAGCCACCCAGGTGCCCCCGGAATACCTTTCCTAATGCAGTCCCTCCAACACGCACACCCCAGTCCTGCCCCACAGGTCACCCAACACATTAAGCCTGAGCAGTGCCCCTCCCCCAGCTTCCCTCACACTTTCTCTGGAGCATTTTCACACTGTATTTAATGGGAGAAACCTATGGTGAATTCCTTGAGCCAATATCCTTTTTATCTTTGTATATGTCATCACTTTCAAAAAGTTCATGAATGAATAAAAATGACCGTTTTGATGACCTCTAAGGGGAATGAAAAAGACAAAAAGGATGTAATATTTCAATTTTTACAGATACAGTCCCTTGTCGTGGAGTCCTAGAGGTCATAAAACAAAATTTAAGATGTACAAATTTTAGATATAAATATTCAAAAGGAAGTCCAGTTCAACCCTGTTACACAAATAGAAGTGTAGTTAGCTTCTGGTGCTTCCATGCTCTTTCTAGAACCTGGAGAGCTGTAAAAGCTACCTTCCAAGTGGTTTAAACAAAAAGAAAACAACACCAGCCCCACGCGGCTCAGGATGCCTTTGTAAAACACCATCCAAGAAGGAAATGTGTAAATAATTTCCTAAAGATTGCTTTCTGAGATATATGTGTGGTCCTTTTTTTTTTTTTTAATTTTTTTTTTCAACATTTTTATTTATTTTTTTGGGACAGAGAGAGACAGAGCATGAACAGGGGAGGGGCAGAGAGAGAGGGAGACACAGAATCAGAAACAGGCTCCAGGCTCCGAGCCATCAGCCCAGAGCCTGATGCGGGGCTCGAACTCACGGACCGCGAGATCGTGACCTGGCTGAAGTCGGACGCTTAACCGACTGCGCCACCCAGGCGCCTCTATGTGTGGTCCTTTAGAGAGCCAGCCTGCTCGGACATTTTGAACCCTTCCTTCAGTATATATCGTGAAGAATGTATATCCTTCAATATATAATGTGAAGAAATGTCCCAAGATTTTCCAGATGCCACTTTCACTGCTGTTGTGACGGCGAGGAAGAGAACTGGTTGTGCCATAACCTGTCATTATTCCGTGCTGTTTGCCATGAGCCCGATTTTAAGTCATTTCCCACCATCTACTCTGTTTTTGCTCTCCCAAATGTAACTTCGAGATCCTGTATCATGAGATAACTGGCAGTACAGGACTGGAACTTACTTCCTCTACACTTCTAGTCCATGTTTATTAACCTCACCAAGTCAAGTGATACTGGAGTATCCGAGATCCAGGAACATTTAAGCCAGTTGGTATCCCAAAGACTTTCCCCAAAACCAGCATCGTGATTCTGTAGCTATTTCATGATTATGCAACTTTTTAAATACAAATCAGTGCTGTTTCGCTCCTTCCCCTCAAAGCAAAGCAAGATTGCATCCTTTATCCGGTTTTATTCACTCGGAGGAACACAGACGAACACAAAGACATCACAGACTATCTGAATGTTGGTCTTGGGCTCTGCTTCAGAAACCCTAGGAAATGCTTTCAGTTTACAGGCACTGAGCATCATTAGCAATCCGGAAGCAACCGTGTCTGCATTCCTGATGCTTTTCCTTAAAAGACATAGGCGAGATTATGGCCTGCTTTTCAAAATCAACATGTTCTGTGCTCAAGCTCATGTGGCGGTGACCGGACTCACAGGCACATACCTACTTGGAAGGAACCAAAACCAAGTTTCCATGACAGCTTTATGGCTATTTTGGCCAGTATTATAGTATTCTGAATTCTGATATACCTTTTCTCTCCAATTCTAATATGTGCTTTTTTTTTTCCATTCTAACATCTCTGGAATTGGGATTTATCTTCTAATCAATGGTTTGTCATAATTTACTTGGCTTGGTTTTTCTAAATGGAATATATGTGCCTTATGTTCATTATAAGTCTTGTATTCAATAGCATCTTAAATTTGAAGAAATGTTCTATGTATTATCTTAAAAATCATTTACCTGGTTTCTAAGACCTATTTGATACATTAATAGAACAGTAGCAAAAATGACAATCTTAGTGGTGAATTTTGTTATTTGCAATAGGTATTTATGTTGGAGCCAAATCATCACCCTTAGTGATTTTCACCCTCTTACATTCCTGTCTTCTGCAGGAGGAACTCATACATGTAAGACATGATCTCAAGTCAGTGTACTTTGAAATACAGATCAGTGACTTGCTTGTGCCCTCTCCCTCTTTTTTATTTCTTGGGAGCATTTTCAGCCAATATGTGCTCAGAAATCTGAGTGTTATTGATAATATTCCAGATTTGTTTTCTCTTATTCTGGGGTTTGGAGTCCTTGTTTCTCTTTTCTGCCAGTACTTTTTCATCTGATTTAACTAGAATGGCTTCTCTTATACATAAAAGTCTAGAAGTATCTTAGCATTTAAACCCTTTCTTTGGAGATTCCTTTCTTAAGGATAAAGGAATCAAATGCAGCAAAACATTTTTGCGGCTGGAATGACATGTGCCTAATTACTATACTCAGGGTTTCTGATTGACTGTAGCTTCTGCAATTTCTAAAATACGTTTTTTTCCCTTAACGAACACAGTAAATATCAAATCATTTTGAACAGAAACTGGCCCTTTTTGATGATTCAGTATCACCTTCACCATCTGTGGCCCTAACTGTGGTCACAGATAACAGAAGGCGGGTCATCTGACAAAATCCTTACGGGACCCGAACACACTCTACATTGTTCCTTATCCTCCTCCTTCATGCATTAGCACTTGGAAAGCGCCAGGATTTGTATAACACATAGATGAGGCTGCTTACAGCTGAAGGGGACCATTTGGAAAACCGCAGTAGAAATGGTTTTCCAAAGTAAATCACAGAATATTGGTCTGATTTGTCACCATTTCTTAAACAAAGAGGAAATCAAGCTCTGAAAGAAATCTTAACGGTTTGTAGGTTCCACTCAAGGGTTTTCTAAATGTAACCGTCACGTGCCTCTCCAGTACTAACCATGGCTTGTATTTGAGTGCTTTGACAGAAAACAATCTCCTCGTCCATATGTTTCCCCTCTGGCCACTTTGTCACACACTACTCTTTTTCAGGTCCATACATTCAGAGGGCCACACTGGTGTGAATACTGTGCCAATTTCATGTGGGGTCTTATCGCTCAGGGAGTGAAATGTGCAGGTAAGAGCTCTTCCCTTTTCGCTTTATTGCCTAAGTTACAAAGTTAGAAGGAATAAGTTGTAAGGAGATTTGCTGTTACGCGGGCTGGATCCTGGTTTGCCTTTAACACACATGCGGTAGGCTAGATTCTCAGGCAGCCGCTTCGGAAATTGGAAGTTTGTCTGCCTTTAACCTTCTTGTGCTTAATGGACAGCAGACTAGGGATCCGGTATTAGTCCATTAAAAAAAAAGTTGGCCTGTTCAAAAGGTCTGATAAAAGGAGATAAAAGTAAGGCAGTTATATTTAACTCTTGCCTTTGATGATACAGTAACTAAATTTATAAAATGATTTTTTTTAAGCAGTGTACAGGGACCTATGATTGTTGCCTTGGGAACTGAATTTTAAGGATAACTTGTTAAGCTGGATTGTCCTTGCTGCATTTTTGCAAAATCAAATTGAAGCTTTAAAAAATCTGTGAATTTATCTTCAAAGATGGTTTCCAAATTCTGAAAAACCACTTAGTAATATTTTGTTTGTGACATTTTGAAATTGTGAATATGCGAAATCCTTTTCATAAAATATGACCATAGTATTTTTAGATATAAATTTAGAAACTTTGAAGATTGACACATGAAGAACCAACTCTGGAATTTATTGAAAAGCTTTATGAAAGTAAGTTATTCACATCATGTGAAATTCATTTGTATAGAACTATACCAAGAACTGGCCATTTATTCAGACTACTTTAAATTCTGACATAGACTTAAAAATAAACATTTAAAAGACATTTCTGCCATTTAAATTGTAAAACTAAAAAATACATTCTTAACATGTCTTTTAGCATGAAGCTTAACACTTAAAAATGTATACTAAGAGTAATGTATTTCAAAATGGTAACTGTAGTAATTCTGTCAAGTTTATCACTGTAAAAACCCACATGTCTTTTGTGGCATGATTTTTAAAAATTGTAATTCCAGGATAATTTAACATACGCGTGTTATATTAATTTCAGGTGTGCAATACAGTGATTCAGCAATTCTGTACATTACTTAATGCTCATCACAATAAGTATACTAGGATCCTCCTACTCTGACATCTTCCCCAGAAGTCCCCTGCGGCATGATGTTTCATGGAATATTTTTGTTGCCCCCATTATGTGCACAAATTGCTAGGGTCTGATTTTTCTTCTAAATTGCATTTTTTAATAGCAAGGTACAATATGCATTGCACATTAATGTTCCAAGCCCTTCTCCTGTCAGTTACTATTCTGTCGGCATTACTAAGGCATGATCAGGTTTCAGGCATACATCACTAGCCAGATCCGTTCAAGGACCTCCCTGCCACGCAGGGGTATAGGAATTCCCCATGTGTTGACTCTGAACTGTGCACAGGTGTCCATCAAGGAGAGTCTCAGCTCAGATCCAGTCTGACTCCCATTATCCTAGAGGGATGACAACCCCGTTTGCAAGTCTCTGCCCAGAGAATGAATGAGGACAACCCTGTCATCCTTCCAATTGGTGGTTATAGAGTCAGGATGAAAAACCATCATTACGAAGGCTGTGGCTAAGCCTCTGAACTGGAGGGGAGCACCTAAGGTGTTGACAAAGTAGTGTCGTTAAGACCATCTACACTGTGGGTTTTCAAAGGTAAATGGAGGAGTTTCCAGAGCATAAATCCCCGGCTCAAGGAATGTTGGTCTCAGTAATAGCATGTTTTGCCTTTATGACCCAGATGGACCAGCCGAGACTTTGCAGCAGTTTCATAAAACACTTTGTGACTGTCCCTGACTTAAACGCTTTTCTTTTACTTAGAGAAGTGATGTGTATCACTTATGTTCTGAAATAGTGAAGCCCATCTACATAAGAATTCTGAGTTTGCTATATAAGCAGAAAATCGGTACACATATGGAGATAATCTTTGATGATACGCTACAGTCCTAAATCATGTTTGAAAGAAATGTTTTGGAACCTTTATGACAGAAATAATATGAAGGAAAAGGAAAGAGAAAATCATTTGTCCCCTCCCCTACCTACCCGCATTAGTACCCTCCACATCTTGTTGTACATAAAGGGCAGGAATTGAAAGAAAAGCCTTGAGGAGATTTTTCATTTTTATGTTATGTCTTGTCCTTAAAAGCATTACATTCTCTGTGTGATTTGAGCCATATTAACGTATAAGAACAACTCATTTTTTTAAATGTGGAGGCTAGCATTTGAATTAGTTCTGTTTTCTGTGACAATTCTTAGATCCAAAGTGGCTCATCCAGATCTTGGAGCCATCCACTTTAAAACAGAATACAAAGAATTAAGAATTTAAAGAGAGAGAGAATGAACTCTCGTAGGTTAAATAATGGCTCCCTAAAGAAGTCCTTCCTGATTCCTGGAACCTGTGACTATGTCATTTTTTAATGGCAAAAGGGACTGTGATTAAATTTAAGGGTTTTGAGATGGGGAGATGACCTGGATGGTTGGGGTGGACCTAGTTTAGTCACAGTCATAAGGGTCCTTATAAGAGGGAGGCAGAGTCAGAAAAAGGGACAGAGCAGTGGTCAGAAAAGAGAGAAGATGCTATGCCACTCGCTTCGTAGATAGAAGGTGGCAGCCACAAGCCAAGGAATGCAGACAGTCTCTAGAAGCTGGAAAAGGCAAGGAAAGAAAACATTCTCCTCTGGAGCCTCCAGAAGGAGTACAGGCGTGCTAACACCTTGGTATCAGCCTAGTGAAACTGATTTTGGACTTCTGACCCCCAGAACTATAACGTAAACTCCTACTGTTGTAAGCCACTGAGTAAATTTGTTACAGCAGCAATTGGACACAAATACGCCAGCCACTAAAAATTTAAGATAAGACTCCCAAAGAAAAAGGGCAGGCGAACTGCCCGTCCGAAAAGAGATTTACTTATCTGCTTTTGATTCTTGCAAGAGCTCATTTTGTCCTGGTTTCTTTTTACAAAATCCACCAAGACAGAAGAGCTTGTCAGGAATTTTTAAGGGAGCGTTTGCCAAAAGCATCAGTTTTGTATCCCGCACCGCCCCCTCCCCCCCCCAACGCTTTTTTGAAACATCATGCAAAGCGTTGGGTGGTGTTCCAGTCACCAGGCTGGCAAAGTTAGTGTAGGAATCGGACTGTATCCGGCTAATAACAGGCAAGTTGGCCCTTCAGAACTGAAAGCTCTGGGCTTCACTGCTAAGCACGCTGCAGCCAAAGAGGACAAGCAAGGGCCAGTCAGGGCGGACATGGTCTTTCTCAAACCTGGCACCGAGATTCAGTGGCAGGCATTAAACGTCCTCTTCATCTACAATGTCTCCCTCCCTCCAACATCCTTTATAGAGAGTAAAGTAATGTTGCAGGGGAGTGTGGAACTGCAGCTCGGGAGTGGTACTTTCACTAAAATATTTACGAACACACTAGTTTTCAAAAGCAAAGTTCAAAGGATTGTCATTCAGACAATAGTTTCCCTAAGCCATTTTTCCTTTCTTTATGAAATGTAAGCTTTACAGGTTAAAATAATCTATTGTTACATAATCACTGAGATTGCCAAACACCCCTCCCACCAAAAAGATCGTGATTATTCCACCAGCATTCCTGAATTGCTTTCACTTTAGCCTTGCCAGAATATTCTAAGAATTAAGGCAGATAATAATTGTTGTAAATCACCCATCAACTTAGTGTTGGTTCTTTATTCAAGAGACTTCTGTTTTTCCAGTGTGTCACAGCCATTGCTGTCACCCCCAACAGAGAACGGCAATTGCTCTTTTCTAGTAATAAAGTGTATCCGTTGCTTAAAGTATATAAGCCCTTAGCTTTTAGGTTGAAGAAGAGCAGTGGAAGTAATTTATTTTAATTACTCCTATGATTGGCTGCACCTAAAAAGTTCTGTCTGTCCTTACAAGCTAGTGAGAAATTGATTAGACTTGCCTAGAAGTTTCACATAGCGATATTTTCACAATATCCCCAAGAGCAAAGTATTCCTTAATTTTGCTTATGAAAATAATGACTTCTGTTAGAGAAAGACAAATATCGTATGACTTCACTCAAATGAGAAATTTAAGATACAAAACAGATGAACATAAGGGAAGGGAAGCAAAAATAATATAGAAACAGGGAGGGGGACAAAACATAAGAGACTCTTAAATATAGAGAACAGGTTGCTGATGGGGCTATGGGAAGGGGGGTGGGCTAAATGGGTAAGGGGCATTAAGGAATCTACTCCTGAAATCACTGTTGCACTATATGCTAACTTGGGTGTAAATTAAAAATTAATTATAAAAAAATTTTTTTAAAATAATGACTTCTGATACATATTAGCATCAGACTATTCCCACTTTTCCTAGATGGGGAGTCAGGGAGGGGGGACATCTAAGAGATAGGTTTTAGAATAAAACCTTTATTTGCAATTATTAAAAATATGAACAGTCAGTAGAACATATGACTCCTGATCTTGGGGTCGTGAGTTTGAGCCCCATGTTGGGTGTAGAAATTACTTAAAAAAAGATTTTTTTTTTAATTTTTTTTTTCAACGTTTATTTATTTTTGGGACAGAGAGAGACAGAGCATGAACGGGGGAGGGGCAGAGAGAGAGGGAGACACAGCATCGGAAACAGGCTCCAGGCTCTGAGCCATCAGCCCAGAGCCTGACGCGGGGCTCGAACTCACGGACCGCGAGATCGTGACCTGGCTGAAGTCGGACGCTTAACCGACTGCGCCACCCAGGCGCCCCAAAAAAAGATTTTTTAAATAAATAATATACAAACACTCGTAGAAAAGAATGAGAAGTTATCTTTCCTTTCAAAACACACATTAACATTTCCCCCTTAATCCTATCAATATAAATAATATCAGCTATTTATTTCAAAAGATAGATTTTTGTGCCTTCTAGATATAAATCATGTTATATCTTTTGGAGAAATCAAGCCCCAGGAAATCTGAAATCTGAGAGTAGCTTAAAGTTAGTAGTCTAAGTAATTTATAGAGCATTTATAAAGGACAGAATAAAATGTGATTTGAATCTTTTCTTTTTTTCTTTCATATGGTTTAGTGTATGCTTATTAACTGGAAGGACTGGGAGGGGGAAATGTGGTTTAATTGTAACATAAAAATTACCTACTCAACCAAGAGATGCAACAAATGAAATGATCTTTTATGGACTTTTGTTGTTGTTGTTTATAGTGTGGAGCTTCCTTGGGAGAAATGGAACTATATAGGAGTTATATGACTTTAATAAATAAGTATGATAACCAAATAAAGTCTTAATGGCAAACTGAAATACTGACATACTGCCAGTGCCTGCAGCAGGGATTTTCAGAGCAAGCTCAGAGCTGGTATATTGCACCACGACTTAAGGGTATAAAGAGGCTTTATTTGCATGACTTTGCCCTGTCCTTTGGTCATCTGACGGACTTCATAACCAATCCTGCCAAAAATGTGGCCTCTGAAATTTATTTCTAAAATTGGGCAGAATATGTTGTCCCATAGTTTTAATCTTATTCAAATGGAAGAAAGAATATCAATTTACAAAACATTTCCCTCTCCCTGAATTCCTAAATCTGAGCTCAGTCATCACTTGATGCACTTTCCAATGAGTCACAAATCATCTTAGGAACCTGATGTTTAAAAGTGGTAGAAAGCTCCAGATATTCAAAGGAAAAAAGTTGGTGTCAATATCAGACCACTAGGTTCCATTCATGTTTTGATGTTGTATAGCTGCATCAGAATTTTACTGTTTTGCTTTCTAATGGTTTTCCATGTAGAGTGTATACATAGGGAGAGAATATGACAAAAACAAAGTATAGTGGGTAGGTTTTTTTCTCTGCTTTAAAAAAAAATTTTTTTAATGTTTTATTTATTTTTAAGACAGAGACAGAACATGAATGGGGATGGGGCAGAGAGAGAGGGAGACACAGAATCTGAAGCAGGCTCCAGGCTCTGAATCCCTATACAGTACACCTGAAACTATGTCACCTTGTATGTTAAGTACCTAGAATTTAAATAAAAACTTAAATAAAAGTACACTGATATTTAAAAAGTCCTTGCCATATATGTACATATATCTACATATATAACAGTAAAATACAACAATGTCTTTTAAAAAGCATATACAACAAACAATGGATAAAATAAACATTATTGAATAAGAGATTGAAAATAGCAAATTCATCTTCAGTGCTGAAACCGCCTCTCAGAACCCATGATATACTGCTGGTGGAAAGGGGCATGCATCAGTCAGTGGGAGCAGCGCAGGCTGGGAATCGGGAAGCCAAGGTTGCATCTCAGTTCTACCACTTTCTGGCTGAGTAATCTGAACAAGTCATTTAGCCTTTCGGACCTTTGTTGCCTTTGTCTGTCCAGTAAAGACACTGGGATAGGTTGTTACCAACAGCCCTTTCCAACTGGATCTGTCACTTCTTTGTACACTTAGAGTACGAGGCACATCAACATGAATATTAAGTTATGAAGCTTTGCTGACTTTTATGCATTTAAAATACTATGTAGGAGTTCTTCCGGAACTTGCTTCCGGACAAGATGAACAAATATGTTTTGTTTTATTCCTCGCAATAATTACAAAAGACCCTGTACGCAATACATACACTTCAACTATCAGAAGACTCTGGAAGTGGAGAAAAGCAGGCAGGCCAACTCAAGGAACCCAGCAGCAAGTTTCCTGGTGGCCTTTGTTTTTCTTTAACCTCCCATGTATCTAGAGAAGCTCACAACCCATAAATGCCAACAAGCACAGACACAAAATAATCCCAAGTAAAGCCTGCTTTTCCTAGCCAAAGCCCTGGGAAAAGGGTAGGCCAGCCAGGGCAGACATCTTTTAGCCATTCCTGCCCTTCTCGAGGTGAACGTCATGAAAAAGCCACAGTGCTGCCGCTGCAGCCGTTGCCTATGGGCAGAACCCTGTTTTCACCCCCGCCCCCACAATAACAGGGGTACACCTCTCTCCTGGCAGTCTGTGAGTGGAGCCCTATGTTTCAGCACCACCTTGCAGGAAGAGAAGGTACCCCTCCTGGCTCAGCCTGTGAGTAGGACCTGGACTTTCATCCCCACCCTGTAGTAAGAGCAGCACCCTGTCAGCCCAAGCCTGTGGGTAGAGCCCTGTCTTCGTCCTGACCTGCAGTAATGAGGCAGCTGAGACCATGATCAGAGCTCCTGTCTCCCATGCCTACGGCATTCCTTCTCGACCAGGTTTCTGGGCACACCCTGGCTTCCGTCTCCACCCCGCAGTAACTAGGAGGTTGCCCTCTCCCTCCCCAGAATGTGGGGTAAAGTCCTGCCATTAGGGTGACGTACACGTAGGGTAGGCAAAATAGCATTGCAGGCGCATCACAGAGGCTTTGTAAACGAGTTTGATATTTGAACCCTGGCCTACAAAAATGAGCCAGGACTTGCATTCTAAATCTAAAGAGGTTAACTATCAGCTACAATGGAAGGAACCAGAGTCCTGGAGGACTCGAAATATCCAGGATTCAGTTCAAAATTACACTTTATACCAAGAACCAGGCAAATCGCAACTCGGATGAGAAACGGCAGATGTACCAATGTTGAGATGACATAGATGTTGGAATTATTAGACAAGGAAATTAGCTATCATAATAATGCTCCAACAAGCCATTATAAACACTCTTGAAACAAGTGATAAATAGGAAATAGAAAACAAAGATAAAAAAGTAACTACTGTAAATGGAAATTTTAGAACTGAAAACTTTATTACCAGTAAACTCACCAGATGGGCTCAATACCAGAGACAGAGGAAGGAATTGGTGAACCTGAAGATAGATCAATAGAAATTATCCAACGCAAACAAGAGAAAGAAAATAGACTTTAAAAAGTGAACTGAACCCCAGAGACCTGTAGCCAAATAGCAAAAGATTTAACATTTGTGTTGTTGAAGTCCCAGAAGAGGGTAAAGAGAGACTGAAAAAATACTGGAAAAATTAGTGGCTGAAAACTCCTCAAATTTGGTAAAAGCAGAGAAAAATTCAGTACTTCTTTGGAGACATTTTTATGTAATGAAATGTATTCGAACAGTATAGATGAGGAAGCAGCTATAACTCCAGTCACCCAGGTCCTTTTCAGGACCTGGCATTCACATGTGACAAACAGAACCGGCCCAGAATTCAACTTAGCTTCTGACCTTAAGCTGATCGTGACAATACCGTGTAGCAAACCCTGGGGCGCTAGGTAGAAAGGGCCTCTCAGAAACTTCCATTCTTCTCAATAATGACAACGACAACATAGTCCTGGTAAACACTTCTAATCTACTCCGTGTCAGAAAGTACATATACTAATACGAGAGCCTTACGTGAACTTAATAATGGATAATAGAGCTAATAATAAATATTATTCCTATTTTACATAACTGACACACAGGAAAGGTAACTCACTTGAAATCACATAGCTAGTAGATCATAGATCTAATTCTAAGCTTTAGAGGTTATATAAAACATTACAGCGTTCAGGGGAAAGAAGGTCTTTTCAGTGGCCATTCTGCCATTGATTTGCCTTATGATTGAGCCAGAAATCTTATCTGGGGCTAACAGATATAAAGAGGAATTGGGGTTTGGGGTCGTGCAGTCATTTGGACATTGTCTAACTATTGCAGAATGTTGTTCGGTCATTTCCTCAGATAATACAGATCAAACTCTTTGCTCTGGCAGCCTTTCTGTATTCAGAGAAGCAGCTGTTATTCTTTAGTGATGATCATGTTCACGTACCTGTTGGCACTGGCCATGCCATCTCTAGTTCTGCTCCCTTACGCACAGTTGTGCAGAAACTTAGTTTCCTTCTGCACCTAGCCTGCTGTTGGCGCATAGGAGGTGGAGATGCACCCCCATAGTGACTCAGCGTCACCACCGGCCTCGAGTTCTCATTGCACTTTGGCAGTGTCTGCATAGTTAACGAAAGAACGATTCCGGGCATGACTTTTCAGCTAACGTTCCTTACCTCTCTTTTTATCGTTCCTGCCATGACATAACAAGGTTGCGGCTTTACCGAGTCATTATGATGATGAGAGTCACCAACATTTGTCTCATGGTTTATACCGTGCAGAGCATCTTGAATGCATTGGCCCATTAACAGTTTTGCGAGGTAAATGCGGTGCTCCCCTCTCTGCCGAGAGAGCAAGCAAAACTAAGCTCGCCCGGTGACCGCAGGCAGCAGTCACGTCACTGTAAGATTTTCAAATTGGTGTCATTAAGACCTGGATATAATTGCATCAGATTTATAAGAGGTCAGCATCAAGTTCTTATGAAAAACATCAATGAGTTATGTTTTTAAAACCTTAAAGATGGCATTTCTTTTAGTTAATTACTCAGCTGTGATTTACCCCTCTTCGTTCTAATTTGGCAAGATATTTGTATTCCTCTGTCCCTTCTCAAATTCCACTGCGCTCTTCTTGTTGACAATCAAAGGTCTCAAAATATTCACTAGAAGATGTTGGAGTTCTGGCATCTTCGACGCGATAACCCAGTAAAATTACAAAGCAGAGGACAAACTTCAATAGAGGCAACATGGTATGGGTGCTAAACCCGTGGACCCCGAATCCTTCGTAGGCTTAAATCTCAGCTCCGCTGCATGCCAAATGCACGGCCGTAGGTAAATTACATAACACCTCTGTGCTTGGTTTCATCTCGTTTATACAACGAGAAGAATGACGATCCCTATTTCGTAGAGTTTTGTGAGCTTGATGGAAACAATGTAAAGCACTTGGAATAGTGCTTGGCATCAGTGAACTGGTGCTAATAATAAAACAATAACTGTGGCTATTTTTAGCCACTAAATTTATTATTTACAGGGTTATGAACAGATACGAATATGAGTAGCACAATTTTAAGAGGGCCCTGGGATGCTCTTACTTTTGGAGGTCTGATTTCTCTTCATATCAAATATGTTAAAATGGAATTCTGTATCCCACATCAAATATAATTTTGTGTAAGTTTAAGGAAACAGATAACTTTTAGTCGCCTGCATTTTGTAGATATCTAAACACTTATTAATTTCACTCTGTCTGGGGGCGCCTGGGTGGCTCAGTCGGTTAAGTGTCCGACTTCGGCTCAGGTCATGATCTGGTGGTTCACGAGTTCGAGCCCCACGTCGGGCTCCGTGCTGACAGCTTGGAGCCTGGAGCCTGCTTCCGATTCTGTGTCTGCCTCTCTCTCTGACCCTCCCCCCGTTCATGCTGTCTGTCTCAAAAATAAATAAATGTTAATTTCACTTTGTCTGAATTAGTTCTCTCCTGGGATCACACAGCAAATAAATGATGAAGCACGAGCTAGAATTCTCATCTTCTGACTTAAAACCAAAATTTTCCAAGAGAAAAGATGGGAAGAATGTTTTTCCACTCTTCAGAAACTGTTGGAAGCTAGCCCCCTTCAAAGCCTAATTCAAGCTGGATGGTGGGAGTGTCTTTTGCTAAAATAAACACTCCAGAATGCCCAAAAGTCTGAAAACATTGATGAATTTTTCCTTTCTATATTCTTTATTTAGATTGTGGTTTGAATGTTCATAAGCAGTGTTCCAAGATGGTCCCAAACGACTGTAAGCCAGACTTGAAACATGTCAAGAAGGTATACAGTTGTGACCTTACCACACTCGTGAAAGCCCATATCACCAAGCGGCCAATGGTGGTGGACATGTGCATCAGGGAAATTGAATCCAGAGGTGAGGCGTCGCCCGTGTGGTTCAGCACTCATAATTCACCATGAATGCAAGTTCTGATGCCCTTCTGGGTACCTCACGGCATAACCCAGTTGTCTTCTTCAGTAAGTTTAGAGGGAGAGGATTTCAGACGTCAAATGATCTGAAAGTCTCTAATGAATTAAGTTAAATAATTCGCCAGCTTGATTTTAAGGTACATTGAGCTAGTTCTAGGAAATATGCTGTAATATTTTTTTATGAATGATGATGCTTCTTGTCTATAAAAGTTGACATGTAGATACCAATTCATTTTTCACTTTTTGCATTTTTCTTAGGTCCAAGAAGCAAAGGTGTAAATGCTCTATTAAAACCATCCCAAACCAAAAAACAGAACTGCACCCTAATTATTCTTTCCCATTTGGGAAAGACTGGTACAGGCCTATTAATATGGTTTATCTTAGTGTTCTGTTATGTAAAA
The DNA here is from genome assembly GCF_016509475.1 of Prionailurus bengalensis. Classification (NCBI taxonomy): domain Eukaryota; kingdom Metazoa; phylum Chordata; class Mammalia; order Carnivora; family Felidae; genus Prionailurus; species Prionailurus bengalensis. The sequence goes on along the minus strand of NC_057345.1, from coordinate 163,897,835 downwards.
GAATTTATGGTATAATTGAGGTGACGAATGATTTCCCTGAAGACTCAACGTATTTGATCTAATTAGACACAGTGATGAGCCAGATTACAGATATTCAGGCAACAGTAAGCCAGAGTTTAAAGTCTGTGAGTGAAATGGTTTTATTTTAGGAGAAAATGTGAAGAGGTTTCTAGACAAGTACATTTAATCGTTCTTTCTGACACATTACTTGCCTAGCCTGAAGTATGGGAAGAAGTTAAAACTTGAAGAAGGAAAGACATAATTTCCAAAGAAACTAATTAGCTCTCTTGCTCTGTTTTTACAGGTCTTAATTCTGAAGGTCTGTATCGAGTATCAGGATTCAGTGACTTAATTGAAGATGTCAAGATGGCTTTTGACAGAGGTATGTTCTTTAGCATGTCCGTTAACTTAGGACAACAATGCTCTCTTCCAAGGAGGCACGGTTCCTTATGTTATTCTGTTCATTATTTGTCTAAGTCATTGGTTATTATACCAAATAAAAAGCGTGTAATTTTACTTTATTACTATATTAAACTGTTACACTTCAAGGTAAGAAAGAAACATAAAATTTAACTATATTACCAGTATCTGAGCATCCAGGGCTGGTCCATGTTCCTCAAAATATATACAGAGCAATTAAATTTACCGGATACCATGGAGAAAATAGGGCAGGGTGGTTGGGGGAATCTAAGTGATTGCAGATCTCAGATTTCCCAGTTTGGAGTTGGCCCACCTAACTGCCTGTCGTCCGTGCATTCCATCACCATATTTGATGGAGTGGAGACCCAGTGTAATGACTTAGATTCCCCCACCACAGAATCATTATTGATTTTATTTTAATAAATGCCATATGGGGCGCCTGGGTGGCACAGTCGGTTGAGCGTCCAACTTCAGCCAGGTCACGATCTCGCGGTCCGGGAGTTCGAGCCCCGCGTCGGGCTCTGGGCTGATGGCTCAGAGCCTGGAGCCTGTTTCCGATTCTGTGTCTCCCTCTCTCTCTGCCCCTCCCCCGTTCATGCTCTGTCTCTCTCTGTCCCAAAAATAAATAAACGTTGAAAAAAAAAATTTTTTTAAATAAATAAATAAATAAATGCCATAAAGGAAAGTATTAATAACTATGGAACTTAACCTAGTCTGCAGCGTTGGGGGGATGCTGGAGATCAGAAGAGGCTTTCCAGAGAAGTACAGAAGTTGGCCGTATAATGGTTGAATAGCAAAGAAACAGGATATGTAAAGACCCTGGCAACAGAAGAGTCTGTGCAAAGGTCCTGAGGCCTGTCCCTGTCGAGTCCCTGAAAAGTGCTAGGACTTAGAGAGCAGGAACTGAAAGGAGAGTGGACTAATATACAACGAATACACTATCTTACTATAGAAAAAATTAGCTGAATGGTAGAAGGTTCTCAGGTCAACCTCCAAATTCAGTTTAACACATCATGTAGCTGAACTATAAGATTGGTGACTTTATTTTCCAAACCCAAAATTGGACATGTACCCTATAATGAGACAGGACATCTGAAATTTGGATTTTCATAAAAAAATAATAGATAGTGGCAATAGGAACCATGTGGCAGGAGAGAATACCAGCACTCTTTCTTTTTTCCTGAGTAAAAGTTTTGATAGAGATGATAACTTGTCTTTATAATTCTTCTGCCTTCATGTTCTCCTCTCCCTTCCCCCAGATCCCCCAGTGGAGCGATCTAATTGCTTTTTCCTCCCAGAATGCATTCTACCCCAATTGGCACTGCCATTGTATGTGATTTCAACACAAGTGTGAAAAACAGATACTGGTGATCTAATTCACACTGGAGTGTGAATGTCTGATAGGCCATGGTATTTCACATTTAAAAGAGGCTTCTTTAAAGAAAAATACACTTTGCTAAAGTAGTTTTAGGGTTCCAGTTTTAGGTTAACATTAGTTCTGGGTTACAAAATTTCACAGAAAGTGCAGAGACTTCCCATATAACCTCTCCTCTCGTTCCCCTCCCCCCCATAGTATCCCCTATTAACATCTTGCATTAATACAGGACATTTGTTACAACTGATGAACCAACACTGATACGTTAACTAAAGTCAGTAGTTTTAAAGTTCAGTCTTCATGTTGTACAGTTCTGTGGGTTTTGGCAAATGCATAATGTCATATAGCCACCCTTATGGTGTCACACTATGAGGTATCACTTTCACTACCCTAAGTAAATCGTCTGTGCTTTACCTGTTCTCCTTCTCCCGCTGAACCCCCGACAACCGCTGTTCTTTTTACAGACTCCATAGTTTTGCCTTTTCCAGAATGTCAGAGTTGGAATCATAAGATATGTAGCCTTTTTTTGGCTGATTTCCTTTACTTAGCAATCTGCATCTAAAGTTCTCCCATGCCTTTTCCTGGCTTGATAGTTCATTTCTTGTTGTTGCTCAGTAATATTCCTTTGTCTGGGCAGATCACAGTTTATTCACCTATTGAAGGACATCTTGATTACTGCCAAGTTTTTAGCAATCATGAATGAAAGTGGCTTAAATATCTGTGTGCACGTATTTGCGTGGACACAAGTAGTTTCCATCTCCTCTGGATAACTACCTAGGAGTGTGATGGCTGGATTACATGTAAGACACTGCCTTTCCTCCCAGGTGGCCGTCCCATTTTCCATTCCCACCAGCAACAACGTCGAGTTCCTGTGGCCCCTGCACCGTCTCCAGCATTTGTCACCAGTTGTCATTTTAGCCATTCTAATATCTGTGTAGGGAAGAGGCTGCTTTTTAATGGATAGTGCTCGTTCATAAGCCAAATGGAATAAAAGAAGCCGAGTATAAGATGTAGCTCAGAGTCGGCACTAATTAAATCTTCAGTAGATGAACGTTCAGATATTTTAACCAGTTACTAAATGCAGGAGAGTAAAAGAAGTCTTAAGGCCCAGCAACCCTAAAATACTCCTCTGTGTTATAACTTCTTCTCTTGTTATTTCAAGACCCTCAAGTTTTGTTTCGTTTTACTCTCATACTTCTCACTGTGTGCCTACACGTAGGGCTCAGACAACATCCAGACGTCATGTGTCAGGAGCCTGGGGTGAGTCAAAGGTGGCCTTTTGTAAATTAGGAGTGCCTCTGTTGTTATTTTTCACATTCTCTAGGTTTATTTTAAAAAGAGAAAGCAATCCTACATTACTCCCCTAGGAGGTCTCAAGTACTCGTGGAATTTACTGGAATTTACGAACACTGCTGTTGATCTCAGCCCTCTCCTACTCCCCCCCCCCCCCCCCTTTTAATTAGACCTGGAAAGCTAAGTAACTTCAGAAAAGAAAATTCAGAGAAACAGATTTGGCTTTTCACAGAAAATTGATCTCTTGTATATATCGGCACATTGAATCTGATATTAAAAAAAACCGACGCATTGATGATCTCGAAAGACCGTAACACAAAATGTGTTATTAAAACAGTGCTGTGCGTCCACATAGTTACTCGTATTTTTCTTTTTAACATCCTTCAAAGACGGCGAGAAAGCGGATATTTCTGTGAACATGTATGAAGATATCAACATTATCACTGGTGCGCTGAAACTGTACTTCAGGGATCTACCAATTCCGCTCATCACATACGACGCCTACCCTAAGTTTATAGAGTCCGCGAGTAAGTATGAAGGCACGCGTTCCAATAACCTGACAGACTCCCTCCTCATGGTAATCACTTCTCCTGCTTTTCCTGCTGAGTTTCTTGAATGCATATTATGTATTTCCCCCTCGCCTCTCCCCTCGGTTAATATACTCACAGAAATTTCGAACTCCTCTCCAATGTAGGTTATTTATGACTTCTGCCATCAGAAGCTTCTTTGTAATGTGCTAACCCTCATTTACCAAAGTAAGGCTTATGCCAGTGCCCCTTAGATATGCACCAATGCTTCTGCAGAATAAAAATGAATAACTAGGAAAATAAAATCGAAGAACAGGACCAAACTGTTTTGTTATTAGATTCAGCTCAGCATAAAAGTTACTCTGTCAGATCTCATAAAAGTTTCTAAATTCTTACTTTCAATTTCTATACATATCCTGTGACAGACCATTAACAAACAGTTTGTAAACTGGCACCGGTCCGTAGATCATACTTTAAGGAGCACTGTTTTAGATCAAGAAGTGATTTTTTTAAGTTCTAGTTGAGATGCAAATGAGAAAAAGCAAAGGCTCATTTGCCAAATTTATGGTGCAAAAATCATACCTGTAATTCACACTTCCTTTTTTTAAAGAAAGGAATTTTTAACAGATTTGAAGTGTTGGCATTGCCATTTTTTAAGAAAAGATAGGCTATTTCTGTCCTTTTTCTTCTCTCTTAAAAACCATATGTTGTCTTGATCTTTAAATAATAACATCACTTTCTTAGAACGCTGATTTACTTTTTGACTTTGAAATTTCGTGAAGTACAGACTTGCTTTGTTCTAATTTTTACTTTCCCCTTCAGTGCTTTTGTTGAGAATTTTTGTGGTTGGCTCCATGGAGACCTGATTTCTTGCGGGGAACAGCCATGAGAGTTACACTGATTTTTACAAATTTCCATGTTAGGAGCCTGAAAGACTAGATCCTCTCCGTAGGAATTTAGCTCTTCTCATTTGGGGATGTATTCAGTGCTGATCATGAAAACCGTCTGAGGGAGCTTACGGGTTCTTGTTTCGTGGGGCAGACGCTTCCTCCCGAGAGAGAGAGAAGTCTGATTGCCACTCCTGTCGAAAGCACTTGACACACACTTGCATCACCGAGGGCTGCTCGGTCCCCAGTTTGCTCTGGTCCTCAGGACAGTGGGGGCTCAAGCGGACAGAATTCCTGTCCCCGTGTTGCTTTGGAGTAAAATTAAAACTTGGTTTCTGTGCCCAAGCCCAAGGCACCCCAATAGCAGAGGACAAAGCGGTAATTCAGACCCGCATTCTGAACTCCAGACAGCCGCTTTATCTACTTAGAAGAAACATCCAAGCCTTCCTTACTGGGTTTCGAGGCCTTTTGCCCTCCAGACTCCCAAATTATTTCACCTTCTTTCCCCACACCCATGTCAGTTGCCTCTATTATTCTTCCAAAACATTTGTTAGCGTTCTGAGGTCTGTGTCCGAAACAGCCCCCGTCGGACATCAGCAAACCCCCCGTTCTACTTTAGAGAGCTCTTCAAAGCGCAAGGTAGAAACTTTCCTAAATCAAGGTAGAAATTCCTTCTTACAGTGTCACCTATTTTGATGCGTGACTTCCATGACCCCAAAACCGTGGCATAATACTCATACACGATATAAATGTTTATTGTGTGTGTTTGCTATTGATCTGATTGTTTATGGAACATTGTGCCCTTGTCCATGTCTCCTCCAGCGGTAGAGTCTGTTCCATTCTTTAGACACAGAGATACAGCCATTCTCTTATCTTTACAGGTAGATAAGGGAGATGAGAGAAACTAAGATTTATAGAACATATACCGGGTGCCAGGAATCACGTTGCACACTTTATAGCCACGATACCCAGTGGGGTTCCAACTCATTCGTGACCCTAAGATCAAGAGTCGCATGCTCTACACAGAGCCAGCCAGGTGCCCCACCACGATGTCATTTTAGAAAGGAGATGTCGTGGGGCACCTGGGTGGCTCCGTCGGTTAACCATCCGGCCCTTGATTGTGGCTCAGGTCACGATCTCCCTGTTCACGAGTTCAAGCCCTGTATAGGGCTCCTCACCGATAGCATAGAGCCTGCTTAGGATTCTCTCTTCTCTGCCCATCCCCCACTCACATGATGTGCGGTCTCTCTTGCTCTCTCTCAAAATAGATAAACTTCAAAAAAAAAAAAAAACCAGAAAGGAGATGTTATAGGGTATAAGTGAATTGTCCAAGGTCTTGTCACTAGCGGAGGTGGCACTGGCATTCAAAGCTACATCTGTCTGACACCACAGCCCTTGCTCTCTGCATGCAGCCCACTGCCTGGCTCCACTGGTGGAACAGGAACAGAAGACCTGCCCAGAGAGGGAAGGCAGGAGGGCAGGAACCCCTCCCAAATGATGCACAGTGTTAGCTGATGCACCTGCTCTTGAGCCTTTTTATCACCGGGTCCCTTAGAAAACTCGGGGCCTGTTCTTTAGGTCTCAGGATTCCCCGGCACTTATCAGCATCTCTTGCCAACAGAAACTCAGAGTGCATATTAAAGCTTTCTCCTGCAAAAGCTGTCTGAGCTCCACTCTTGCAGCCTCCCTCAGACAACCTGCACCCGGGAAGCTGGAGATGCGTGGCTACAGGAAATGAACAAAGGACACAATGGTGGTAGAGGCTGGGGCCTCTCCTTTAAGGGCTTAAAGATCTTCATAATATCCTGGCAACTCCCCCTTGAACTACCTGGGAGTCTGGGACCGCCTAGCCCTTTTTCCTCACTGCCTCTTCCCACCAGTGAAGGGATCGCTGCCCTACAGACAGTACAAGGTGTATGTAGAAGGTGCCTCTCCCAGGCTGCACGGTCAGCCAGCATATGCATGGACACTTCCTGACCCCGAGGAAAACAGCACTGCCAGGACCCAACTCCTGGTAGGACTCCGTGTGGAGATCTTTCTCTGGCCGAGAACTCTCTGAGCTCTGTTCCCAGAAGATCTCCGAAAAGATGACTCAGTCAGCATGTAGTCTTGAGTGAGTCAGATGAACTCGGCCATAAAACCCAGGCCTCTTTGTCCCAAGCAACTTCAAGTGTCCTGAAGGGAGGTCTGGGATGAGAACTCGCCGAGTGTTCCCCTCCACTCTGCCTCTGATTCACCCCTTACGCTTGGCTGAGTCTTCTTCTTCTTGTACTTGAACATCTCTACGAGGAACTGGCAGTACGTACCTTAAAAGAGCTTTTAACTAAATGTCGACACAGGTTCAGATGCTTATTAGTTCCTGCCCTCACCACATCCACATTTCCAAACCCTCCTCAGAGGCCATTTCTTCCTCTTCTCGGTTCTGCTCAGCCCCCAGGCCAACTTTCTCTTCTGTGTTCCCGTCACACTTCGCCTGGCCCTTTGGCACAGACTCTTTACTTCGTGATGGAAGGCTGTATTCATGTCTTGTCTGCCCCATTAGACTAACCCCATTACAAGGGAGAGTTCTGTTGCTTTATTTTCCTGTAGCACCTGTGACAGTCCTTTCATTTACATCATAGGTGCTCAATAAATTCTTGTTAAATGAGTAAACATGATTTTATATTGAGAACCATAGAATCTTAGACTTTTTAGATATTCTAAAGGGTCACGTTAACTAGATTTCCTTCTACAACACACTCTTTTTTGAAATACCCAGTAACTGCAAGATCACTGCCTCTCTCGGTAGACAGCCGCCAGTGGACAGATATAACCGTCATAAAGGCCTCCTCGCGCACAACAGAAATCAGCCTGCCCTCGACTCCCGCTGCCGATGGTCTTGCCACATGCAAGCCTTTCACATATTTGAAACAGCTGATGCTGTTCGTCTCTAAATACGTTCCATTTTGTCTGTCTTTCTCTTAAATTATGCTGTGGTCTTTGTTAGGCAGAAGATTTGTGTTCTCTGAAAAAATTATGAGTAATACTCCTTTAAGTAGAAAAAAAAAGAAACGAACTCCAGGGAAGAGCCTGTGTCGATTTGATGTCAGTATATTCAAATGCAGTTTGTCATACGTCCCCAGATTTATATCTCCAGTGTGAACCTCTCCCTGAGCACCAGATTAATCCACAGTCAGGATGATCATGTAGATGTCTGAAAAACACCTCAGGTAGAGCCCTTGACCTTTGCCACAAAACCCCTCCCATCCATAATCTTAACGGAGGCGCCATCTTCCCAGTTGCCTAAGCCCAAAGCTTAGCTCATTCTTGATTCGTTTCCTTCTCACATCTCCCTCATCAGGAAATCCTATGGACTCTACTGTTAAAATAGACCCAGATTCCAGCAACTTCTCATTACCTTCACTGCCACCACTGGTCTAAGCTAGAGTCATTTGTCACCTGGGTTTTTGTAATAGTTACCAGAATGGTCTGTTTTTACTCTTGCCTTTCCATCGTCTGTTTCCCACATGGCAGACAGAGGAGAGCTACTGTGAGCGCTGTCAGGTCACATCTCTGCCTCATTCAGAACCTTCCCGTTTCTGCCAGTAAATGCTGAGTCCCTGGAATAGCCTGCAGCACCTGACACAATGCGGTGCCCCGTTACCTCTCTGCCCTCACTCCCTTCCATCCCCCTCTGGCTCACTCCACTACAGCCACGGTTGGCTTCTCACTTTACTCAGACATCGCAAGCATTCTCGCCCCTGGGGACCCTTGCACGGCTGCATCTCTGCCTGGCACCCCTTCCCCTAGATCTCCGTGTGGTCATTCCCCCACGCCCTGAGAGTCTTCACTCAAGACCATCTTTCTCATGAGGTCTGTCATGACCACCCCATTTAAAATCACATCCCCCAGCACCTGCAGTGCTGCTTACTCTGTTTTTTTCCCCACAGCACTGGCTTTGTTCTAATCTAGTACAAACCAGAAGATACATGTTCATTGTTTACTGTCAGCCACGCTCCGAGAGAGAAAGTAAGCTCTCCACGAATGGGGAGTCTTGTTTGTTGCTAGCCCACCAACACAGTCCTTAATTTCATGCCATCTCAAGATTCTCCCTACAAGGATTAATTACGAAAATTAAAAGGAAACTGTGTTAGTCTTTTTTCAACTTCCGGAACAGTATAGTTTCAAATTAATTAGTCCTATGATAAAAAGAAAAAAAAAACTGTAAGTAAATACTAATAGTTTTTGATAGTAAATGGAATTTTAATTCTAGAAATTAAATGATTGAATTTCAGTATCTGATACAGTATTGCTGTTATCAGTTGCTCTTTAAACAGTATTGCTCTTTAAAGATCCAAAGTTTCAAAGACCATGCGTCAATTATCATGGCAAATAATACATTGTTTATTACTGAGAAAAGAATCAGGAACCCTGGATAAGCTTGGGGCAGAAATTCTAAAATGGCCGACGTTTCTTTGAGTTAAAAAGCTTCAGTCACTCTTCATGTTCTGAAGCTTATCCATCTGTGCTACCAGTGCTAGGAACTTTTCACATTCATTTTATATCACTCTTTTTAATGTTTATTTACTTTTGAGAGAGGGAGAGGGAGAGGGAGGGAAAGAAAGAGAGAGAGAGTGAACGCATGCGTGTGAGTAGGTGAGGGGCAGAGAGGGACAATCCCAAGCAGGCTCCACACCAGGAGTGTGGAGCCCACCGCAGGGCTCAAACCCACAAACCGTGAGATCACGACCTGAGCCAAAGTCGGACACTCAACCAAATGCACTGCCCAGGTGCCCCATACAAGTTTTAACCTGACTCCAGTGCATTGCCATTGAGTTGGATTTGTCTTTTGAGTTAGAAAACTAGAAATCCTGGTTTTGTGTCTTGAATGATACTGGTGGTCAGATGCGGCCTTCCAGAATTTCAAGGCTGCTATCCTGCTTAAGACGCAACAGTTTGGGGTCCCCTTCCGGTTGCCCTGCAACCCAGCACTTAAGGGCACCCTGTCTTCCTGACATTTGAGAAGCAGGAATGTGCTAGGGTGCTCTTTTTGAGAGCTCAGAATTACAAACATGTCTGTTGTTTCTGATTATGGAAATGATGAACTCAACGCAATCTGCGACCTCAAAAGGAGTGTGCTGGGTTTTTGGCCAACACAGCAGAACTAAAATGCCCAAATGAAGATTGTTCCCTTTAAAGTTTACACCTTTGGAAGAGCCACATTTACTTCAGGGACCCTGTTGTCACTCCAAGCATTTGGAATTGCCTTCAAATTCTGCATTTCATTCTCCTGAATGTCCGAAGTAGAATATTTTTGTGCTCTGAGGGTAGATTTGACTTTTTTATAGAAAAGTAAATTAAAACCAAGGAAATAAATACTGGATGATACATTCCTCATTTAAAAGAAAACAGAATATCAATTAAGACTTTGGCAGGGGCGCCTGGGTGGCGCAGTCGGTTAAGCGTCCGGCTTCAGCCAGGTCACGATCTCGCGGTTGGCGAGTTCGAGCCCCGCGTCGGGCTCTGGGCTGATGGCTCAGAGCCTGGAGCCTGTTTCCGATTCTGTGTCTCCCTCTCTCTCTGCCCCTCCCCCATTCATGCTCTGTCTCTCTCTGTCCCAAAAATAAATAAACGTTGAAAAAAAAAATTAAAAAAAAAAAGACTTTGGCAAAGGCTGCAAGGGGCAATGGGGTGGCATAGCTTATGTACTGTTGCTGAACAGCGTTTTTCAAAATATTTTGAGTAAATTAGCATCCCTTAAAATGTCTGTAATGCTGTAAGATGACTTCATTTGAATGTCTAAGTTCTTTTTTTTTTTAAACATTTATTCATTTTTGAGAGACAGAGACAGCGTGCAAGCAGGGGAGGGGCAGAGAGAGAGGGAGACACAGAATCCAAAGCGGGCTCCAGGCTCTGAGCTGTCATCACAGAGCCCGACGCGGGGCTCAAACTCACGAACCGCAAGATCATGCCCTGAGCCAGAGTCAGACGCTCCACCGACTGAGCCACCTGGGCGCCCTAAAATGTCTGAGTTTTTAATCTGTGTGTCGCTGTGTCTGAGTTCCTTATAGTCACATCCTATCTATCCAGTGTCCAAATTCCATGGTTACCAGACTCTTAAGACAATCGAGTGGGTGCTGCCCCCAAAAGTCCCAGTAAATGGTGTTGCCACAATGGTACTAAGCCTTTTGGAAATCCAAGACTTGAACCTTAAAAATATTTTCCAAAGCTGTGGGCAAGGATCTGTGAGAAAGCCTTTCTTACCAGTTTTAGAAGATCACCACAAGAATAGAATTCAGTGAACCATTTATACCAGTTGTCCGTTAAAGTTCTTCTCTTTGGTATTCAACTTGCTATTTTAGAAATTATGGATCCCGATGAGCAATTAGAAACCCTTCACGAGGCACTGAAGCTCCTGCCGCCCGCTCACTGCGAAACCCTGCGGTACCTCATGGCGCATCTAAAGAGGCAAGTTGCAGACTTTGAAGCTTATACTTGCACTGTATCCAAATGTTAAGAATCAAGTGAAACCAAAGGTGAAAGAAAGGACAAATTGTTGCATGAATAAAGAAATGCACAGGTTGGGAAGGAATGCTAAAAATGTTCCGCGCTACAGCGCTGAATGCAGACTCGATTCTGACGTAAACGGATTTGCGGTTCCCGTGTAGGTTTGCAAATAGGTTAGAAATACTAGTGTTCTGCCAAGGACGGGCAGTGATTTTTGTGTGGAAAGAGAAAAGGTTGTAGCTGTGAGGACATTAGCATTAGCATAATAAAGAGCAAAGCAACTCGCCAGAAGGCTCACTTTCCTTCTTGCTCTAAAATAGGCACTTCGCTCTTGGTGACAGGATCTTAGACTATTGCATCCAGGTCTCCAACACTGAAAACTGCTATAAAAAAAAAAAATGATGGAGTACAATAAGGGGTAAAGGGAGGAATAGAAAATAAAATATTTTGGTTACGTCTGGTTTAATGGTTTAAATACATTGATGGTGATAGAACTTCCATTTCCCTGTTCTGTCGCTCTCCATCTCTACCAGTTGAAGCAAACGGTTTTAAATTATATGACCAAGTTTTAGTGGTTTTGGAGTTTCAAAATATAAAACTAATTAGAAACAAAAAAGACAGAACTTGACGTCTATTTTGTATGCCTCTCAGCATGAGTTACTCAGAAATGAATATGTAACTGATGGTGCTTTTAACATTTACATGTTTTCCCTCTTTGAAAGCACCATGAGCTAAAACTTTTAATATGCTTACAACTTCACTTGCAAATTCAAGTTTGCTTCATATATTGATGCAATTAAGGCCTTCACGCTAAGGCAAAGGAATGGCTCCCAAATTATAGTCTGTGCCTTTGCTGTAGCAGTAAAGAGAAGGCGAATGCTAATTCTCGCCGACCAGATCATCTTTATACTTTGCCCTCGGCCATCTCTTCATACCGTGGCCACCACTCTCCCCAGATACTCAATAAACTGTTCAACTTACACAAATTCGGCAGACTAGGCAGCCAGTGTGGAAGGAGGGCTGATAGAATAATCAAGACAACCCAGCCCCTTCTCCACTACCCGCCAACACAGCCCTTGCAGCCAGCCGTGGCAATAGAATCCGCAGATAGAACCGACCCCACACAGCCTGACACACGAACTCAGACTTGAGCTTCGGTCATCACCGGAAGTTGAACTTATTAATATAATCGGCTTTGAGGAAAGTCCGTACTTGGAAGTACAGAGAGAGGAGCTAGCGGACGAGTCGATAAGTGGACCTGGGTTTTGTCGTAGCGCTCCAGCACAGCACGGAACGCCGTGGCTTACGTGAAGGCACGCGCCTTTGCTTGTATTTTTCAGAGTGACCCTCCACGAAAAGGAGAATCTTATGAATGCAGAGAACCTCGGCATTGTTTTCGGCCCGACCCTTATGAGATCTCCAGAACTAGACGCGATGGCCGCGTTGAACGATATACGATACCAGAGACTGGTGGTGGAGCTGCTTATCAAAAACGAAGACATTTTATTTTAAATTTTAGTTTGCGGGGGGGGGAAAAAAAAAGAAATGTTTTACAGATGAAGGAATGTTTTATAGTAATTTAATTGGCTCTTATAGCTGACTTACTTCTCGGTTAGACGTTATGGCAGATAGCCAGCTTAAAATGAAGGAACTTTCTGTTGTTTTGGTAGCACCGCTCAGCTGTCCTTGTAAAACAGTGAACACACGCTCTCCAGTTCTAGTAATCCCGGGTGTTTATCATGTTAAGAGAAACTCAAGCTATTGCATGATTAGCCCCCTCTTTGGCAAGGGAACCCCATACAAAGGAGACAACAAGCCTGCACCCGCCTCTTCGTCCCGGGTAGTCTGTGGTTGTAATTCAGCATGTTTCGCAGAGTAAATCTGTCGTGACTTCGCTTTTGGGTTCTATGTCATTGGTTTACTGACGCTTCTATAAACATGCACACAAATGGATGAAACAGCACCTCTGACTGCTACATTGCCATAGACTATAACATAAGCCTCCTTTCCTCCGATGCTTTATTTGTGGTTTCTCTTTGTTCTTCTCTGACATAGTCCTTTCTTTCCAGCAAAAGCAAAATGTGTTTTCAGATTTGTTACTTTAGTAAATTACCCACCAATAAAAAAAAAAAAAAGTACAATGCAGAGCATTTTCTGTTATTATTGGGTTTCAGTTGCAATTTTGCGTTACCTGGCATGCATTTATTAATTTATTAAATTTGGCTTTTAGAAATAAAAAACTAGTGATAGCTTGCTTTTTCCCCATGGTTGAGAATATTTGGGAAAATGTATTTGGCCATTTATTTAATGCTGGGTAAGGTTTTGTGTTGAGTTCCTAAAATAATAACTTAAAACTGCTTAGAATTAAGGAGTGCCTTGGTGACTCAGTCAATTAACTGTCCGACTCTTAACTTCGGCTCAGGTCATGATCTCACGGTTCGTAAGTTCCAGCCCCGGGTCAGGCTTTGCACTGACAGCGCAGAGCCTGCTTGGGATTCTGTCTCCTCCCCTCTCTCTGTCCCTCCCCGACTTGCTCTCTCTCTCTCTCTCAAAATAAATAAACTTAAAAACTGCTTAGAATTAAAACACCCATTCATTGGATTTTTCTTCTCGCATACTTCGGCAGAAAGCTAGAATATTTTCTCACCTGTTTGTGGGGACGGGGGGAGGGCAGACAGCCATTCCTTCCAGAGCCATCAGAAGCAGGAAAGAAGACTGCAAAGAGTGACTTCCTAAACGTTTGGTTTGTCAGAAATGCCGTTAGCATGCAGTTGAGCTGACCAGGCTTCCTGAGAGGAGTCAGCAGCCAGACGCTTGGCCAAGGGTGGTCTGTGTACATCTAGATGCCAGGAAACCTGGATGGGGTCTGATACTGTGCCTAGCCACCCGCCTGCCTTTGAACTAATGACCCTCCCTCCAGGCTGTTTCCTTGTCTGTTCTGTCCTGCTTTAAAATGTGTAGAAAAAAAAAAAAAAGGCGGGGGTTGATGGGGGAGTGCCATTTTTAGGCAAAAAAAAAAAAAAAAAAAAAAAAAAAAAAGGCAGGCTCAATTGGTTGAGCATCTCTTTTTTTTTTTTTTTAATTTTTTTTTTCAATGTTTATTTATTTTTGGGACAGAGAGAGACAGAGCATGAACGGGGGAGGGGCAGAGAGAGAGGGAGACACAGAATCGGAAACAGGCTCCAGGCTCCGAGCCGTCAGCCCAGAGCCCGACGCGGGGCTCGAACTCCCGGACCGCAAGATCGTGACCTGGCTGAAGTCGGACGCTTAGCCGACTGCGCCACCCAGGCGCCCCGAGCATCTCTTAATTTCAGCTCAGGTCATGATCTCCCAGTTCCTGAGTTCAAGCCCCACATAGGCTCTGCAGTGGCCGTGTAGATCCTGCTTGGGCCCTCTCTCTCTGCCCCTCTTTCCTCTCTCTCTCTCTCTCTCTCTCTCAAAATAGATTTAAAAATTATAATAAAAAGTAGTAAAAAATGTAAGATACGTTTTTGGTTTTGCCACTTCAATCCTTGATACTTTTAAGACTATCTCAAAGAAAATGGTAACTGACAGAGATGAGTTTTTCCATATTTGTGCCCCTGGACTATAGTAGGAAGTTGGCAGTTTGCTTTAATGTATATGTTCAGAAAAGTGTGGTTGTTCAAGAGTTAGTCCCTCACGGGGGCGCCTGGGTGGCTCCGTCGGTTGAGCGACCGACTTCGGCTCAGCTCATGATCCCATGGTCTGTGAGTTCGAGCCCCACCTCGGGCTCTGTGCTGACAGCCTGGAGCTTGCTTCGGATTCTGGGTCTCCCTCTCTCTCTCTGCCCCTCCCCCACTCATGCTCTGTCTATTTCAGAAATCAACAAACATTAAAAAAATTTTTTTTTAAATAGAGTTAGCCCCTCACAGCTGCCTTCTCAACCACAGGGAAAATATCACACTGAACATCAGATACATACGATAGTACAGAGATTTGTGTAACATAGAAGCTTTCTTAAAATGGAGGCCCCTAAAAGGCACTATACACTTAAGGTGGTGCCCTCGACTCACGAAGGACATTTGTCAGAGAAATCTGATCACGAAAATCTGTCCCTGGATTGGGTAAGGCTACTGAACGGCTATGTGTCCGTGGCTCATGTTCACTTTGGACAAAGCCCTCTTAAAGGAGCCCTTCAGCTGTAAAGAAATATGCTCTATCGGGATATAGTCACCCTGTGCTTTTCCTCAAAGGAACAGATACGGTTGACTTTCAAGTAAGCGCTTTTTCTTTCTGAGAGAAAATTTGTTTATTCTGATTTATGAAAACAAAATATTCTGCCGGGTTACCCAGGGAGAGCCAGGTAGCAGAAATACTTAACACTGTGCGTGCCTTCAAGAGGTCTCAAACGAGTGTTAGAAGGCCACAGGAGGATCTGTATATATTGTGCTGTGTAACTCGCCTCCACCCTTTGTAAGTGTAGAAGTGAGCTCCGAGGTGCTGCGGTAACCCTGCAGCCTTCTCCCAACATGACTGCGTGGGCGTTCAGGGTTAAGTGTGAATAGCACTGTGAGGTTCTAAGGCACCCGATGGATCAATCCCATTTCAATTTTAGACCAAAAGCAGCATATTCTCCATGCGGCTGAAGGGCAGACCTTCAGTGTGTGGGTGCAGGGGACGGGCATGCGCCAGGGTAACTGACAGGCACGTGTTAGAATCCGAGGTCTACCGGGAGCACAAGCAACACCCCATCAGAGCAAGTATTAAGCAGGTGTTTAGATAAACCACCGAGTCTTCGGACAAGGTCATCGTTTACCAGCTCTGTGAACAAGCACAGTAGGTTTCTGAAGACACGGATGTGTGGTTCATCCCTTCGGGACATGCAGATTCAAACGGCAGCTACATCATCTGTGAGCATTCCTGGACTGCTGGGTGACACTCCTTGAAATAAAGAGACAATTCCTCACTGGTTTAGGAGGAGCTCAGACTCCCATGATTACCAGAATCTGTTAGACACATCTCTCTGTGACTAATGGGAGATTTCTTACATCATGACCTTTTATGATGCAAAGTTACTATTTATTTCCACCCCTGGAGTGAAGGAGGAACCAATAAACCTCTCTGATCACCCACAGATTTGGCAGCTCCGTACTCTGCCCTGTAAGATCCATTTCTTCTCGATTTTCTATATATAGTTTTAAAGAAATTATTGAGAAATCAATTTCCCTTCTCTACATTTTCTGTTAGTTTTTAATGCCAGTTAGTTATACCAGCTGGCCAGAGGAAGTCATTCTTCACGGAACTGATATTTAAAATGTTTCTAAGTGGAAGAACGGATGTTTATCAAAATGTTTCTGGCTACTCCATGAGCTCAAATAGAACACCTCTGAATAAATTAGGTTCAGGGTCCCAACACTGTTCGTTTTCAACAAAATATTTTAGAGTTTACAGCCCCAAAGCTGATGAGGTATTATTGATAACTCCATTTAAAGCACAGAAAGAGGGTGCCTGGGTGGCTCAGTTGGTTGAGCATCTCACTCTTAATTTCGGCTCAGGTCATGATCCCAGGGTGGTCTGATCTCAGGTCAGACCCAGGGTGGTCTGATCGAGCCCCGCGTCGGGCTCTGTGCTAAGTGTGGAGCCTGCTTGAGATTCTCTCTCTACCCTTCCGTCCCTCTCCCCTGCCCGCATTCTCTCTAAAATTAAAAAAAAAAAGGGGGTGGGGGCACCTGGCTGGCTCAGTGGGTTAAGCGTCTGCCTCTTGGTTTTGGCTCAGGTCGTGATCTCACAGTTCATGGGTTTGAGCCCCACATCAGGCTCCGTGCTGACAGCACAGAGTCGGCTTGGGATTCTCTCTCCCCCTCTCTCCCCACCCCTCCACTGCTCACTTTCTCTGTCTCTCTCAAAATAAATTAATTTGATTTAAAAAGCAAAAAGCTTTTATTTTTTAATGCACATTGGAAAAGCAGGATACCCAAAACTCTTCTCCCAACTGTGTGTTTCACCCATTGGACTAACTTCTTGTAAAACTCAACATCTTTATAATTTGATTTACCTACACCTGTGTGGCATTCCCATTTGTGTGTGTTAAGTAGATGCGTTTCCCGTCATGAGCTGAAGTAACAGTAATCTTAGTTATCACACATCACAGTCCCGCTGAACCACTGAGCAGTTCTGGCCCTCGATAGGCATGCCCTGTGTTGGAATGCAGGAGAAAGCTAAGACGACGACAGCATTGTCAGAGATCCGTCAGCTTCTCTAATTTTTAGAGATCTGGTTTTTACATGCACGCTCTCTCCAAGTGCAGCCCAGCCCTGCGTCTGCAACTCCTCATCCCATGCCATCTCCTGCCTGCTCCAGGGATGGGCACTGTGCTAGGCCAGGGAACAAGATCAGTGCCCGTTCTCGAGGAACCATCAAGGAACTTAATGGGTCTGTTGGGCCTAGTCAAACTCGGATTGTGTCCTTTTGCTCACTGAGTATCTTATTTCCTAGGGGCCTCAGCACTAGCTGTCAGCAGAAAGCTAAAACAAGACAGCATGGACGTATTTGCCTTGGCGGGGCGTGAGTTCACAAGCCGCACTCTTACAATCCCATGGATACTTTCATGTTGACTGTAAACATTCATTTGACAAACAGGAAAAGGAAATACGAAAATGACCTCACACATACCCAGTCTGAGTTTTTTGGAAGCATCAAGAACATAAGGTCTCAGCTGCCTCCCTGTGGGCAGGTGCGTGATGTGGAACAGGACGACAGAGCACGAAGGAGCCCATCCTGTCCTCTGCCGTGGTCCCTAGCCCCTCACTCCCTGCATCACTTGCTTCTAGGCGGCGGTGTGAGCAGTCCTTTGCAGCCAGGTGCATGTACTTTGGCCAGTTTTGTGCACGGTTCGTGGTCAGACTGGAACAAGGGATGGTCTCAACCTGACGGCTCAGTCTCACCATTTATCTAAGATAGACAGGAGTGCCTGGGCGGCTCAGTCGGTTAAGCGTCCGACTTCGGCTCAGGTCATTAGCCCGTGGTTTGTGGGTTCCAGCCCCGCGTTGGGCTCTGTGCTGACAGCTAGGAGTCTGGAGCCTGCTTTGGATTCTGTGTCTCCCTCTCTCTCTGCCCCTCCCCCGCTCATGCTCTGTCTCTCTCCAAATTAAGTAACCATTAAAAAAATTTTTAAAAACCATTTTTTTAATGTTTATTTAATTTTGAGAGAGATAGAGACAGAGTATGAGTGGGGGAGGGGCAGAGAGAGAGGGAGACACAGACTCCGAAGCAGGCTCCAGGCTCTGAGCCGTCAGCACATAGCCCCATGTGGGGCTCAAACTCACAAGCTGTGAGATCATGACCTGAGCCAGAGTCAGACGCTTGACTGAGCCACCCAGGCACTCCCCCTCCAAAAAAAAAAAAACATTTAAAACGGACCGACAATCTTCATATTTACCAAATAATAATGAAGGAAAAAACACTGAAATCGTTGTTTTTCCTTGGTCTGTGCAGTCAAGGAGTTAGGTTATAACACAACAAATCCTATTTGAGACCAACTAGCAATTTTATGAATAAAGATTATATTAATACTTTTATTATGGTTTCATTTGTTTCAACACATTCTCCTACCTTATTGAAGTCATTAGAGCCTCTCAGCAAATGCTTAAAATTTTTTGAAGTAAAATTATTTCACTAGTCCCGTATCTCACACAAGGATCTCACATCAGCTGATATTTCACATAATTAGGGCCGCCTGCCTGGCTTAGTTGGTAAAGCATGTGACTCTCAGTCTCAGGGTCACGAGTTCAAACCTCACGTTGGGTGTGGAACCGACTAAAAAAAAATTGTTTTAAATCAAGGAAAAGCTAAGCCAAAAGTTATGATTCATTCATTACGATATAGTGTAAGGAAACCCTGACTTAGGAGTCACATTGTTTCTCCACTGAAGAGAGATTTTAATAATCTTTTCAGTCGTAATATATTTCACAATATAACTGTTTTCCTTTGTTTTGTTTATTCCACCCAACAGCACCAAACAACACAAGAAATATGAAGTGCCATGTTGCTGACCTAGTTTGTGGCGCTCTCGTGAACGCGGGGAAGTGTTGGGGGTTTTACTGTTGTCCAGATACAGTCACAATTATTATTGGAGAAGGTAACAGCAAGTAAAGCTACAAATCCTGAAACTGTTTTCTAGTTCTGAAACAACTACGTAGCTGCCCATGTCACTGTGGTAACACAAAAAGCAGAGGAGGTCATGTTTAGCGATGAAAATGACTCACTGAAGGAAATTGGCAAAAAGGTCCTTCCAGTGGGGTGCCTGGGTGACGCGGCCAAGTCTTCATTTCAGCTTAGGTCATGATCTCATGGTTCATGTGTTCGAGTCCTGCATGGGGCTTTGTGCAGACAGGGCGGAGCCTGCGGGGGTTCTCCCTCTCCCTCTCTCTCTCTGCCCCTCCCCCCACTCAGGCTCCCTCGCTCTCGCAAATAAAAACAGTGAAAAAAAAAAAAAAAAAGACCTTCTAGAGGTAAAATGTTGTAAACTGGGAATGTCTTAAATACATACAAATCTTTTGGTTTTCATCGTGTCCATCTTAGACCAGTGAGTTTCCTTTGATAGGTTTACAGGCACAACTTGGGCACAAGCCACACCTTGCCCATGCCAAAAAAAAAAAAAAAAAAACCAACATAAAAATCAAGGCCTGAGCTGATCATTTGGATGCCTTTTCCTAGGAGTGGACATTTTTCTGACAGTTTTTATTTTTTTTTAAATTTTTTTTTTTCAACGTTTATTTATTTTTGGGACAGAGAGAGACAGAGCATGAACGGGGGAGGGGCAGAGAGAGAGAGGGACACAAGATCAGAAACAGGCTCCAGGCTCTGAGCCATCAGCCCAGAGCCCGACGCGGGGCTCGAACTCACGGACCGTGAGATCATGACCTGGCTGAAGTCGGACGCTTAACCGACTGCGCCACCCAGGCGCCCCTTTTTTTTTTTTTTTTTTTTAAATTTTTTTTTTAACGTTTATTTATTTTTGAGACAGAGACAGAGCATGAACGGGGAAGGGTCAGAGAGAGGGAGACACAGAATCTGAAACAGGCTCCAGGCTCTGAGCTGTCAGCACAGAGCCCGACGCAGGGCTCGAACTCATGGACCGCGAGATCATGACCTGAGTCAAAGTCGGCCGCTTAACCGACTGAGCCACCCAGGCGCCCCGACAGTTTTTATTTTTTAACCAAAGAAAATTCATAACATTGAAGAATTTATTGTTTCTTTTTAAAAACTGTATGCAAACTATGTGAGAAAGGAGACGATTTGGGCATACGAAGGTTAAGTTCAAGTGCATCAGCTCTCTGTCCCCAGATTCTAGGAACACTGTTTTTGATGTCCCCAAGTGTGGAGGAAGGGGGAGTAAAAATGTAGAGCTCTGGAATGCATTCAAACTTAAGCAGTTATCATCTTAAAATAGGCTGTTATAAATATAAGTTGTTTTATGTAAGCCTCCGGGTAACCACAAAGCAAAAACCTATCGTAGATACACAAAAGATAAAGATTAAGGAATCAAAGCATGCTACGAAGAAAGTCATCAAATCATAAAGAGGGGCGCCTGGGTGGCGCAGTCGGTTAAGCGTCTGACTTCAGCCAGGTCACGATCTCGCGGTCCGTGAGTTCGAGCCCCGCGTCGGGCTCTGGGCTGATGGCTCGGAGCCTGGAGCCTGTTTCCGATTCTGTGTCTCCCTCTCTCTCTGCCCCTCCCCCATTCATGCTCTGTCTCTCTCTGTCCCAAAAATAAATAAACGTTGAAAAGAAAGTTTAAAAAAAAAAATCATAAAGAGAGCAAAAGAAAGGAAGGCAGAAATTACAAAACAGAAAACAATTAACAGAATGGCAATAAGTACATACTTCTCAGTAATTACTTTAGGGGCACCTGGGTGACTCGGTTAAATGACTGATCCTTGATTTCGGCTCAGGCTCAGGTCATGATCTCAGGTTCTTGAGTTTGAGCCCCACACTGACAGTGTGGAACTCGGAACTTACTTGGGATTCATTCTCTCTTTCTCTCTGCCTCTCCCCTGCTTGTACACAAGGGCATGTGCGCTCTCTAAATTAATAAATTTTAAGAATAACAACAATAATAATTACTTTTTTTTTCCCAACGTTTATTTATTTTGGGGACAGAGAGAGACAGAGCATGAACGGGGGAGGGGCAGAGAGAGAGGGAGACACAGAATCGGAAACAGGCTCCAGGATCCGAGCCATCAGCCCAGAACCCGACGCGGGGCTCGAACTCACGGACCGTGAGATCGTGACCTGGCTGAAGTCGGACGCTTAACCGACTGCGCCACCCAGGCGCCCCAATAATAATTACTTTAAATTTAGGTGGACTAAATGCTCCAATCGAAAGACACAGAGTGGCTGAATGGATAAAAAAGACAAGACCCATCTATATGCTGCTTCTAAGAGGCTCCCCTCAGATGTAAGGACACACACAGACTGAAAATGAAGGGATGGAAAAAGATATTCTATGCAGATGGAAGCACAAAGAAAGCTGGAGTAGCTATACTTACATCAAACAAAATAGACTTTAAAGCAGACTGTGATAAGAGGCAAAGAAGGACATTACGTAATGATAAAGGGGTTAATCCGACACAAGAATATAATATTTGTAAATATGTATGCACCAACACAGAAACACCTAAATGTGTAAAGTAATAACAGAGCTAAAGGGAGAAATAACAATACAATAATAGCAGGGGACTTAATACCCCACTTTCACCAATGGATACATCATCCAGACCAAAAATCAATAAGGAAATATTGGTCCTAAACGACTCGTAACCAGAGGGACTTAACAGATACATAAAACATTCCACCCAAAAGCAACAGAATACACATTCTTCTCAAGCACATATGGAACCTTCTCCAGGCAAGATTATATATTAGGCCACAAAACAACTCTTAATAAACTTAAGACTGAAGTCATACCAAGCATCTTTTCTGACCACAACGGTATGAAACTAGGAATCAATAAGAAAACTAGAAAATCCACAAATATGTAGAGATTAAATAACATGCTACTGAACAACCAACAGGTCAACGAAGAAATCAAAAGAAAAATCAAGAAACACCTCAAGACAAATGAAAATGGAGAAACAACATACTAAAATCTACGGGACACAGCAAGATTCTAGGGACAGACACTATCAATGAGCTCCAGGAGCTGGCATTCAGTGTAGCTATAAACGGAGGGCCCGGGCCCTCAGTCCATTGCTGGCCAGCTTCTCCAACCCTACCTCACTTTACCCAGTGCAACGGCTTTCAAACTGTAGTATCTTTTGGAATCACCTGGAGAACTTGATACAGGCCCCACCTACAGTTTCTGAGTTAAGAGGGCTGGGGTAGCGCCCCCAAATTTGCATTTCCAACAAGCTCCCAGGGGATGCCGTTGCTGCTGGTCCCGGGATCACACTTTGGGAACCACTGGCTCAGTGTTTCTCTGTGGTGGCCGTCCAGTAGATTCACCTGAGGCCCTACTGCAAACCGATTAAATCAAATGCTCTGGGGCGCCTGGGTGGCGCAGTCGGCTGGGCGTCCGACTTCAGCCAGGTCACGATCTCGCGGTCCGGGAGTTCGAGCCCCGCGTCAGGCTCTGGGCTGATGGCTCGGAGCCTGGAGCCTGTTTCCGATTCTGTGTCTCCCTCTCTCTCTGCCCCTCCCCCGTTCATGCTCTGTCTCTCTCTGTCCCAAAAATAAATAAACGTTGAAAAAAAAAATTAAAAAAAAAAAAATCAAATGCTCTGTGGGTGAGGCCAGGGAAGGCAGCTCCCCACGTGATTCTAATGCGTCCCTGTTGTGCTAAATGAATTCAGCTTCATTTTCTGTGTGTTAAAATGTACCCAGGACTTGTTTTTAACCACATATGGTAAGACACACGGACGTGGAAATGATTGTCAGGAAGGAGAAAGGTAACGCTCCTAGACCTCTAGAAACACGCCATGCAGGGCCACATGGGGACAGACCAGGGCCAGGCAGAAAGGGAGACGTCGGAGCATGGCCCAGAAATTTTACTGGGGTTCTCTCTGGAACTTTCTCTGGGTCAGTTTAGGATTGGGCAGTTTGAATAATTTTGGCAGGCTCCGGACTACAGGGATGGTCCCTGGTTGTCCAGTACCGGACCCTGGGCCGACACAAGCAGAGGAATTTCGGCTTGGCATGTGAGAGTTTGATATAGGAGACTGTTGGGAATGGGTTGGTTGGTTGGTGCATCACGCGTGCTTGTGCAGGGGCGTCCTTTGCTTTATGAACTAGCTACCCCGAGAGGAGCAGCATCAGGGCTCTAAAACCAGAACATCGAGAGTACAGAAAACAAGAAAGTACAGTCAAATAGTTGGCTACCTCTGCTTCCCTTCAGAGTCTCACCTCCTACTTTATGATCTAAGTCTGACTGTGTCCTCAATCCTTCCTTCTTCTGCTCAAATTTTATTCTAGATTGCATAGCTTTACCTAAATTACACGTTAAGTCAGAAAAACGAGATGGGTTCGAGCATGAACCATGTTGAATCACTTCAAGGATTTCGACTTCTCGGACCACACTTAATGAGACGAGCATCACACAAAATGTAAGAAATATAAATTGTCCTGAGAACTCGGACAACCCACATCAGCCTCACCCAGCAGAAGACCCGTCAACGTGGCTCAGCTGTCTGTTCCAGGAGACCTTTGCCCCTGGAAGCCGAGACTGCTTGCTTCAGAAGTTCCTGCGCATAAGTTTACCCGAGACAAAGGGCTGCTCACCTGGGCAGACAGCTTGCTTATCAAACAACAGTTTACCCATCAAGAGCCCCGATGAGGTCTTTGCCATGTTCACCAGTCTTAATGCTGCCATATCCCCGCATCATGAAAGATAGGGTTTTTTAAGTTTATTCATTTATTTTGTGAGTGTGTGTGTGTGTGTGTGTGTGTGTGTGTGTGTGTGAGGGGGGGGGGA
Source organism: Prionailurus bengalensis (assembly GCF_016509475.1). Classification (NCBI taxonomy): domain Eukaryota; kingdom Metazoa; phylum Chordata; class Mammalia; order Carnivora; family Felidae; genus Prionailurus; species Prionailurus bengalensis. The sequence continues at coordinate 163,873,916 of NC_057345.1, read as the reverse complement.
AGTGCACGCACAAGGCGGGGGCGGGGTAAGAGAGAGGGAGATACAAACTCCCAAGCAGGCTCCACACTGTCAACGCAGAACCTGATGCAGGGCTCAAACTCAGGAACTCTGAGATCATGACCTGAGCGGAGATCAAGAGTTGGATGCTCAACCGACTGAGCTACCCAGGCACCCCGAAAGACACGTCTTTTGTTTTGTTAAGTTTATTTCTTTTTGAGGTGGGGAGGGCCAGAGACAGAAGGAGAGAGAATCCCAAGCAGGCTCTGTGCTGTCAGTGCAGAGCCCGATATGGGGCTCAAACCCACGAACCATGAGATCACGACCTGAGCCAAAGCCAAGAGTCAGATGCTTAACCGACTGAGCCACCCAGGTGCCCCAAAAGACACGTCTTAACCATTGAGCCCAGACCACCTCAAACCCTACAAAATCCTGCTCTGACTCCCCAGTATGAGCACCTGCTACTGCCTTGAGTTCCAATTAACTTTAGTTTTTGCTTTAGTTGCAGGCAGTCAGACAATATTTTGGGAAGCTCAACAGTTACTTCAAGAGCCAAGGGCTCTTGGGGCGCCTGGGTGGCTCAGTCAGTTGAGCGCCCGACTTCGGCTCGGGTCATGACCTCACGGTTTGTGAGTTCGAGCCCCGTGTCGGGCTCTGTGCTGACAGCTCGGAGCCTGGAGCCTGCTTCTTGTTCTGTGTCTCCCTCTCTCTCTGCCCCTCCCCTGCTCATGCTCTAGCCTCTCTCTCTCTCAAAAATAAATAAACATTTAAAAAATTAAAAAAAAAAAGAGCCAAGGGCTCTTGTTGGGGAAATACTATATACTAGTATACTATATACTAATTCCACCTTTATGGCAATTGCAATCATGTGAGCATAATAAAGTTTCTGAAAATTCTACATTAAAAAATAAAACTTTACAGGGCACCTGGGGGGCTCAGGTCATGATCTCTTGGTTCATGAGTTCGAGCCCCACATCAGGTTTTCTGCTTTTAGCACAGAGCCTGCTTTAGATCCTCTGTCCCCCTCTCTCTCTGCCCCTACCCTGCTTATGCTCCCTCTCAAAATAAGTGAATTTTTTTTTAATTTTTGTTAACATTTATTTTTGAGACAGAGAGAGACACAGCATGAATGGGGGAGGGGCAGAGAGAGAGGGAGACACAGAATCGGAAGCAGGCTCCAGGCTCTCAGCCATCAGCCCAGAGCCTGATGCGGGGCTCGAACTCACAGACTGCGAGATGGTGACCTGAGCTGAAGTCGGACGCTTAACCGACTGAGCCACCCAGGTGCCCCAAAATAAAGGAACTTTTAAAAAATTTTAAAAAATAAAAATAAAACTTCAGGATATTAAGCAAACTAGCATCTTAGGCACAAGAGGCCTACTAACTCCTCTAAGAACATTCCCCCCCACCCCCTAATCATAGGTTTTAAAGCATTGATTTAGGCATGAGTGATCTGAGATAAACTAAGGAGTACCAAGCATATAAAGCATGAACCTGACATCCTGAAGCTAACGGTGAGCAAGAGAGCACCCAGGCTTCCCCCTCCCGGAAGTGTCCTCACACATCAGAGCCTCTGTGCTGGGCCAGCTGTCCTGTGGAGAGGAGTTTCCACATTATGTGTGGTTTCTACACGATCAACGAAGGAAGGTTTCTTGGAATCCACCAGTGTGTGCAGAGGGCTCTCCACTGAGACACCTCCAAACGAGGCCTCCATTCACTCTGTCGGGGCAGGGGGAGGCAGGACACTCTCTTGTCTTGGAGCCCCAAAGCCACTCGAGCAGGTGCACACCGCCTAGCATGAGCCTCAGCGAATTCTTGCCAGATAACAATTCCTGCTCCTGGTGGTGCCACGGAGAGATCAGAGGAGATCCCCATCTGGTCACTTCACAGCCTTCTCAGAGGTGGGAGGAGACATCAGTCGGGGAGCCTAACTTCCTTGCCGTTTCCTCTCTGGAAACACCCTGCAGCTTTTTCCCAGCTCTGGGAGAAGAAACTAGTAAATTATCAGAGAATTCCAGGATCCAATGCTTTGTCTGTGAAACAGGTGGCCAAACAAAGAGGGTGCTTGGCCTCACGAAATCAAGGTTATTCAAATTACCAGTGAGCATTTTGCCAGCGTGCTCTTTGACATGTCCTCATTAAAAATTAATCACCAGGGGGCGCCTGGGTGGCGCAGTCGGTTAAGCGTCCGACTTCAGCCAGGTCACGATCTCGCGGTCCGGGAGTTCGAGCCCCGCGTCGGGCTCTGGGCTGATGGCTCAGAGCCTGGAGCCTGTTTCTGATTCTGTGTCTCCCTCTCTCTCTGCCCCTCCCCTGTTCATGCTCTGTCTCTCTCTGTCCCAAAAATAAATAAACGTTGAAAGCATCAAACACTTTAAAAAAAAAAAAATTAATCACCATTAATATGAATTATAGTGATTAAGAGGAAACATCTGAAGACAGGTTTGAATCCTTATGGCTCCTGCTGGATGGAGCAAGAGGACACAGAGCTGCTAAAGGGAAGAAGCTTCATCGTCTTAAAGAAAGGGGGCGCCTGGATGGTGCAGTCAGTTAAGCGTCTGACTCAGCTCAGGTCGTGATCTCACAGTTAGTGAGTTCGAGCCCTGCATTGCACTTTGCACTGGTCGTGTGGAGCCTGGAGCCTACTTGGGACTCTCTCTCTCTCTCTACCCCTCTCCCACTTGTGCATGTGCTCTCTCTCACTCTCTCAAAATAAATAAACGTAAAGAAGGAAAGGGGAAAATAAGGCAGGCATTCCCTAAAAACGCTTGGGCTAGGGTCTGGGCTCTGGGGGACCCTGCTCCCCATCCCTCACCCACGTTATGTTCTCTGTATCACGGGTAGCTTCTCCACTCATATAGCGGTCTCGTCTGCGGAGGGAAGTCAGAGGTTTTCATCCCACTCCAGAGCTCCTGTGTGAATTTGGATTATGCCAAAGTTTTTCTTTCTTGCCTACACCCCCACAAGCCACTATTCTTTCTTCTTTTTCCAATTTTAGGATGGGGAGGGACAAAGGGTTCAGTGGAAGGTCATTCTGAGGGGCAGCTGGGGGTTTCTCACAAGAAATGAATGCCAAATGGCCCCGCATCGCTTGACGGTTGGGTGTTGAGAAGCCTGAGGGCCTGCCCAGCAGAGGACTGGCCCAGGCCAGCGTTAGAGAAACTCAGTCAGTTAGGAAGCATGGCCTTCTGCCTGCACATTGGAAACCGGCTCAAAGGCAAGGCAAAGTGGTGAAGGGAAAAAAACCCATGTGATCCACTAACAGCACGGATAGTTGTCTGTTTTCCCTGTACCAAAAGCCTGGCCCAATCAAATATAATCCAAAGCACAAACATACTAAATCAGTTTTTGCAGTGCCCACAGCTTTCTACAATGTTGGGGGAGGGGGGGGTGGAAAGAGACTTCAGGCCTGGAATTTAAAAGCAAAACCTGGTGATTATAAAAACTGTATTACAGGAGAGAGAAGGGAATGTGGTCAGCTGGGGGCTGAGGGCCCTGAAACATCAAAATTGCAGGCTTTCTTCTCTACCCAAACCCTCTGCCAGGCGTCCCTTGTGGGTGGAGGGGAGGGTGACTGCAGGCAAGAGAGAGCTCCAGCCTCTCCTGGAGGGAAGCCGAACGTGGCTTTATCCCGGGTCCGCCATTCCAAAAATGCTACATGGAAACGGCACTGAGAATACGCATTGAAAGAAGTACTTGTTCTGATCGAGCAAAGGGAAAATGGTGCAAATGGTCAAGGGAATAAAGCGTTAAGGATCTAGCTGTTATCTCAGGACCTGCAGTTCCTCTGATTACCAAAGGGCCGATTTTCCTGTCGGCAGCACCTCTTTGGAATTCCATCCACTCGGCCCAGCCCTCTGAACCCCTGAGGAGGCCACAGGGTGACGGCGGGCCCCCGAGTCCCCTGCTGCCCCAGGTTAGATGGGTCTCTGGGAATGTCCCTTACAGATGAGGACAGAGCCCTCAGCCAGCAGTCCCAGAGCCGAGCAAACTACCGCCGTGGGTGGTTATCATCTGGGCCCCATGTGTTTCCCAGAGCGACTGAGGAGCTGAGGCTTACAAACGGGTGGGTGACCTGGCAGAGATGCGTGGTCACGGTGGAATCTAGTTGCCATGGGGATATGAGGTTTTCTGCTCAAGCTGTTTGAGAGCAAATTTTCCATTGCGTATATGTAAACATATTGCAGCATCTTTAGTTTTTAAATTCGTTTTCTTTTTCAGATAGCATCCAGAGTGGGCTCGTACATTCCAAGAAGAATCAGGAAAGGTAATTTTCCAGGGGACAGGTCCTTGGAGGGTATCAGGGGCTCAGCCTTTGTTTAGGCCTGAGTGTAGGAAGGAGAGCGTGGGGCTCCTTTTCGGGAAGCAGCAAGGTCTGCCCAGTTATTTGGGCCCAAGAGTGGGAGGAGCTCTAGAGACAAGCCAAGGACAGCATTTTCATCTCTTGCCATCTTCGCTGAGGAAGTTTTACCTCGTTTTCTACCTTCCCTGCTGTTCAGTAAATGACTCCATAGCCCTCCCTCCCTCTCTCCTCTAGCTCGACATGCAGGAACACTGTTTTGAGCCAGTCTTAGCCAATCTGGACTCCTAAAACAAAGTGCCACACACTGGGTGGCTTACGCGACAATTAATTTCTCACCCTCCTGGAGGCTGGGAGTCCAGGATCAAGGTGCCGGCAGATCTGGTGAGGGCCTACTTCCTGGTTTACAGACGACTGTCTTCTTATGTCCTCACGTGGAAGAGAGAAGCAGCGAGCTCTCTGGTCTCATCTTATTAGAGAACTAATCCCATTCAGAAAGGCTCCATTCTCATGACCTAATGATCTCCCACAGGCCCTACCTCCTAAAACCACCACCGAGGGGGGTTCAGATTTCAACATATGAATCTGGGGACATAGTGGCCCCTGTGAACTTCTCTCTGGTAAAATACACATAAACACCCAAAACGTATCGTGCTAACCACTTTCGCTGTGTAGTTCCGTGGTCCTAAGTACCTTCCCAAGATTGTGCAACCGTTGCCCCCACGTGTTCGTCACGCTGCACGAAAACTGTTCCCGTTGAACGACGCCTCCCCCCATCCCAGGCAACCATCGTTCTATTTTCTATCTCTAGGGATTTGCCGGTGCCAGGCACTCCAGAGAAGTGGAATCATGCAGTACTTGTCATTCTGTGACTGGCTGATCTCATTTAGCGTAATACCCTCGAGGTTCAGGCATGCGATGGCACGAACCAATACCTCATTCCTTTCCATGACTGGGTAATATTCCTTTTATGGAGGGGCCATGTTTTATTTATCCACTCGTCTGCCGACGGACACTTGGGTTGTTTCCGAACAATGCTGCTGGGAAGATGGCTATACAGGTATCTGTTTGGGTCCCTATTTTCAGTTGCTTAGGTACATACCCAGCAGTGGAATTGTGGGACCACGTGGCAACTCTCTATTGAACTTTTTGCTGTTTTCACAGCGAGACTTTGCGGGCTTACAATCAGTGGGTTTCCCGGGGCAGGTGGAGATTATTTCCCAAGGAAGTTTGGCAAGGAGCATCACGGTCTTTGTCTTTTAATTCTCTCACATTCACTCGCCTATTTTTCTCCCAGGGTCATGGTGTCTGTAGGTCTTCTTAGTTCACTTCTCTTCTATTGACTGCTTAGACCTTAACGTGTCTGACGGCAGCAGATTGATGATCTGTTGATTGACAACAGACTAGCAACTTTGGGTGGGGGTGCGGAGACTCATCTCCCTGGTCTTCCAAACTCTCTTGAGCCACCCTGTCAATCCCACAATACTTGGCTTCTACTGTTCACCCATGGGGACCTGGGCATCTGGCCCGGCAGGCAGGCCTTTACTGCCTCCTTGACACCCCTTCATCTCCTGCCACCTTTCATGACATCCTTTCCTTCACCCCAACACCCTCTCTGACTCCCCACGCCTCCTCGGTCTCCACTCACCTTCACACGGTTCCTTTTTCTAAGGACTTTCCCAGCCCGGGAGGTCTCTAGAGCCCGGTCTAGTGTTTTCACTATTGTTTCCAATGATTTGTCCTCTCAGGGGACAGCGCATTTCCCACCCTGACGCTCACCAATAACTGGCACAAGACTGAGCTCATAGAACTTGGCAAATAAGAGCATATTGATTTATGACCCTGGTCAGAGACTTGGACAAAGATGCTGCTTCGGGTCCCCCAAATCAAGGAAGCCTGTGGGTAACAGAAGAGGCCATTTCTGGACCTGGAGGCTAGACTAGCTCTTTGCTACATTTTGCTTTTTGTCTTTTTAACACTCCTGTTGTGAAATAGAACATACTCCAAGAAGCACATGAAATGTAAGTGAATAGGTTTTTTTTTTTGTTTTTGTTTTTTTTAACGTTTAGTTATTTTTGAGACAGAGAGAGACAGAGCATGAACAGAGGAAGGGCAGAGAGAGAGGGAGACACAGAATCTGAAATGGGCTCCAGGCTCTGAGCTGTCAGCACAGAGCCCGACGCGGGGCTCGAACTCACGGACCGTGAGATCATGACCTGAGCTGAAGTCGGTCGCCCAACCGACTGAGCCACCCAGGCGCCCCGTGTAAGTGAATAGCTTAATAAATAATTATAAAGCCAACATCCTGGTCACCACCACCCAAGAAGAACACTGAATGCCCCCAAGAACCCCTCTTAACCTGGAACCCAGGCCAGTTCTGACCTGTCCCTTCCCCCTGGGGCAACCCCATCCAGAATTTTATAAAAATTGTTTTTTGGGTTTTTCTTCACATTTTTACCACTTGTATACACATCCCTAAAAAGCATGATTTTTCCTGTTTTTAACTTTGCACGAGTGAAATAATGCCGCACATAACTCTTTCAGGGTTTGCTTCGCTTGGCTTCGTGTTTGTGAGCCATACCCAGGTCCTTGCACCAAGCTGGAGTCGGTTATCTGAACAGACTGTAACGTTTCGCTGTACAGCACAGCTCAATTTATTTAGACCATGTGCACCATAAATGTTGATGGATAGTGTGTTCTCTCCAGCTTGGGGCTGTTAGGAAGAAAGCTCCTATGCATTTGCCTAGGAGCAGGACTGCTGGGGTCATGGTGTCCATATGCCTTCACCTCTACTAGACAATGAATGCCAACCTGTTTTCCTAAGTCTCACTTTTACCCCACGTGAGACAGTGTCTCTGCATCCCAGCTCTCCAACAACTCAAAAAATGCTCTGTAAATTTACACACAAGGAGGGGCCCCAGTCCTATCCTACTGGAGGTAAAACCGTTCAACCGACAGCCTTGACCTTAGCCACCTCCGAGCCCCGGAGACTATTGGAGAAGCTCCGACCCCAGTTTGGGGGTGTCAGGGGTACGAGAGACACGGCGCAAGAATAAGAATCTCAGGGGCGGGGTGGGGGGGAGACGGGGGCGCGGACGCAGGGGCTTGTTGCTGTCACCCTGAAGCTGTGAACCACAGAGCCCTAGCCAGCTACAAACCCAGCCAGCCGGTCATAAAACATACATCAAAGCCTCAGGATGCCACTGCCTGCGGGCTTAAACAGAGCCCAGGTGTGACCTGTAAGCTCCCTTTTTGCTCCCTGCTGAGCTGTGCACCTGCCCCGACCAGGGCTTCAACAGGCAGTCTCCAAGTGACCAGGGGAGCTGGGGCGTAAGGTCAGAATTGGGCTCAGCCTCACCAGCTGGGAGGGTTCACCTGAGCTCTGCGCCTGGGGTTCACCCCAGGAATAGAGCAGAGATGCCGCACTACCCTTTGCAAAAAGCACCTCGTTATTACAAGTTTCAAGCAATAGAGCCAGGTACAAAAGAGAATGAAACAAAGGCATTTGAAATCTCCCCACCCAGAAAGAAGTATCACAAACATCATTCTAGGTACCTTTCTGTACAAATACACAGAGGGGTGGGAGGGTAGACGGACAGGTAGGTGGATACACAAGTGATACATATAATTCTAGAAAAAAATCCTACTCTACATGTTATTTGAAAACAGAAATTAGTTCCTTCTCTTTACAAACTAATATTTTCAGCCTTCTTCCAACTAGAAGAGAAGATATTCTCAATGCAGAAGCCTAGAAATCATAGATCATAAAGAAAATCATCTGCATTCCACCACCAGATTTCTATGAGCACGTCTGCAGAGGTGTATATATACAATGTAATAACAGTCACTTCTTTGTAAAGTATCAAAATAGCATAGCAAAAAAACCAAAACAAGACAAAAGAACATAGCAATACATTGCTTTCACACACACACACGCACGCATGCACGCACGCACACATCCCAGCCCGGCCCGGTCCGGTCCGTAGCTCCTTTTTAGGCTTTCAAACTGCCCAGTGGCCTGGGCTTCCCTGGCAATGCTGGCCTCTGGGTCCTGGGCAGGGCTTCCTGAAAAGGACCCTCCTACCCACTCAGGGCTCAATAATAACCAAATCTCACACTTCCCAATAAGGAGCCAAGAGGACTAATGGACCAGCCCTCCTTCATCAGATGGCTGGTGGCTGCATTTTGGTTTCTCTGCTCAGCCACAAACAGAAGTATGCATATGAAGCAAAACAAAGCTACGGCCGACCTCTTTTTATAGTGATAAGCAGTACAGCTCAATCCACAGAAAAGCCCAATGGCAACAATCCTTTAACCATAACTAACACGGTAATTAGAATTTTACCATCAGGGCAATAAACTGCATTAATGCTCTCAGAGTACAGACACGGCAGCTCAAAGGGACAGTCTCCAAAGCAAGCCCGGGTGACTGTCCACCCAGGCCAGATGTGACCGCCCCTAGCATGGTTGCGAGAAAGCACAGGACAAAAGTCGAGACAGAGTATGTCGTTTCCATAGCTACAAGGCCTTGAACCAACTTCTCCAACAAAGCATTGACGAAATGGAACCGATACAACTCTAGTTAGCTGTCACGTCCCTGGAGCCAGACTACGAAGGGAGCTGTGCCCACTTGAAGCCTCTGTGCCCCACCAGCTTCATCTCCCTGGCCAGCACAAAGTCTGTCCTCCAGACCCAGGCTCTAGTGAGAGGCTTTAACAGGGCTTTGGAAAACCGGATTCACTTCTTCGCGGTGCTACAGACAGGTGGGGTCAGGAGGCCTGAACCAGTTACCCCAGTGCCCTGTCCAGCACTCCTCACTCATTCCAATCTTCCAGTGCCCCTTGTTACCCAAGAGCCTCGTGTGGCCCCTATACACGCAGCACCCACCCCTGCATGCCCTCCGCATACCCCCTCATCAGCGTCAGTCTCTCCAGCTCCCGTCCTTAGAACTGCCCGGCAGACCATCCCCCAGCCCTCCAGCCCCGTGGAGAGGACTGAGCTGTTTATACATTACTGTGCTCAGGCAACACGACTGCATTTCACCTGGGCCCTTCCGAAAGCACAACTGTCCTCCAAAAACGTGGCCCCCGCCAGAGGCTGCACGCCCTGAGCCAGGTGGACGGGGCTCTGCCGGGGGCACGCTGGCTGTGGGGACCCTCGGATCATACCGCGTAGGGGGCTACCTATTCCCGCCATGCCTGAGCCCATCCCGATTTCCAAGCAGTTTGGGGACAAGGATAAGAGAGAGGGCCCCTCTCTGTGGGGGCACGGAGTAAGCTTGCTGTGCTCATTCCCGCCGCAGCACCAGCTGGTGAGCGTGCCAGATCTTTCTCTATCCCCCATGCCACCTCCTCCTCTCACCTAAAATGGGAGGAGAGAGGGGGAGGAAATGCTTTCTTTTCCTCCTGTACTGAATTTATCCTAACTGCAGACCGGCTGCAGAGCTGGGGAGAAGATAAACAGAGAAGTCGCGTTAGAATCTTTCAAAATCTCCCCGTGTCCTCCAGCCCACTCCATTTTCCTTCCTACCTTGTCGGAGGAGGAGCTCTGCCCGGCCTCCACCGCTCCACGCCGCATCTGAAAGACAGTCTCTCTGGCCGTGGCTCCCTTGTTCTTCATGGGCCCTTCAGACCCCAGCTGAAGCTGTTTCACAGGCTGGGCCTGAGAATTCTGACAGGTGCTTGGCATTTTCTAACCAAGTCTCACCTGGGCCTTGGCCACTTGGTTGACTGCTAGTTCCACCCTGTCCCCCTTGAAGCTATCTCCAGAGCAATGGCACATTTGATTTGCCTCATACCCCCTCGCTCCCCGTGCAGAGTCTAAGGAGAAATATACAAATGGCAACAGCCTAAGAGAGAAAGAAAAGGGAAGAGCCTGGGTGTCCACCGAGTAGAATATCAAGCTTGGACCAAAGCCAGCTGGGGAGAGGAGAGGAGAGGCAAACCTCCCAGGGTCAGGACGTTGTCTCCTTTCGTCCTCACTACAGCCCATGGACGATAAAAAAGCGGGCTCTGTAGTTTCCCTTCTGGAACCTGGAGGAATCTACATCAGAACTCAGGCGTGTGGCTGTTTATCACCTGGCAGTAGGGCACCCTTGGGCTTGAGTAAGGATCCAGGGCTGTGATGAGGCAGGACCGTGAAGAGGCACTGTGGGGGAGTCCTGTGTCTGCATGGGCCCAAAGGCACACGGCCAGGTCCAGTCCCAGTGGTACCTGGAGGGGCTGCAATGTCCCCAGCAGGGGTTGCCCAGTCCCTGTGGGACTAGGGTTCGGGTGTGATTTTGCCTGTGGGCCTGGCTGAGACAGAACCCTCATGCCTGTCTTCCTAGGCTCGCTCTCCAGCCTGCTCCGTAATTCTGAGCCATCCCATCACCATTCGACACAGCCTTTTCTGTTTAAATCAGCCAGATTTGGTTTCTGCTGTTTACAGGTGAGAGCTCCCACTGATTCCCCAGGCCTCTGGGCTCTGATTCCAGAGACTTCCAAGCTACTCCTTTCTAAACGCTTTCTGCTTGCCCCAGGCCAGAGTAGACCCATTCCACTACACAAACCGAGCACCCCACTTGTCAGATGAGAGGGAGAAAAGCCTCTAAATCAAGCACTAGTCCCTCCCTCCAAACAACCGTGATAGCCAGGCTTCCTCTACCCATGGGGCTTTTCCCCAAAACCAGCTGAATACCAGGAGTAACATGTCTTACAGGCAGCTGAGGACCCCTGAAACAATGCGCAGCATGACCTCCTAAGAAGCCCCCATACCAGCCTCCGGCTTGGCTTCTGACTGGTTGATTCAAGCTCGGTTGCTTAAGTCCCAAGTTATTTCTAAATGGGATTTTCATCACTAAAAGCAAGGTGCCCAGAGCTGAGAGTTACAATCCAGTATTACAATCTCCATTGCCATGATTAGTAATCACCATAATCCCATTTATGGTAACAGTAAGAAAACTAGGCAAGCATTTCTTTTTGTACTGCTTTCGCATTGGTATTTTTCTCTCTGCCCAAGCTTTTAACACCTGCCTGGCAGTGTTAATTATTGACACTGAGGCAGGGGTGGCTCAGAACATCCCTCTGGTGCCTTGAAATGATTTGTTTGCTTTTCCTCAGTAGATTCAGAATGTATGATTCCTTGGCCCTCGGGAGAAGTTTCAAATAACCAGAAACAAAGGATTTCTTAAGTCCATCCAGAGATGTGGAAGAGGTCACGGGCTGTACTTGAATTAAGACCTGGGTGACTTCTTTTGGATTATCTCCAGCCTCAGAATAAAACTGTGGTACTCCTATACTCAGAGACCTTGAGCAGACAGAAGCCCGTCTCTGATGGTTAATCCCTGAAGGCTGTGTCATTCATCCAGAAGGCAAGGCTGTGGAATCAATGGAACATGTGGACTCTGCAAGAGTCCAGCCCCCTGCGGTCCCCACGATCCCACCTTCCCGGCAACATCCAGATGTGCCAGCATTCCAGGGGGCTGATTAGCTGTAGAACGTGCTATTTCCTTGTTCCCAGGATTCATCTGAGTTAACTCTGCTGCTAATTGGGTTTGTATCTGGCAGTGGTGACATCGAAAAAAAGGTTTTGTAGTCAATTATGTTCTCCTGGAACACACAGGAAGGGGCTGTCCTGTCAACGCGGAGGTGGTCTCTACCTTAATGAGCTGCCCCAGACAAAGGCACAAGAGGACATTATCGTCCCTGAGTACCTGCCTTTAGTGACTTCTGCTGAACAAGAAGTTGAAGCTCTATCTGGGCACCGCATGAGCTGGCTTTACTGCACTTTCAAATTGCCTGTTTCCCATGGAACACATCTGAATGTGATCAGGTGCATTTGAGCCACTTAAAAAAAATCATCCCTGAGGAAATGAAATGCGCAAATGCTCTTCCTGCAGCCTAATGATGGAGGGTTTGGTTTAACTGCACCAAAGCCAGAAAATGGACACTTACGGTCCCCACTGCCCTCATAACGCAGCCACATGGCACACACCTGGAGGAAGAGAAATGGAATTCTTCCTGCAAGTTTTTTTTTTTTTTTCTGGTTCAGAACAATCCATTTTTCCAATGTTTTAACATCCTGAGTGTGGGTGGAAGCAATGCTTACTTACGTCTCATGGAAAAAGATGGTGTGTTTATAAAAGAATCTGACTGGGGTGATTGCAGGAAGGGCCAGTGGTCACTAGGAGAAAACAGCAAGGCCTTGGCTTTTTTTTCTTTTTTCTTTTTCTTTTTTTTTTTTTTTTTTTGCTTTGGGTCTTAGTAGGTCAATTTCTGCCACTTTTTTAGAGCACTGGGGGTTTCCAAAGCCCTGCCTGGAAGACCTGGAGTCACTTCCTGTTCGCAGGGAAATGGAAAAGCAGGGAAAGCTCCACATTAATTGCTCAGAAACAGGCCACTAGGGCCTGGGAGTGGCCCAGAAGGAAGTAGGCCCTCTCCAGGGCAGGGCCCTCTGGGCGGCAGGGGGCCCCAGGGGGCGTGACCTTCTGAGGAGATGGCTTCCACAGGGGTTTGTGAGAGTGGGCGGGGAGGAGGGGATCCACACAGGGCTGGCTGCACCCGTGTGGGCGACTCCAGACCAGCCCCTGGCCTGAGGTCGGCCTGCACTCACGCTGGCCTCCAAGATCCCATGAAGGGCCTGTAAATGTGATACAATGTGGCCAAACCACTCCTGCTGTGGGAACTACAACTTCACATTTCCTGCCTTTCATCTTGCATGTTTGGGAGGAACATGTCAAAATAAGCAAACCGCAGCCCCGTCACTGGGGCAAGGGGCAAGGCTGTGGCTCTGGGCCTGCAGGGAGGGCTCTGAGGGGGCTGTGCCAAGCAGCCTGTCGGCCACAACAGAGAAGGGCCTGGGTAGCGTGTCGTACCCGGTGCCATCTGCCCATGCCAGGCCAAGCGAGTCCTCTTGCTGGCCGGGGACAGAGATGTTGCTCAGACAAGGTGCATGGCCTGGGGGGGGGGGGGGGGGGGGGACATATGCTGCAGTTGTCAGAGCCAGATTGCTAATCCTGGGTTCTTTCTCTGGGTGATGCTGAGAAAGCTTCGCTTCGGAATTTTATCAGTAGCTGAAGAGCATTGGGCCCTCCCTTGATCTCCTGCCAGAGTGGATTTTTGGAGAAGAGCCTGGCTTTGAAAAGGCAACTTCAGAGAGCATAAAGGCACACCACGAACACACCAAGGATAATTTTGGGGTGAGGAAACTGAGTTTTAAGAATCAAGCATGAGAGTTTATGCGCACAACCAAGTTGTCCCGGCCTCCTGTCCTTGGGGGTGGCCGGGAGCACAACTAGGGTATGTATGCGCCCCATTCAATCCAGGTAGAAGAGTTACTTTATTGGAAAAGGAGAAAATGCAGGACCTGAAAAACACGGGATGGTCACGGGTCCTCGGAGAGCCCAGCACTGCCTGGCTTGCGGAGTTTTCTCTTCACTCCCAGCCTGCTTTGTCTCTCCAGCTACCCTCCTCCCCACCATCTTCAGCCCCCACACCACCACACCCCAAGCAGTCAGGGTTTTCCTTCAGCCTCACGTCCTCTTGAAGGCACGGATTGTTTTCCCTGACACAAAGTCCATGGGAGTGACTCAGGCCACACTCCCAGGAAGCTTCCTGGTATGTCCCCCTGGGGGCTCTGACAACAACCTCTCATTCCCAAACCTGCTTCCCAGTTCTTCCTTAGAATAACCCAACTGGATTCCCTTGTTCTCTCTTAGCTTAGTTCCTCTGAATCTTTCTTTGCCCTTCTGAAGCCATCTGGGCAGTGGCCGATGATCTCACCCCATCTCAGGAATGAATTTCCACCTGCAAGCTATCAGTGCTCATGCATGTGGTACACGAGAGAGCTCCGGTTTAGGGCGCAAGTGACACATAAGCCCTGTGCAGCCGGGGAGAGGGGGGTGTTTGTCTCAGAGCCAGGACCTTGCAAGCATGCTCTTAAGGTGACGCTTCTAATAAATGCACAAGATCCCCCTAACCAACACGCTAAGTAGCTACCAGAATAGAAAGAAATCCTCCAGATTTGCCAGTTATTCTTCTCTAGGAAACACAAGCCAAAGATTGGTGTCTGGGAAATTACATATATATATCTGATAATCTTACATATATCTTGTATCTTACATATATAAGATGTATCTTATATATATATATATATATATATATATATATATATGTAATTTCCCAGACACCAATCTTTGGCTTGTGTTTCCTAGAGAAGAATAACTGGCAAATCTGGAGGATTGTACTTCTGTGTGTGTGTGTGTGTGTGTATGTGTGTGTATATATATATATATATATCTTGTATATATATGTATATCTCATATATATATATCTTGTATATATATGTATATCTCATATATATATATCTTGTATATATATGTATATCTCATATATATATATACATATATATATATATAAAATGTTTATTTATTTTGAGAGAGACGGTCCTAAGTAGGTTCCGCAATGTCAGCACAGAGTCCCACATGGGGCTCGACCTCACGAACTGAAACATGAGATCATGACCTGAGCCGAAATTAAGAGTTGGACACTTAACCGACTGAGATACCCAGGCGCCCCTGGAAAATTATATTTTTAAGAGGCAGAGCTTGAGGGAGTGTCTGGAAAGGGTCAGATCCTTCCAACTTAATCCAGAATTAATTGAATTAGACCTAGAAGTGGCCTGGCTGGAACCAGACTATTGCAGTCAGATCTCAAATTAGGGAGTCCCTGTGGTGTACTTCTTCCTATGCAAGATGTATTCGGAAAGCCCTCAGGGCTGGAGAGAGGAGGAAAACCAAGTAATGGGACAGCTGTTGTTTGCCTAGGACAAGGAGGGCCCAGCCCCATCATCCTGGGACCTTTCCATAGTGACGGTCTCATACTCAGAAAGGCTTTTCAGTGTCTGCAGGGCAGACGCTGTGATACCAGTGTCATGATGGAGCCGGGAAGTCCCTGGACCCTACCTCATGCTCTCTGAGCTCAGGTTCTCCAGCACCAGCCAGAACTGTCTTTACCTTTCTTGCAAAAAACAGGCAACATAAAGTTGACTTTCACAAGCAACTTGAAGTGCTTTTGAAAACAATTTTCCAGAAAAATAGAAAAAAAAGCAGTCTGTACAAACTTGGCACATCATTTATGAGCCCATTAAATAGAAACACGACTGGTGTTACTCTTCTGTCATTTTGCACTGATCAGGAAGGGGGACAAGGGTGTTGCATCATGTCCAGTCGGGAGGCCAGATATCTGGAACTGTGTGCTATTCCCCTGCTACCAGCAGGACACATGCCATCTGAAGAGCGAGGGCTCCGATTCTGAGGGAGGACTTCGCATGCGGGCTGTGTCTCCTGCACTGTGTAGTGATGCTTCTCAGAGCCTGGCTTCTCAAACGTGTCTGCTGGTGGCACTCTAATGGCAGAAGAGAACAAACACATCCCCATGGGGCCCGGGAACTGTTCAAAGGGACCATGAATGGCACCAGTCCTATCTGAGATCTCGTAGCTTAGACATTCATGTGAATTTTGCATGTGTCTTTATTTTCACTGAAAAATCAGGCTTTCAGTTCTTCATTGGCTGGACCCAGTCTATAGTCCTGGGAGTGGGTCACATGAAGACAGGAATTGGAAGCCTGGACCAGGACCATGTGGAGGACTAGACCTGAGCAAGGCTGTGCTGCACCAGTAGGCAGGCTGGTGAGGAGAAGGAGGTTCGCTGATGGGAGTCCTAAAGGGTGGTCTTCATTGAAGGTGGGGGCTCAGGCACCGGGAGTTGGAGGTGCCATGCCCAGGTCAGAGTAATGGCGACAGTTCTTGGAGGATGTCCTTGTGCCTCAGAGAGTACAGTGCGGGCTTTGCTGTGGTGGGAGGGAACTTCCTTAATGGCTCTGCCCAGCTCAGCAGGCCCTGGTTTCTCAGGATCTCACCTAACAGGATGGGTCCTGTTCCCCTGGATTAAGGGTTTCCTTTTCCTTCTTCCGATAGTCTGTAGAGTTCCTGTCCAAACACAGAGGACTTTGACAGGAGATGGGAACAGCAGGCTTTGTGCTACCTTACCTGGAGGGCCCGGGGGTCATGTCCTGTCACTCTCCCAGGACAAATGTCATCATCCTTTTTTTCCCCTCAGCCATCACCAGTTGGCTTCTGGCTGGAATTCTGACAGCTAAACAGACACACTTCTTGGTTTACAAGTTGTTATACTATCGCTGTAAGTATTAGTCAACATTTGGGTTTTAGTCATAACAGAGCTAATACATAATTTCATTTGCTTCACGGCAAATTAAATAAAGCATTGGCAGCACATTAAATAAATGGTTAAATTGCTTAATTTTTTTTCCTCCAAGTCTTCAAGTAAAATTGAAGCTCCAGACAGATGCACCATATCTGTCCAGGAGCTCCAGACACCCCTCCGGGCTGCCAATGTGCCCAGAGTTGTGACAAACTAAGCCAGCACCGCCACCGCATTGAGTTGGCACAGAAGGAACACCCAGATGTTGGCAGTTTAAATAGTACTGATCATGGCCACGTAATAGGCTAATGTCCTTAAAAGTAGTATGACAGATAAAACGGCATTTGAATAAAATCCAGTCTTGGCTAGCCCATCTTTTTTTTTTTTTAACGTTTATTTATTTTTGAGACAGAGAGAGACAGAGCATGAACGGGGGAGGGGCAGAGAGAGAGGGAGACACAGAACCGGAAGCAGGCTCCAGGCTCCGAGCCTTCAGCCCAGAGCCCGACCTGGGGCTCGAACTCACGGACCGCGAGATCGTGACCTGAGCTGAAGTCAGACGCTGAACCGACTGAGCCACCCAGGCGCCCTGGCTAGCCAATCTTTTAAAAGTCTAGCGAGATAACAACGAAGCTGACACATGTTTTAATCTGTTGTAAGGCCTCTATAACAAAAAGACAAGGTAAAACTACCTGAATAATCAAGCACATCTACACTCTTGGTCACGAAACCACAGAAAACTAAATAATTCTGTCAGTTGTGCAGTAACACATGAGGCCCACCCCGCCAATCCGTAATTAGCCAAGCGGTTCCCAGCCCAAATTACGCAGCATTTAAGAAATGAGACTGTAGGGGCGCCTGGGTGGCGCAGTCGGTTGAGCTTCCGACTTCAGCCAGGTCACGATCTCGCGGTCCGGGAGTTCGAGCCCCGCGTCAGGCTCTGGGCTGATGGCTCGGAGCCTGGAGCCTGTTTCGATTCTGTGTCTCCCTCTCTCTCTGCCCCTCCCCCGTTCATGCTCTGTCTCTCTCTGTCCCAAACATAAATTAAAAAAAAAAGTTAAAAAAAAAATTAAAAAAAAAAAAAAAAAGAAATGAGACTGTAAGCAAGATCACAACTGGTCCCCACACTTGGAGGTTTAGCTTGCCTATCACAGGCTTTCTTTCACTAAAGGAAAAAAAAAAAAGCCTCATACATTTATGTCTCTATAGGTTTTTGAACTAAACTAGAACATGCTTGGATTAGTGTCACGTGCAGGGCCCTCACGGGCTATTTCACTGATGTAGGAGAAACCCTTCCTCGCTTCTCTTTGATTTTTGCCAGATTTTTTACCCTGCAGGATTCAGAAGGTTTTACTCACTTTGGAAAGGCAAAGGGCTGACCCCATGATTACTAGTTCTTCCATAGATGGCCGCTTTTTAGCCAAAGGGATGTTTGAGTCTGTGTTAGAACCATACCCTAATGGTTAGGGGGCAGCTGAGGGGAGAGGGGGAGACTTGATTGAAAAACGCCAACAATGGTTTTGAATTTCTTGTGTGGCTGGCTTTATGATATTCTGAGAGCCGGGACAGACTTCTCCTTGGCAATTTTTAAGGGGAAAGGATTACTGCTCCTTTTCCTCTGTGTAATAAATATCGTAACTATCCAGCAAAACACAAGGCTTCATGGGCCACATACATACGGTTACTGATATGATTCCATTTCTTGCACCTGTGCATTAAAGCCACTGAGAAATAATAGAAAAATCCCATCGTGAAAAATGCACGCAAGGTGAAAAATAATGTTTAAGCAACCTTTTAACCCATGCAATGATAGCTTTGAGGAAAATCATCAAAAAATAAAATTTAAAAATGTAAATGATCTGCCTCTGCTGAGACACATATCATAAAATTCTGTCATATTAGTGCAAGTTTCTTCTGAAGTGAGTTTGTTATTAATTTTATTTTTGATAATTCCTGTCACTGGATCAACAGTAGAACATTCTTGGTCCAAATTAAAACTAATTAAAAGTTATTTAGGGAACACAAGTGAATAACAATGTTTAACAGTTAGCACCTCTCAGAATAGAAACTCAAGCAGCTGACAAAATGGAAGCTGAGAAACATTCATGGCTTTGACTCTTCTGGATCACAGCAGAAACTGGTTTGCTTATATAACCGATGTAAACCCGGGCTCCAGCATGGTCTAGTCTTGGCACTGGTTCAGACCTGCAGAAAGATATACTTGAAAGCAATTGGAATCTTTCTGTCTCTTGAGAAAATGCCAAAGGTAGGAGCGTGTTTTAAATATCCAGCAAACTCCTGAAAAATACTGTTTGTGCTTTTCTCTCAGTCTCTGACCAGCTCTCCCGCTTCGGTTTCCCCTCGTGCTCCAGAGACCCAGCCTAAGGCTTCTCTCCTACCTCCCTCTTTTTTCTCTGCCTCAACTCTTGGTCTGTCATTCAGCCCGGCCTCCCAGGCTTCTTCGGTTTTCCTTCCGGTTGCTATCAGCCAGTATCTGTGTGAGGTGTATCCCAGACACTTTTCTTGGGTCTGTCCCAGAGACCATGAGAAGCCGGCTACAGAAGAATTTTGTCACCAGAGCGTTTCCTGAGTCAGTTAAGTGGTTAGCCAGGTGGGTAGACCCTGGAGCTGCAGGGGCCAAGGCCCTGCTTCAGTTCCTGTGAACTTTGCTTTGTCCTCTAGCTGCAGCTCACACTTCTCCGTGACTCAGCCGTGTCATAATGTACCGGGCAACATATACTGTGAGAGGACGCTCAGATATTTTTTCTTCTTGTGCTTTATATATTTATAAGATATTTCACTTAAGGTTTCCTTTTATTTTTTAAGCTTTCATTTTACAAGCAGGATACACACACATCCGTATATTTTTTCTCTTTTTCTGTTTTTAGTTTCTTTCTTTATTTTGAGGTGGGGGGCCAGGAGAGAATCCCAAGCAGGTTCTGTGCTGTTAGTGCTGAGGTTTGAACTCATGAACCATGAGCTCATGACCCGAGCTGAAACCAAGAGTCAGACGCTTAAGTGACTGAGCTACCCAGATGCCTCTTTATATTTTTTTTCCTTGAAGTCAAAGTGCAGTTGCTCTAGATGAAGCAAGGGTGGGGACCAAGAAGCACCACCCTAGGGCACGTGTCACCCTCCCACCTTCTCCCCTCCTTCCCTTCTCTTGTGGCCACCTCCGAGGGGCTTCTTGAGGCACAGTTTGGACTAAGAACCAGGCATAGTAGACTCATGTCCGGACAAGCTCTGCTACTTAGGACCTACATGAGCTCGGCCACCATAACACGACACCCACATATCGGGTCTCTGTGAGTGAACTGGTAGACAGTGGGGTCTCAGCAAATGGTGATTTCCTCCCCACAGTCAGTCTCAAGGGAACAGAGGAGAGAGTAAGGGTGGACGATGGCAAATCCATGCCCGCGACTGGAAAAAAAGCACCAAGATGGGGTGAGCCCATGGTGAGTGGGCCACCATCTGGATGGTATGTCCAAAGAAGCAATTATGTAATCCAATGATCACAGACCCAGTACAGCTGTAACAAAGTATCAGCCTGTCTGCATGGCACTGAGCTGGGCTGGAAAAAAAAAACAACAAAAACAACAACAACAACAACAGAATTAAAAGAAATTGATTATTTCAGACAGACTGAGACAACAACAGAGGTAGCTCAGTGGGTATGAACTGGATAAAATCTCAGAGCCTGAAAAGGCGCCTGGGTGGCTCATCGGTTGAGTGTCCGACTCTTGACTTCAGCTCAGGTTATGATCCCAGGGTCGTGGGATCAAGCCCTGTGTTGGGCTCTACGCTGAGTTTAGGATTCTCTCTCTCTCTCCCTCTGCCCCTCTCTCCCACTTGTGCTCTCTCTTTAAAATAAAATAAAATAGGGGCGCCTGGGTGGCGCAGTCGGTTAAGCGTCCGACTTCAGCCAGGTCACGATCTCGTGGTCCGTGAGTTCGAGCCCCGCGTCGGGCTCTGGGCTGATGGCTCAGAGCCTGGAGCCTGTTTCCGATTCTGTGTCTCCCTCTCTCTGCCCCTCCCCCGTTCATGCTCTGTCTCTCTCTGTCCCAAAAAATAAATAAATGTTGAAAAAAAAATTAAATTAAATTAAATTAAATTAAAAAGTTTAAAAAATCTCAGAGCCTGAAGAAGTCTAGATTTTCAAATGAATTTCATTTGGCTCTTGAGCTGTCCAGTACAGAGTCCTTGGAAATGTAAACCCTGTTAACATGGAAAAGCAGACTTGGGGCTGAGAACTGACCCCTCTTTCTTGACACTTCTGAGGGAATACCAGGGCTCCAGGGGCCCCCGAGAATGCATCCGAGCAGCCTGTCTCCCAGGAAAGAGCCTGCTGGGCCGGCATGCAGGGCATTTTCGGGTGGGCAGTGCTCTGCCAGAGCGCAGGGACAACAGGTTACGCTCCAGCCCACATAGCCTCCACCCGGTGGGCCTCTGGTGCTCCGCTGTCTCTTCTATAACCGGCTGTCGCCACCTGCTGGCCACTGGAATAAGGCGCTCAGAGCTGGAAAAGAGAGGATTTGTTTGGCTAAGGGGTGGCCAGGCTACTGAGAGCTGCACCAAAATAGAGACACAGACTGAGTGTTTTCTCCAAAGAGACCTTGGGAGGATCCATTACTATTTCATTAAGTTACACAAGAAGGTGGACTTTTATAAAAGTGATAACCTCATTCATGCATTATTTAGTCAATTACAAACACTTTTATATATGCACTGGGGATGATTGGTAATCACACCTCATTCTACCCCAGCATGACATTATCCAGTGCGATCTTCTACCCTATTCATTGAATTAGCCTTTACATTCATTCATTCATTCATTCACTCATGAACCCTTATTGACTGAATGCCTACTCTAATGGCAGCCTCTGCACCAGAAGCTGAGGAGACAGCCATGAGCAAAAACAGGTACTGTCTCCCCACCCACTGGTCTGCCGTCTAGCAGGAGAGGCAGACATTAATCACATAATCATACAAATAAATGTAACGGTACGGAAGAGGCGTAATAGAAAAATATAACTGTGACGAAGGGTGGCCTAAATGACTTGATCAATTCTAAAATGGAAATCTGGGCTATTTGATATGCATTAAAATTATTTAAAATGTTCCATTCTTAGACCCAGCACTTCCAATTTCAGGAGCTTATCCTAAGGCAATAATCAGAAAAATAGGACTGATGTTTCCCTGCATGACTGTTTGTAAAAATGAAAAGGTGAAAATAAAAAAGGAAACCATCCAAAGGGCCAATGATAAGGGGTTGGTTAAACAAATTATGGCACCATCAAAAACCAGAATATCCCAGAGCCGTTAAAAATGCCAATGTAGGGACACCTGGGTGGCTCAGTCCGTTAAGCGACCTCCTCTTGATTTCGGCTCAGGTCAGGATCTCAGTCATCAGGCTCTGTGCTGGGCATGAAGCCTGCTTAAGATTCTCTCTCCCTATGTTCCCCAAACCTACTCATGTGCATGTACTCTCTCTCTCTAAAAAAGATGAAAATGTACAGCTACACTATTTGACTAGGAACATATTTACTATATATGTTGGAAGTTATAGAAAAGTACGTATAGTAAATCCCATTTTTGAAAACGTTTTATGGGTGTTTTTTTTTCCAGCTCCCTACTACATAATCAATTTATTTATTTGATTGTTACTGTTGGATCATTATGATCATCATGCAAATATGCTGTTACTTTTCCCAACCAAAAAAAGAAAAAAAAAAAGGCACACAATTTCTGTTGGCCCTATCTCCCCACCACCTCATTTCTCTGTCACCCTTTGCAATAAAGCCACTCCGATTCCTCCCCTTGTAAACCTACTCTAGCCAGGTTTGGTATGCATCAAGGTCACCAGCGGCCTCCATATTGCTAAACCCATAGACATTCCCATCCTCCTGTCATGGACTCCATCAGCAGCATTTAACACAGAGGTCACTCCTTCCTCCTTGTAGAATTCTGCCTCTGGCTTCCAGAACCCCACCCCTGGGGTCTCCCGTCTCACTGCTTCTGCCTCCTCAGGCTTGTCTGCGTTCCTCCTCTTCCCAGATTATTAATGTTAGCTCTCTTCTCTTTCCTGCCCATCCTCACTCCTTTGACGGTATCCAGCCACGGCTGTACACACCATCTGCCTTAGCCTAGACCTCTCCCCTAAACGCCTAGCTCCTAAATCCAACTGTCTACTCAGGTTTCTCGAGGACCTGTCAAACTCAGCATGTCCGTAGCAGAACTCACGACCCTCCTCCCCATTTAACCAGCTCCAGCCGTAGCCTTCCTTCATCCACTTGTTGGCACCTTAGCACCTAAATCCTTCCTAACCTCAAGCCAGACCCCTGCAAATCGTCTGCAATCATCATCCTCTCTTCCCTTTGCATCCAGATCCACTCCTTCAGGAAATCTGTTAGCCTTGTATCAAAATGTATTTCCCAAATCCAGCGACTTCTCATCACCCTCACTGCAACCACTGTGGTCCTGTCTGCCACCACCTCCCACCTGGGTTACTGCAGAAGCACCTCGCTTGTTTCCCCTACAGTCTCCTGCCACCACAGGAGCCAGAGTTGTCCTTTAACAACGTATGTCACGTGACATCACTCCTGGTCAAAACCCTGCAGAGGCTCCCCATCTTGCAAAGAGCAGACATCTAAAAGACCTGCTGGGTCCCTTCTTTCCCGGCTGCTCTCGGACATCATCTCTTAGCCATCTCCCTGTCACTCACTCTGCTCCAGCCTGGCTGGCTTCCTTGCTAAGTCATGAGCACAGCAGGTCCACTCCCCTTCGGGACTTTTATTGCTGTTCACCCCACAGATATCTGCACTCCCTTCAAGTCTTTGCTCAAATGCCTCACCCTTGTTGAAGCCTGCCATGTTTGCAGGCAATCCCCACTCCAGCCATACTAGTTCCCCTCACCCTGCTCTACCTTTCTCTTTTTTAATTTATTATTTTATTTGTTTTAGAAAGAGCGAAAGAGAGAGCACTCCAGCAGGGGGAGAGGGGCAGGGGAAAAGAGAGAGAATCTTAAGCAGGCTCGACACTCAGCATGGAGCCCAACTCAGGGCTTGATCCCATGACCCTGGGATCATGATCGAAGCTGAAATCAAGAGTCAGATGTTCAACCAACTGAGTCACCCAGGCGTCCCTACCTTTCTTTTTTCCATAGCATTTTCACAATAAGATACTACAAATTTTATTTTTTAATTATATACATATATTTTTTATGGTTCATTTTCACTAACTCTAATTCATTTTCCCCGAGGAACAGAAATCTTTGTTTGGTTTCCTGATGTATCTCAAATACTTAAAACTGTGCTTTGCACAAAGCAATGCCCAAGAAAAAAAATGTTTTTTTATTATTTTTATAAAGTAATCCCTCCACCCAATGTGGAACTTGAACTCATGATTCTGAGGTCAAGAGTGCACAATATACCAACGGAACCAGCCAGGTGCCCCAGAAAAAAAATTTTAATAAATGAATTTCACAAAGTATATGTATGTCAAATCATCACATTGTATATTTTATTTGTCCATTGTACCTCAATAAAGCTGAACAAAAGTTTAATATTCTCCTGAAAGTAGTATTTCCTTAACAGTAGTTAATCCATGAAAGCCTAAAAATTAAAGAAGCTCTTGACTTTAAGTAACATGAAGCAAGGATTTAGGATAGTGAAAAATGAATGGATAAATAAATGAAGGCATGCATGCAAAGATAAACATAAAAATTAACCCACAAACCATGAAAATTTCTAGGTAAAGGAATAACAAGGCAAACATTTTTCTTTTTGTTCATCTGGCTTTCATTTTCCATAATAAATGTGAATTACTTAAATAAACATCTTGAGAAAATAGGCTGACTACTGAGGATAATAGCAGTTTTAATAATTTTCTTCTTTTAGTCTACAGTTTCAACTGTTCATCTATAGACAAGAGTTGGTAAGATGATAGATGTGCGGGAAAGGCACCCATTTACATGACTGTGAAGCCACTGGGGAAGCCCCTGCCCAGACAGTGGGAGAAACTCTGTCTTGATTTGAGGTTCCCCCAAAAGCAGACCCTATAAGGGGTTTATTTGAGAGGTGCGGCATGAACAAAGTGAGGCACAGAGGAGAAGGAAGCCAATGAAGGAAGGGCTGTCAAGCCATTTCTACCACAGGCAGGAACTCAATCCCATGGATGAACTTTGAGTCACAGCATAGAGCGTGCCTCAGTTACCCCATCTGAAGGGTGAGGAAGCTGGGGTATTTCTCCACCTACGGCAGCTGAGGGCTGTTTCTGGGGCCATTAACTCTCTTGTACTTCTAGCTTGTCCCATGCATTCCTATAGCCAGAAAACAAATCGTTCAGGCAGGTGTGGGCAGTAGGCAGAGTTTTCGGAGTAGAGGTGAGAGATGACGGGATATGGGGCAGGGGAGGGGGCCCTGAGAGGGTCTGCTACGGTTCCTTGATTAGACCCTGATTTTGCTCTCTGGGAGGAGCTCCCTCGTCTATTGTTCTCTGTGGCCCCTCGCTATGCCCCTGCGAGGTTCTCACCTGTCCATTCACCTCCACGGCCACATCTGAAGTGGGCAGTGGGGAGAGTGCCCTCCTTGGGAGCCTGTGCAGATATTGTAGCCTGCTTTCTGTCAGTGCATGTTCCAGCACCCAAGGACTATTTTAAGGCTTGCACAACCTAAGTTTTTGTAGTCTGAGTTCAAAAACTCTTTGGTAATACAATTCCTTCCAACTTAGTAAGCTTCTGAAATACAGCAAAACCTTGGATTGTGGGTAACTTGTTCTGCGAAGGTTCCGCAAGACAAGCAAACATTTCTAACAAATTTTAACTTGATAAACAAGCCTCGTCTTGCAATACGAGTAGTAGGTGATGCTGAATGTCACATGATCACACTGAGCCAATGGTTCTTCTCTCTCCCTCCCTCTCTCTCTACGGGATTGTGGGTGATTGTCTCCCATGCTCCCGTGGTGTTTGGCAGAAATCAGTGATTTTTCATAACACTGGAAGGTGCCCACAACTGGCACTAGTCTATTTTTGTTTTTGTCACTTCAAAGCACCTATGGACAGTCCTTTGCTTTTCCATACAAGAGTAAGCTTAGGAATGCTTTGCTTCATTCTAGGTCAGGCTGCCGGCGGATATAGACCCTTTCCTCTGCTGCCTTACTGCCAGTTACATTAAATACAGTATATAGCAAGTACAGTTTATTAATACTGTACTATAGTCAACATCTGTGTGAGCATGTACAATGACTCCCATGCAGACAAAGATTCCATTGAGCCAATGGATGGCAGTGATTCCATTATGGTGAAAGTCATCCTACACAATAATCCTCCTCTCTCTTGTCTCCCTCACACCAACCATGAAGGTTTTCAAAGGTAAGTGAAAGTTAATTTATTTTTCTTTATATTTTGTATTTTTTAATTATTTTGTATTATATCACAGTATTGTAACCATTTATATAAGAATATTTTTGGGTTGTGTAACCAATCATCTGAGTTTCCATGATTCCTTAGAGGGAAATCCACTTTGATATACACGTGCTTTGGATTACAAGTGTGTTTTTGGAATGAATTATGCTCGCAAACCAATGTTTTGCTACTTGTTTGCAGTCATTTTTTATGTGCTAGTATGCGCACACAGGGTTCTTTACTAGATTTAACTCTCAAACCTGATTTACTTCTCTGCATCCCAAACCCCATATCTCTCTCCTTCAACTTAATGGCAACCCTCTTGAAGCTATCTGGAAAAGAAGAGTCTTGAGTGTGAAGAAAACATCCTTTAATGGCAGTGGTGAAACTGTCTGTTTAATAAGAAGTCTTCATGAGATTTTGTTGCTCAAAGCCTTTTTTCTATGTTATCACTTATATTTGGGGGTTCAAAGCAGAAGGCTCCAAATTTCTGGACTCGTTCTATTTCCTTTCACTGGTCCTCTTGAAACAGCCAATTCTTTCCCAAGCTTGACTCTTATACTGACACACTAAGCAAGGCAAATAACTGCTGTGGGCTATCTTTGGGTTTTCTAAGCTCTTTTACAGCCACAGGCTCAGTAGACATTTTGCTCACCAAGTAACTGGGGTAACAGTTTTATTAAATAATTCGCTATTTTATAACATGGGTTTTCATCTTTTCAGCCTCCAATACCAATCTTCTTGCTTTCCTCTGCAGTGCTATATATTTTAGGGTTTATTCTTAACCACAAGTCCTCAATGGAGGGGAGTAAATTTTGTATTAACACTAATAACGCTAGCTGCTGTATAAATAAACCCAAGAATTTCAATGGCTTAACTCAATGAAAGTTTTGTTCTTACTCATGAAATAGAGCCGAGTGATGACCAGGTCAATGGGGTACCCTCCTCCATGAAGTCACTCAAGGATGCAGGATGTCAAAAGTAAAGTCACCTCCAACATGTGGTTTCCAAGGGGGTCATGTCCATTCTGGCTAGTCAAAAGACTAAAGAGCGTGAGGTTTGAAGATGGCAGAACAGGAGGAGCCTGAGCTCACCTCATCCCATGGATATAACTAGATGACACCCACATCAGTGTAAATAAATTGGCAAATGACCCGAAGACTGGCAGAACAGACTCCACAGCTAAATGTAGAGAGGAGGCCTCATCAAAGAGGATAGGAAGGGCAGAGATGTGTTGAGAGCCAAAAGGACCCTTGGGAGTACCCACAAGAGGTAAAGATGCTGCTGGTGTGGAGAGAGGAGAGAAACAGACTCTCACACCAGGGACCTCAGGCAAGGAACGGGGAAGACGAATCCTTGTAACATTTGGCTTTGAAGGCCAAAGGGGACTGGCTTCATGAGTTTTTTACAGTCAGTGGGACTTAACACCTGGAACTTTGGGCCAAGCCAAGAGAGGGCTTGGCTCTGGCAGAGCCAGGAAAGTGATAGGAAACTGAGTCTCCACCCTCAAAGAGGCAACAAAACCAACAGCCCTGAGGAGACACAGTACAGGAGCAGCAGTTTGAAAATGCCTGGGGTACACAGAAAGGAGATTTGTTTGTAATCTCATAGCATGTGCTGGAGGGGCAGGACACATAGGGAGACTTCTCCAAGAACAAAAGAGTTGATGGGCACCATTCCCCCCACCCCACCCCGCCCCTCAGCCTAGATACACAGACACCTGTGGGAACCAGTGCAGTGCCAACACTTTCCACCTAGCTTGCTAATGACACGCCCCTGCACCCCACACTTTCCCAAAGACCTGCCCCTCCACCCCAGCGGGGCACTTTTCCCAGGCAGTTGTAGCTCCCCTCACAAGGGGATCAGGCAAACCTTCTGGCACTGCATGCCCTGCCCCGAGTTCTCCTGGGGACCTGCATCCTCCAGCATGGCCACAGCCCATGCAAAGCAGTGCCACAAGCCTGAAAGTGAGCAAGCAGCCACACCAGGGGCTGGCTCCACTGCAAAGGGACTCCTGCCCTTGGCAGAGGGGAAGATAACTACACACACCAGTCATAATGTGGCCCCAGCAGTGGGCTGTGGGCAGACCGTTGCTCTGACTGCAGCCCTGGTCCACCAACAGAAGCTTCTCAGGGGACAACACAGGGAGAGTTCCCTGAAGTTTGGTGCTACTGCATCTCTGGAAAACAGCTGGTCTGGCAGCTCAAGCCCAAGGTGGCCCCAGACTGACCCACTAGCAATATAGGGACCAAACCCTACCCACAATAGGCAAAGAGCCATTGCAGATGATTGGACTAAAGGCAAATACAGCTCAACCACAACAGGAGGGTGCACACAGCACATATGGGAGAAGCCCCTGAAGTGCCAGGTTCTGGTGAAGAGGGGACACTGCACTGCAGGGCACTGCAAGACCTCTTCTTCATAAGGCCATACTTTCAAGAGCAGGAGATGCAGGTGACTTTCCTAACACACAGAAATAGATACAGAGAGTTAGACAAAATGAGGAAACAAAAGAATATGTCCCAAATGAAAGAACAGGCCGAAACACAGCAAAAGAGCTAAATGGAATGGAGATAAGTACTATTCTTGACAGATAATTTTTTAAAAAAGATTTTATTTTTGAATAATCTCTACCCCCAACATGGGGCTCAAACAAGAGTATCAAGACTATCAAGAATAACATGCTCTTCTGACTGAGCCAGCTAGGCGACCCAGACAGATACTTTAAATTAATGGTCATAAAGACACTCACTGGACTTGGAAAAAGAGTGGAGAACTCAGACCCTCAACAAAGAGAAATAAAACATAAAGAAGAACCTATCAGAGATGAATGACTCAATACCTGAAATTAAAAATACACTAGAGGGAAAAGCAGACTAGAGGAAGCAGGAGAATGCCCCAACAACCTGGAGGACAGAGTAATGGAAAGCAATCAAGCTGAACAGGAGAGAGAAAAATGAATAACAAAAATAAAAATAGATTTAGGGAACTCAGTTACACCATCAAGTGTAATAACATTCACTTACAGGGATCCCAGAAAGAGAAAAGAGAGAAAGGGGGGCAGAAAATTCATTTGAAGAAATAATAGCTGAAATCCTCCCAAATCTGGGGAAGGAAACAGAAATCCAAAGCCGGGAAGCACAGAGAGCCCCCAACAAAATCACTCCAAGGAGATCCACACCAAAACAAATAGTAATTAAAATGGCAAAAAGTACTAATAAAGAGAGAATTTTAAATGAAGTAAAAGAAAACAGTTACCTAAGGGAAAACCCAATAATGCTATTGGCTGATTTTTCAGCAGAAATTTTGCAGGCCAGAAGGGAGTGGCATGATATACTCAAAATGCTAAAACAGAACAAAAACAAAAACAAAAACACCACCAAAACACAGAAACAAACAAAACCCCTGCAGCCAAGACTACTCTATCCTTGCAAGGCTATCATTCAGAAGAGAGGTAGAGGTCAAGAGTTTCCCAGATAAACAAAAGTTAAAGGAATTCATCACATCAACAAGAAAAAGGACAGGGCTGGCTGGCTGGCTTAGTTGGTACAGCATGTGACTCTTGATCTCGGGTCATAAGTTCAACCCCACGTTGGGTGTAGAGATTACTTAAAAATGAAATCTTAAAAAAGAAGAAAAAAGAAAAAAGAAAAAAAAACCAAGAGAAATGATTAAAACAATATGATATACCAGCCCTACAAGAAATGTTAAAGAAGACTCTGTGAGTATAAAGGAAAGACCATAAGCAGGATTAAGAAACGTAGGAAACACAAAAGTAGTAAAATTAATTATATCTATAAAAATCAGTCAAGAGATTAACAAAATAAAAGGATATAAAGTATGACACCATATACCTAAAACATGGTGGGGGGAAAGAGTAAAAACTTAGTGCTTTTAGAATGGGTTCAAACGTAAGCAACCATCAACTTAATGTAGACTGCTACAGGCATAAGATGTTATATATAAACCAAATGGTAACAAAAAGTAAACCAGCAATAGATATGCAAACAATAAAGATAAAGGAAACCAAGTATATCACTAGTAAAAGCCTACAAATCATGAGAGAAAAGAGCAAGAGAAGAAAAGAACAGAGATCTATAAAAACAATCATAAAACAAGTAACACAATGGCATTAAGTACATACCTATCAATACTTGCTTTGAATGTAAATAGACTAAGTGCTCCAATCAAAAGACACAGGAAAGGATAAAAAAAGCAAGACCCATCTATATGCTGCCTAAAAGAGACTCATTTCAGACCTAAAGATACATACAGGTTGCAAGTGAAGGGATAGGCAAGCATTTATCATATAAATAGGAGTGAAAAGGAAGCTGGGGTAGCAATACTTATATGGACAAAATAGACTTTAAAACAAAGACCATAACAAGGGACATAATCATAAAAGGAACAATCCATTAAGAAGATATAACAATTGTAAATACTTATGCACCCAACATAGGAATGCCCATATACATAAAGTAGTTAAAAACAAACATAAAGGAAGTAATTGACAGTAATACAATAATGGTACAGGAGTTTAATACTCCACTTACATCAATGGATAGATCATCCAGACAGAAAATTGATTAAAAACTACAACAACAACCACACAGTAGCTTTG